>NW_005363209.1:1547733-1597912 GCF_000412655.1 Myotis brandtii | reverse complement strand
GGCGGGTGTGTGTGTGTGTGGGGGGGGGGGGTCCAGTTGCCCCGCTAGTCATCCCACAGATTGGCCCCGATCTCCAGCTAAGCCTAAGGACCCTACCCGTGCACAAATTTCATGCACTGGGCCTTTAATATAGGAATAATTCCAAGTTAAGGGACTCTAAAGATGAATAGAGGCATGGGACCAGTGTGGAACTCCATGTGATATGCACACCCAAAAAGCATATAGACACAAGAGGTAGAATAAGGAGTCTGTAACTGAGGATGAGTTCAAGTGGATAACACATTTGTCACAGCAATGCTAAAGCTAATGCCCCAAATCTTAATATTCACGGAAAAGTGGTCAGAAATAAAAGGCCTTGGGGAACAAAGTTTAAGGCCAGAAAAGGAATCAGCCCACTGCCTTTAAGAAAGTGTATCATTATAACAAAAAGGAAGGAAAAAGTCCAAATTACTTAGTTCCTTTCTAATTTTCTGTGTTGTTTTTTTTCCCCAAAGAAATAGTTCTTTCTACAAAAGATGCCTGTCAAGATCCCTTTCATTTCTATTGTGAGGTTAGATGATATCAATGTGATAGGTCAGTCTGGGAACCAAACTAGAGGTAATGTTTTAATTAATAGACTCAAAGGTCAAAGATGGAACTTAATGAGGGTCTAGAAAACCAAGCTTAGACTGCGATTTTCAGAACTGAGCAATGGAAGGATGAACACATAAGGGAAAGATCGGTAGTGGGCAGAAGTCAAAGTGGCTTCAAGAACTCTTCCAGAACTGGGACATTTCAAGAGTGGAGTCCTGCCCTTCTTCATAGAGAGTATGGAGTGCTAGTGTTAATGCTATTTGGGAAGGAAGTATGAAATGGACTGAAACACTTAACCTGGTCCAGAGACTGAAACAAATATTAGACACCTACATTCTTACATTAACCAAGACAGATTTAATGAAAATTACAATAGATGAAGGAATAAAATGAGAGCTGATCAAGTAAGTTAACATACACCTTTTACAAGGTACTTATGCTGCACTAATGCCTGAAAAACCTAGTTTGGTGATATGTACTCCAATAGCTAATGTTTGTTGAGCATTTGGGTATTTTAAGCAATGTACGTGTATCACCTCTCTTAATTTATCTCCTATATTAAAAAATATTAATTATTAATACTTAGAAATGATTATTATCATAATTTTACAAATAAGGAAATTGATATTAAAGAGGTTAAGTAATTTGACCAAGAATGGAGCTGAGAAGTGGTGTAACTAGTAACCAGTAGTCTGTACATGAAAATAGTGTGTTAACTGATGTTGAAAATCAAACTGCTCTGAATTGTCGCTCTGGGAAACAAAGAAATAGAAACCAACCCAAGACGGCCCGTGTGCCTTTTGGTTGGCAGTAAATGTGGCACCAAACTCTGGATCCAATCAAATGTTTGGTACTGTCCAATCCCCCATATGGTTGAGAGGTCTGGATCTGTCACAGATGTCGCAGGCAGCTTCCCACATCACCTGCAAGACATATGTGACATAATGGGACAGCAAGATTACTAAAAGTGTGCCCCCAGCTGGACTAGTAACTGTGATGTGAAGATCAGCCCAGCAGCAAGCATGGGCACTGGACAAGCATGGGGGATGGTTCACATTAAGGCTCTGAGTCAGCTGCTCACCAGTGAGCTGAAATTGGGGCACTATGAGAAAGCAGGGTTGGCAAAAGAAAAGCTCCAAGGACACATTGAATCACAACTCCTAACAATGTGGCATGGCTGTGCAAACAACATCAGACAGGCCAAGCTCAAATGCAAAAATCAAAGACTGAGTGACTCATTTTGGGCAAATGTGTCTGGCAGCCTAGAAGGAGGAAAGGCAAGGCTGCAAGTACAATATGCTCTGCAGACAGAGGAGAGAGTCCCAGCCCAAAGACAGTTTCCATGTGTACAAAGTGTGGAAAATCTGAGACATGCACAGGGTTCTTCAGCCACATTCTCACCCTTGGAAAGCAATCAGCCAGCAGAAAAATCTCCAATTTAAATGACGGCAAAATGTATGCTTGGAATTATCTGACCAAATTAGCAACTGAGATATTCTAGGGACTTAATTTGCACATTGAGTTTTAATAGTATTATATTTGTAGAGCAGATTATATAACCAAAAATGTTAATGGGAAAATGGTTTTATTTGACTGGAAAATTGGCACCTCAACTAATTGTCTGAAAAGGAGCCAATTTTAAAATTTAGATGCTGTTTGAATGAACTGGTATTGGCTGAATTAGGATTTATTGTGTAAAATACACCATTTAAAAAAATGGTCAAAGAAAAGAAAGAAGGGCACAATGAACTAAGTTTGTGTACTTTTCTATGTGCTGGGATGGATTTCAGAACGGTACAAATAAAACTGCTGGAGAGGAATATTGGTGTGAGAGTAGGGGTAGAAGATGAATAAATGGTCTGAAATGAACATGGAATATGAATGTGTATGTAGTCAGAGAAAATAGAATGGCTGGTCATCTGTCTGCCCTGGGCCAGATAGCTAATATCTACTAAAATATTTGATTACATTTTTTATAAATGTCCTGGAGTTTTATGTGCTTATTTCATATTTACAAATGACTGTGTTTTTTGGTATTGTATTTAGAGTGCTGAAATATTAAGAAAATTTAAGGTTTACAATTAATGCTGTTGATGATTTTTAATCATAAAATTTATTAGCTGTAACTGACCAAAACTAAATAAGAAATAAGATTGAGTGGCAGTTATTTTTATAGGAGAAAGCTTTTCAAATAACAAACTTTTTATTGTTTTTGAAATATCCTTTTCTTAGCCAATTGTAATGATTTTATTATGCTAGCTAACCCCACCCCCTTCTCCCGAAGAAGCATAGATTTTGTAAATAACAGTTGAAATTGCCCTCTTCATTTATGTGTACAGCCTCTTCTTATTATATGCCTTCAGGATATGAAAGGCACAAGATTTCCCTAGAAAGCACGTCCTTTTCTTCTCCACCCCACCCCCTACAAGCCCTACTTTTTAAGACAACGTCTTCAAGTTGCCATAGACCAACTGTGAGTGTTAAATGAATATCTTTGACAGGAGCTAAGTCTTTTGGGCATTGAAATAAGGTTTTCCTCCTTTTTTGGCATGGGAAGATTGAGAGTGTGCTTTGACACCAGTAGCAGAGGATGTGAGCAAAGCAACTTTCAGAGCATCAGAGTGTCAGCAGGAGGAAAAATCAGCACAAGTAGAACACATCAAGGTAATTTTCCCACCTATAGTATTCCATGAAGTCAGTCAGCTCACTGCCACTCCTGGGTGATGGAGCCTCCTTCTCTGTTGTTAAATGGCACGTAAACTATCTGTCAGCCTCTAGGGCTGTTCTTATACAAAAAGAAACACAAAGGTGGAAACAAAAGCAGCAATGAATGGAGCTTAAGTAAAAAATTTAAAAATAGCACTTCATGCTGGATTCATAAGTATATATTTTGGGGGAATTTCCCCTGAATATCATATAGCCAGAATACCTACTTCACTTGACCGAATTTCTTTGAGATGTGAAACAATCCATTTCTATGTGGGGAAGAATTTTCTTCTATCTGGTTTTTTCATTTTAGATTTGCAACTAAATAGATATTTCTGCATTTTGAATGTATTAAAAATTCCATTGCTAATGCTGGAGTTTCTTAAACTTTTTATTAATATATAATATACATATATGAAATTATGCCTATCATAAGTACAGAACTGGTGAATTTTTCAAACTGCACATATCCATGTTAACTGGTAGCCAGATTAGGAAACAGAAAATTACTCATGCTAAATTTTTCAATAGTTGCATTTTCCAAATGCTTGCATTTCTGTGGCTTCTCAAATCTTGAAAAAAAGCCACCTCCAAAGAATGGCAACACCTGTACTCAAATAGCTATTTTCTCAGTATATTCCCTAATAGCATCATCAGATAATTTCCACTAATGTTTAATTCATTGCACATAGCAACCTGTATAACTATAGGAAAGGACATAAATTAGCATCGCGGAGTATGAACATTTGCTACATGGCAAAACTGTTCACTTTGGCAACCATTTTGCATTTTTTTAAAGCCACAAACACCCTGCTTAGCAGAACTCCAAACAGAGGAGCAGCAAAATTGGAGGAAGGTGCTGCAACTAAATGAAGGAGGGCTGAGGGGTTAAAATCATTGCTGGATGATTTCACCACTGCTGCCCCATATTCATTCTCTTGGCAAATGAATGTGGAGAGCCCCATGTGGGATTACAAACTTACTGGGAATGGATAAGGAACCTTCTGCTCCGCTGGAGTTTGTAAGTAGGTTCTAAGAACTGATTGCTGCAGAAGTGAAATTGACTGGATTGTTTTCTTTTTCTTATGGCAAGAAATGTTTTCATCTCTGCATAACCTTTTCCCTGTTCTCTTTGGTTGGCTTGATGACAAAACCTTCTGCAAGACCCAGACGGACACAAGACACCTGTCCTGTGAAGCCTTCCTGATTACCCTACCTCAGCCCATGCCCCTCCTTGGCTTATGTAGCATTGTCCTTCTAAACCATTTGCACAATACCTCAGAGTTGCAAACACTCTCAGTCTCTGCCACTCATTCGCTAGGTTGAAAGTTTCCAAAGAACATAGCGTATGTTTTTCTAACTTGGTATTTTACTCTCCCACGTTGTTTTACTTATATCCCAGTGCTTCTATTCTGATTGTAAATGGCAATTCAGTGCCAGGTTTGAAAGGCAATAGGCAGACTTATAAGTGAAGGTAGGACTACTGCAGAGCATCATCACCTAGAATTCTCTAATGTTGTCAGAGGCTGACTTACTAATAGTTTAGGTGGCAACCTACTGCTGAGTAACAGATGAACAAGCACCTACCCAGATTGTCTTGTTAAGCATCATAGTTTGTGTTAAAGTGTTTTCTGAAAAACTTATATTCTAGAAAAATAAGTGTCTTGATCTTGCAAAGAAAGACTAAAATAAAGACCCGTGCCCCTTATTTGTTGTTAATTGACAAGCACTTTTACTTCCTTTTTAAAAATAAAAAGTAAGCAACAAGAATAACACAAACTATATTTATATCATCAAAATAAAAGAAAAAGAAGGAAGTGGCTGAAGTCCTTCGTTCTTCCTTGGAGTCTTAGGTGGCCTCCATCTTTTCTCCCTTCTTGAGGTTAATCAGAGATGCTTTTGCCTTTTCTTTCCACATTCTACCTTTAAAATTTTATTTTCCAGAGGATGGACAGACATATGTGATAATCATAGTGTTTCTTCTGAAAGGTATATTATAATTTTCTTGGTGAATCACATATATTTTACTGTTTGGAAATACTATATTTAAAGTATATGGTGATTTGAATATATTCAAATGAATATAGATATATTTAGGCATTTAAAGCATTGATTTATCAATATAGAAGGGTTATGCACAAGTCAGGTTTAATTCTGACTTCCATTTAAAATACATTTGCTATTAGGCAAGTTATTTAACCTTTCATCTATATAATTGAGTTAATAAAATACATCTTTCAGATTGTTGTGAGAATTCACTATGACAATATATATAAAGCTCTTATAACAGTGCATGGAATATGGTAAATGTTTCATAAATATTAGCCATTATGTAATAATGACTATCATTATATTATATAAAACATGCTTGTACTAATAATAAATAATAAAAATGAAAGGGACAAGAGATATCAAAATAAAACATTTGAGTGTTATGAATAAGAATGGATCTGTATGTGGTTAACAGATAGGTCTTTCAACTTCTTGAATAATATTAAACAAAACAGAATTTTTAAAAAAATCTAAGAATCATAATCAGTGATTCTCAGGGAGAACAGAATTCCTGTATTGTTCTTTGTTATTCTTCTTTCATATAGCCAGGCATGTTTTGATAGCTACTTAGATATTAAGTGTAAAAATATTGTATCAAACAACTATTATTTAAGTGGACTATATGAAAGAGTATTATTCAATATCAGTTTCTGTCATTTGGTAAAATATTTTGTACAATAATTAGTGAAATTTCAGAATTTTTTATGGTAAATTTCAGAATTAGGCTTTGTAACAGTTAGTGTTAATATATACTAGCATAATTAAGATTCTATCTCTTTAAAATAACAAAAATCTTAAAATAATAGATTATTTTCAGCATATTTTGTGATTTTAAAAATGATTTTGTCAGCATTGCTGATTTTGCATTTTTTGGTTACCATGTTTTTCCAATTTTTTTGTTTTGTTTACCTGAAATGCTTTTCTTCAAAATTTTCAGATACAGTGATTTGCTTTACAAATAGAGATGTGAGGATATTCTATCAAGAGGATCCAGTGTGATCATATTGGTGGTAAGTTGCTGGTTACAAAAATAGATGCCTCATTTTTACTGCACTGTTTATAGTAATACCAAGATACTCTAATGAAACTTACAAATAAGCCTTATACAAAGACACTTGGTATAGTTAGAAATTATAAGTTGGTTTAGAACACAAAGATATATAATATCCAAGAAGCAGCAGTTTCTGGTATAGAAATAACAGCATTAAGCAAAGTTAGTCCTTCATATTTCATTGTAAAAATAGACACTGCACTTAAAATGATCTGATATTAGAAACAAATTTAAGTATACTTTTCTAAAATGCTGAGCTGAGAAGGTTTTTCTAGAAAGTGCATGCAATACTGGTTTTCACCATTTCACAAAAGTTTGACTTTAAAATCATTTGAAAGCAAATAAACAGTAATTATTATTGACCTTTTTTATAATAGTCAGAATCTGGAATTAATAAGCCATGTTTAAATTTTTATAGGAACTGAAGTAACTAAGAAGAATCATCTTAATTAGGATATTTTCATTGCGTAGTTACATATGTTGATTTTTAAAGCATTAATTTTGCTAAAGGAAAGGGAGAAAAGGGAGAGAGATGTGCAAACAGAAGCAATAGAATAAATAGAACAACCTTTTTTTCTATAACTAATAATCTTTCAAATATATTTTCTCCCAATGGGAATCTACAGATATCTGAAAAGGTGCAATCAAATTGGGCTGATTTAAAGCGGGGAGGGGTATCATTGCAAGTGGGACTAGATCATTATCATTGATAAGTCACTTTTATTTTGATTGAGGATATTATGTCATATGTTACTTAAATGGTGGAGCTTTTTATTAACTTCATGTCCGTTTCAGTTTTTAAGGGCTGGTGTGCTTGCGTTTGGTCACTGCTAAAACTCTGACCGTTTTCCTGGGAACCACATCCTCCATGCTTTCAGCCCTCCCTCTCCTGCCTCCCCTTTCCTTGAAGTGTTTCTTTTGTTTGTCTCCATTACACCAGCGCACAGGGACACAGTGTTTCTGCACAGTGGGAGTTGGCAATCTCCAAAGAGGCTTTCCAGCATTGCTTTTTAGACTGAAATCATTACAATCTTCAATAGCTACTTGGATTTAAAAAAAAAAGGAAGAAGAAGAAACTAGCACATTATTATTCTCAAAACCATCTCAATGTATAAAGAGGCTATGTGCTTGGTCCTCCCACACCTTCCCCTTCCCTCCCTGCTCCAGCGACCCCTGCTCATCCTGCTCCCTGTCTCTCTGGATGTGTTGCCTTCATACCTGAATTTCGTTTGCATGGTCCTGATTTACTTATTCTATTCAAATTAAGTATAAAAATGCGTGTGTTTTTTCTGTTGGTTCTGAATATTTTTGCACTGCTTATGCAAAGAATTGTAGTCAGATATATCTTACATTCACTGATATTAAATTACTACTTTCCAGAATGTGAAATATACCAGCAATGACCCAAGATAATGTTTTCAAACCCAGAGATTTTAACATGAGTTAATGGGAAAGTTGCTTTTATTATAACCTTGCAACTAATTTTTTAAGTAGATGGGAATTTCTTGTTTTTAGTTACTCATGTATCAAACATTCCTACCCTCTGTTTCCCCCAGGTCTCCAGTGTCTGCTTTCACTGGTAGTAACATATGTTTATGTGCATGTCCACGAGTGACCCAAAGTGCACAGTGGAAACATAGGGTGTGAGGAGCTGTTTGCAATGCTTTCACCCTGTGAAAGGGATTAGTGTATTCGAACAGAAAATATTTCCAACAGGGGTTTGTATAGTGTCGTCATAGGATTTATTTGTTCTCTTTGGTGAATGTAACTATAAATAATGAAAGAGAATGGCATGAATAAAGGGGATAGTAATTTATGCATTTTATCAAAGCAGTACAACCAATTTATATCCTATACCATATCCAGATGAACATATAGTCAAATAAAATAAAAATAACGTAATGTTTTTCATTGCTAGGTAAATGCACTAAAAAAGAAAACATAACAAATATGTAGTAATTTGTTATTGATGTTTCTTATTCTGATGTCTTTTAAAATAAGTACTCAACTAAATGGGAAAGCGTGTATGAACTACCGTGCTCTTTGGTTGTGCCACAGAGTTCCCCAGATGATGTCAGTAATGCCACCCATCCTTCCATCTAGTCATCAGTCACCAGAGACAGTGAGTGTTTTTTTTTTATTCTTGGCTCAGACCATTTCTTATCCCAGTATACTTTGATCTTTGTACTAGATTAGAAATAATTGGTGAAAGTTAGAAGCATGAATGTCAAAGGATTTTTCTCCTTTTGTTAAATTTTAATTTTACTTCTCAGAGGTTTTTATCCAACAGGAACAAATGCAAGTTTACCTAAAATCAGGTTCTTAGAATACATCTCACCAATGTTTTTCATTTCAAAATTCTGTTTATAATTCAGGGTCTAGGTTAAATGACATTTTACCGCAAAGCTTTTTTTTAGTTATCTTGGACATCTGTTTTCTTTTGAAAATGTATGGCCCTGTGTTCATACATTTCCCATAGTATATATTAAGCTACTTGTTGCATCATAAGTATTTGTGTATTATTGCCTTTCTCCTGTTGTTTCTAAATTCCTTAAGGAATAACATGATGTGTCTTTTTTTCCTTTCAAGCTCCTCCAACCTCCTCACTGATATTTGTTGAACATATGACTTAAAAATAGAAAGTGACAATGGTTTAGGATCTCTTTTGTGTCACTTAACTTCCTAGTCTGTATATCCATTAGAAAAAAACAATGATACATTTATCATAAAAGGCTGGTATGGAAATAAAATCAACCCTTATTACTGCTTTCAGATACTGAAAAACATATATATATATATATATATGCACACACACACACACACACACACACACACACACACACACACACACATATATATGGAAGTATCACAGGTGCAATTCTATTATGAAAAAATTTAGTCATCGCTTGCCTTTCTCATGCTCTGCCAGTAGGACTGTAATGTGAAATAGAGTGAATAGTCTGACTTTAGTATCATATCTGCAGATTATAGCTCTTTCAAATGTACCAATTGCTCAAAAGGTTATGAATGATGTCATTTGTGCCCATATAGAGAAAGGCTCTTGTCTAACTTTTTAGATCTATTTACAGAAATACAGAATGTTCTGCCTATTTGTTTACCTAAAATATGTTCCTTAACGAAAACCAGAAAGGAATTGCTACTGTAATCCCAGGTATCAATTTGCTTCCTGTAGGATATTGCCTTATGATCCCTGCTTTGTCTCCTTTCAGTTTTTTTTTTTTATAATCCCAAACCCTAGAGGCATCATTTCAGCTTAACTTAGTGATTTAGAGGCTCTCATGCTTTTATTTATAAATGTATATGCCATAAGTTACATAGCCCAGAATAAATGAAAAAATGGTCAGGAAACTTTGCTTTAAAAATCACAAACATGTCTTAGTAAATATAGCTTCTGCCTAGCCGTTTGTTTTCTGGAAACCAGAGTAGTTGTTACTTGCATATGTCTGCAGTAGGTTCAGATCCCTGATAGCATGTGGGGATCTGATTTTTGTGGGTCATGCAACATATGCAGCATATTGGTTAATGGGCTGCCAACTTTCTCACTCATTCTTTTTATTTATTTTTTGTTCCTATGAAAATTCCAGGCCAGGTGTAAAACCTAATAGGATTGCCTTTGGGCTGTGCATATAATAATATATGTCATAATTTTGTTCTTTTGGGCCATTATAGAAAACCGAGTATTAGACTATGAAGAAGAATGCAATGAACTAATTTTTAAGAGTTCAGAATCTTACCAGGTGCTCTGCATGTATTATCTCATTTCCATCCCCAAACAACTCCAGACAGTAGCTAATACCAGTAAGAGTAGAATCAACAATGAATGCTGGCCTGTCTGACTTATTTGCCAGGTTGAAAGAGTTATTCCTGAAGTGACTTTGGGCAAATTGCTTCTGGAAATATAGAAATGACTTTGCCTATGTGGGGCTAGAGTGTACTCTGCGAATACTGCTTCATTTGCAAAGGAACAAATGGAGGCCACCCAGGTAACAAAAGCAGAGCTTAATGGAGGGAGGGGGAAAAGGAAGGATGGCAGGGGAAAAAAGGAAGAAAAGGATGTGGTGGAAGACAGAAAGAAGCAAAGAAAAGTAAGAGACAAAAAGAGGAACGGGAACAGGAAAGGGAAAAGAAAGATAAAGAATTTCAACAAAATCGTTAAAATGTACTTTTTTGGTTAAAGATAGGTTAAATAAGACCTACTGTTTTTGATTTAAATATATTAGTTTCAATTGAAGCACTCATGCTGACATAATAAAAGTGTTTTAAGGTAATGAATCATTATTTTAAAGGTCACCAATTAAACTACTTCTTCTGAATAATTTTCCACCTGCCATTCTGCAGGTGGACAGCCCCACAGGCACAGCTTAATCAACTCGGCTGTAGTCTCCAATGGTGCCAAGCATTTAGGTGGGAACAAACATACTTTCAAGACCTCAGATTTGTGGCTAAACCTTGTCATTCAGATTTATTTAGATGTGTCTGGCATTACAAGTAGTTTTCACGTGTCTAGGATATGTCCCAGAGAAACTGGCTATAGATGAGAAAGTAAAATCTTTTTTATCCTATGTTGGGGGTCTTAATTTTGCATTTTATACACATTTTATGGGCAATATTTGTTCCATACTATTTATTATAGTTCAGGTGGTCATTCTCCTATACCAGTGGTCGGCAAACTGCGGCTCGTGAGCCACGTGTGGCTCTTCCACAAAATACTGACTTCTGCGCATGGGCCACGAAGTTTCAATTGCACTGTATGTGCGCGCCCGCACGTGGTATTTTATGGAAGAGCCACACTCAAGGGGCCAGAGAGCCACATGTGGCTCACGAGCCGCAGTTTGCCCACCACTGTCCTATACTAATATGAAGGATTCAGAACTGAGCCTGGCAGGGCATTGTGCCCAGAAACCTAGGAGAGCTTGGGTCAAGTCAAAACTTGCCTGTGGGCTTCAGTGAATGAAACCCAAGTGGTAGATAGAGATGGAGAGAAAAGTGTTCTACAGGGAGAACGTCAGCCAAAAACCAGCTTAGGGATGAAGTTAGGTACAGTTTTGGGTTTCATGTGTTCCAAAGCTTATACAAATATTGGAGTTCCTCTTTAATAAAAGGAAAAATTCTTACTTTTCAATGTATATAAAAAGAAAGACTTTATGGGCATATTGCTAGTTTCCCACTCAGTGTCATGGAAGAAGCCAGTGCAAAAGTGGGACCTTGAAACTTACACGCCCTATAAAGTTGCCCCTGAAGTAGAGGACAGTTCCTAGAGATTGGATTTAGGATGAGTCTAGCTAAAAGCCAAAGGATTTGAGGCCAGCAGCCAGAAAAAGAAGATTCAAAGCAAAGACTAGGAGAGGCAGATCGTGGAAAGATAAGATGTTCAATTAGAGAAGGAAGACAATAGCAATGATTGTGTATGTGGCTCACTCATTGTCTTCTGATCAGAGTGGAGAGGTTGTAGGTGTTTAAGGTGTCTTTCTGGGCTGGACGACAGGCATTAATATGCTCATTAAAATACATTTTTTTTAGGGTTACCAACATAGGAAAAATATGGTTTAAATTAGTATTTTATAACTAATCTTTATCACTCAACGCATATTCAGAGTCTGGAGTTTGGATAAAAACAAAGAAATAAAGTTTTTGTTACAGCCCCATAGGAGCTTGAAATATGTAGCAACATTTGAGGGGAAAAAAATCACTGGTACTTTTCTAACAACTTGTACCTTACTAATATTAACCTGTTGGACATAGGGTGTGCTGTAAGGAATCTGGATGCATCATAAGCTCTGGTGGAAAAAAAATTGCGCTGATTGGTAACTTACATTGTTGTGAAAATCTTCCTGGGGTAAAACTTTTATTTTCTTCTATTATTGGGACACAACATGTGTGTCCCAATACAGGATGGTCTCTATCAAGGACATTATGGGTTCTACATGGAAAGCTATATAGTAGTGAAATTCACTTTCTGTCTTAAGTTTCTACTGTGCCGTTTCAGAATGCTTTTTATAAAGAGTTTTCTACAGATATTAAAATAGAAAGATAATTATTGCATAGTTTGTGTATATGTGTGTTTGCACACCCATATGTATAGTTTATATTGTTTGTTTCTCTTTTAATGTTCTACTTGAAACACTTGAAAATTAATCACCTGAGTTTTCTCCTGGAATATAACTAATTCATTATGTATTCTTTATGTCATATGTATGCAAATGTATTTACTAAAATTATTTTTATCCTAAAATGTAGATTTTACTGGGTAAGCATAAAATGAAAGGAAGCTACATAGAGCTGTATTGTGGCTATATGTTTTTTATTCACATAGTTAGGTATGTGAAATACATAAATATATGATCAGTGCTATAAATGTACAATACTTTTTTTTAAAGAACGCAAGTTATTTGCTTCTTTTTTACTGTTTCTTCTCCATAGGAGAAGGAAGTTGGTGGAAGTTGACTGGGCTCTTAAAGATAAGAGGATTAAGCATATGTAGTCAGGCTATAGGGCAAGGGAATGGTGCTCAGAAAGGGGAGGGAGAGAATGTGAGACCAGAATCAGGTGTGAACAGGGAAGCCACAGATTCAAGGGTTCACCGAATGGACAGATTCCACTGGGAGATACGGCTTTTCAGAGAATCTCCTCTTCATTCTGATTGACAGAGAGATCTTGCCTCTTGTTTTAAGTCCTTAGTCAACCAGCAGTCAGAGCAAGCACTCTAAAAGGCACACCTAAAATCTAATTATTTCATTAGTCATTGACTCCCTTTGTACGTTACATGTTGAGTTTCTTTAATGACTTGACCTGACCCTTGTTTACAGTCTCCCTTCCTAAGGTTACACGAGTATACCTTATGCCTTATACCCAATCCTACTAAACTGGTTGCTGTTTCCTACCTCCACTTCATACCTGTCCTATCCCACATCACTTGAAATGGTTTAAAATTAATTAGATTGTATTTTTGTTTTTCTGTCTTTCCACAAGACTATCGGATCCTACAGTCCAGAGACTGTATTAAGATTCCCTATGTGCTTTTTACCAGTTCTATTGTTTGTGTTCTAATAGCCTTAACCTAGCAGTGTGTCCCACCTAAATGGCATGGCAAAAGTTTGAACTTCCTTCAAAGGCTTGTATGCTAATTTCAGGAACATTATCAATATTTCAATTGAAATAATCACTTCTCCATAAGATGTCTTTATTTATATTTTAAAAGATGCTTGTGTTTGCTTGTTTGGGCACTTTCTGAACCAAGCCAGTCCTTTTAAATATGAAATGAGACTGAAAGGGAGACTGCCTAGCAGAGCACATCACATATTCAATGTTCCTAATAAATGTTAGCAAAATGGATGAATGGATGGAATTAAAAAAAATACCTTTAGAGAAAATTTCAAACATATCTAAAGTAGTATTGGATGTATGATTCTGAGCATAATTTTCTTGATGATATACCACACCAGTTCTCAGGAATGAAATATATACCTGTTTGAGTGTGAAAATTGATGACATCTTGCTGGAAAAAGACCTGTTTAACCCAAAAGAACTCAGCAAGACATTACATTTTGGGAAGTGATTTGAAGTATAAGAAACAGAAACTGCTCTGGCCGGTTTGGCTCAGTGGACAGAACATTGACCTGTGGACCAAAGGTCCCGGGTTTGATTCCAGTAAGGGAATGTACCTTGGTTGCAGGCTCCTCCCTGGCCTGGGCCCGGTTGGGGCTCGTGCAGGAGGCAACCAATAGATGTTTCTCTCACATTGATGTTTCTCTCTGTCTTTCCCTCTCTTCCACTCTCCCTAAAAATCAATGGAAAAATATCCTCAGATGAGGATTAACAACAACAACAAAAAAAACAAAAACAAATAACAGAGACTGCTTGGAAAAAAAGAGAGTGAAAGTATTACTATTCATCACTGTCTATAAGAGCTGTACCAAGGCATCAGTTCAGGTTTTTGGGAACTTTTCCACCATCGCTCTTTTATCAAATAAGTTTGAAACTGGTTTGTATCAGATTCTGCATCTAAGTCTACCTAAAGTAATTAGAAAACAATTTTACACTTTACAGAATGATAGTAAAGCAGGGCAAACTACTGGTATCTAATGTTTCAAAGAGGCTAGGAGACCTGCAAGAACCAAGCAATATATTCCCTATAACATGATCTGAAAGGGAGGATGTCCATTTGGAATGAGTCAGAGGACACATGGCTATAGGCAAATTAAAGTTTTATTTTGTTCAAAATGGGACTACATCAAAATAAAAAGCTTCTGCACAGCAAAAGAAACCATCAACAAAACAACAAGAAAGCCCACTGCGTAGGAGAACATATTTGCCAATGTCATATCTGATAAGGGCCTAATCTCCAAAATTTATAGGGAACTCATACAACTCAACAAAAGGAAGATAATCCAATCAAAAAATGGGCAAAGGATCTAAATAGACACCTTTCAAAAGAGGACATTCAGAAAGCCAAGAGACATATGAAAACATGCTCAAAGTCACTAATCATCCGAGAGATGCAAATCAAAACAACAATGAGGTACCATCTCACACCTGTCAGAATGGCTATCATCAACAAATCAACAAACGACAAGTGCTGGAGAGGATGTGGAGAAAAAGGAACACTCGTGCACTGCTGGTGGGAATGCAGACTGGTGCAGCCACTATGGAAGACAGTATGGAGTTTCCTCAAAAAACAAAACATGGAACTCCCATTTGACCCTGTGATCCCACTTCTAGGAATATATCCCAAGAAACCAAAAACACCAATCAGAAAGGATATATGCACCCATATGTTCATAGCAGCACAATTCACCATAGCTAAGATCTGGAAACAGCCTAAGTGCCCATCAGTAGATGAATGGATTAGAAAACTGTGGTACATCTACACGATGGAATACTATGCTGCTGTAAAAAAGAAGGAACTCTTACCATTTGCAACAGCATGGATGGAACTGGAGAGCATTATGCTAAGTGAAATAAGCCAGTCAATGAAGGAAAAATACCACATGATCTCACACATTCATGGATAATAGAGACCATTACAAACTTTTGAACAATAATAGATACAGAGGCAGAGCTGCCTCAAACAGATTGTCAAACTGCAGCGGGAAGGCCGGGGAGGGTTGGGGGGCAGGAGGGAGGGGGGTAAGAGATCAACCGAAGGACTTGTATGCATGCATATAAGCATAACCAATGGACATAAGACACTGGGGGTAGGGGAGGCCAGGGGATTGTCAAGGGAGGGAAAGAAAAAGGAGACATATGTAATACTTTTTGTAATACTTTAAGCAATAAAACAATAAAAAAAATAAAGTTTTATTTTGTTCAATAATAACATTTTAATTAATCATTTATTACCTCATTTAAAAGTTAAAACAAAAGCCTGCTATTGTTTGGGACCAGAATTTAAGAACAAGTAAATGAATTTTTTAAAATTCTAAAATAAGAGCCAGGGGAAGATGCTCAGGATTTGGGATCAGGTAGCCTGAAGTCTGTTCAGTGAGAAACAACACACTCTATCAAATGTGGGCTAACTTGCTGACATCCAACATGCATATGGTCTCTGCATTCAAGAATTCCAGTGGAATGTCAGCCAGAAAATCAAATGTTCATTAAGTCCACTACTTTCTCTGTTTCTATAATAAAAGTCCACAGTTTATTTCATTTCTGCATTTATGGATGATTTAGGAATTGAAATTTCATGATGTTTCTTGTATAAAGTAAGGACCTTACAGGGCTTTAAGATTGATTGAATTTCCTTATTGGTTGAATGTTTACTAGAATATTCTTTTGGTTTTCATAAAATATATTTACATTCTTTTCTTAGAGATTACAATAATTAAAAACATTCTGATGCCTGTCATTATTCTAGAGATAACCTTTGTTGTACTCTGCCTTAGATACAAATGTAAAATTGAATTTGCTTTTTCACTGAGGCTTCCCTTCAGTAAATTCATAATATTTCATTGGTTTTATTTTTTCTTAGATTATGAGTGTGCCTTAAAATTCCATTTTATTGATGGCTGCACTTGGTTGAATTTTGACTGATTACCCAGTTGACTGATTTATTCAAGAAAGGTTTTGAATTCAAGGGCCTCTAAACTCTCAGTAAGCCTCATTTTTTCATTTCATTTGTAAGATGGAGATACTAATACTACCTATCTTTTTTGGCTGCTATGATCATAAAATCAAAAAAAGTGAATAAAACCTTTAGAACTCTATCTGATTCATGCTAAGTTTAGTGTCAAATATTGTAGTTTTCATATACCTTAGTAAGTGGACTTATGGATCACTTTACTAATTAAACTAAACTAGCCCTTATAAAAGGAAAGTGTGAATGGAAA
Source organism: Myotis brandtii (assembly GCF_000412655.1). Classification (NCBI taxonomy): domain Eukaryota; kingdom Metazoa; phylum Chordata; class Mammalia; order Chiroptera; family Vespertilionidae; genus Myotis; species Myotis brandtii. The sequence goes on along the minus strand of NW_005363209.1, from coordinate 1,581,184 downwards.
AGATTTTTGCAAAGAAAACAAAAATCCTATATAATAAATGGCTAATGCAAATTGTTCCCTTGACTGGGAGTTCAACCAGGGGGCGGGGCCAGCCTCCCACATCCCCTCCCTCCTGACTGCCCAGCCCGATTGGCTCTGATCAGGGTGGGCCAGCCAGACCCACCTGTGCATGAATTTGTGCACCAGGCCTTTAGTCAAATATAATACTAATAAAAAAAAGCAGGAATGTTATGCAAAAAAAAAAAAAAGTTATAGGCAGAGTTGACATTTTATTCTTTTTACCCATAATACAATGTACAGACAATAATTATCTATGAGGTCTGACAATAAGTTGGCCAAAGAAATTAGACATTATTAAGAAATCTATTTGAAGTGTGATTTAGTTTGTTCTGAGCCTTGAAATCTCCAGTAATAAGAGTATAATGCCATCACAATGAACAGTTTAAAAAAAATAACCATCCACATTATTAAGACAAACCCTTCAACTTTCCCAGCGATACTGTCATACTCAGTATAGTACTCTATTATTTTCTGAACTTATTTTCTGAATATTTAGAAGCCCCTTTTGAGGTTTCTTAATAACAGTGCAGAGCCTTTGGGCTGTTTTATATTGTTTTTGATAATTTGTCATGTACAACCACCCTTTTTCTTGCCTCACTGGGAGTCCCAGAAAGCCCTTTTCCAGCCTCCCTTGCAGCAAGAGGGGTTCATGTGTTCTTGCTACATCCAATAAGGCATGAGGAAAAGTTGGGGACATCTAGTGAAACTTTCTTTCTGACTTGGTCAAGGCTGGTACTGTTCCTTCCCTCTGCCTCTTATCTTTGAATCTAGTCTTATTATTTGTAATAGTGAAAGCAGTCTTACAACTAAGAGTCAAAAAGAACAGGGATGGAAAAGCAGCCTGCTGATGGCAGTGCAGAAAGATGGAACACTTCGGCCCCTGCAGACATTGCTGAGCAGCTGCACTAGCCACGGACCACCTTCGCCCTTTCTGCTTTCTCTGTATGACTTACCTGATTCTGTTACTTAAGCCAGTGTTGTTGTCAGGAGTTCCTTTTAATTTGCAGGGCTTTTGTAATGTGAGGTCAATCATTTTAACCATTCCTTGTATTATTAATGCCACACTCTGTTTCCCAAAATATTAGAAATGCCTTATAATTGTAATACTGGAAAAAATAAAGCAGATAAGATCAGTCATCTAAAACTTAGTATCAACAAAGACAAGCCCTAAGAATTTCTCAGGGAAAACAGATTCATTTTTTGGAGCACTGATTTCTAAGTGACATTTCTAATGTGGATCTTGATATGAGGAATACTGAGTGATGCATGGGGTAATGCATTCTGCAACCTTGTTACATAAACTACAATTAGGAACTTTATAGAGCTGCTTATTGTATGCATCCTTCTATAAAGTGAGTCAGGGCCATCCATAAAGAACTCAATGGCATCAATTATGTGCGGGGCCAACAGAAGCCATACATGATTCTCTCTAGTGGGACATTAGGATTCAAAGCAGAATTTTTAATTTATAGGTTATCAGCTTTTCCCCCAGTATCATAGTTCCTTCAATTGGATTTTGATGGACATATAAGGTCTGAAAGATCAACATTCGACTTTCTGATGGAGGCCCAGGGAGGAAACATTTTGTATTTCTGGTTCATGGCAGATCCATATGTCTAAGAAACAGTAAAACTGGTCCTGTGTTCAGTACCGTATAAGCAGCACTTGAGGTATATAATGAAGACCCATTGCTGGATAGAAAACCATCCCACTTTGCCTGAAGGTGGCCTCGTGGGCACATCTTTTCTTATGAGGCAGTACTGGGTCCCTTGTAACACATAAACTAGTGACAAATTAATCTTTAAAGTTCTGCCTCACAGGAAATAGTCAAGATGATTTTGGCTGAGAAATGTTCAAAGAAGGTATTACCACTTACCCATTATAGCTATAGTACACTCATGTGCACATACACACACAGAAAAAGCCCCTAGTTATATTCTCATACCACATCTGATTTTGAGCAACATGGCTTCCACAGAATCTTCTAGGATGAATTCTCTGTAGAATGTACTACTAGAACATTTAGATATTTACTATTAAATATAATAACTTCAGTATTAAAATACTTAATATGGAGGCATCCTCTCTGACAGTGGTTTATTGTGACCTCCAGTTTGTGACAATTTTTATAATCAATGTATATAAATCTTATTTTCATATTTTCTTAGGTGAAAAGAGGAAAATTATTTTGTGTGTGTGTGAAGTGCATAGTAGAGAGCACCTTGAGATGCTTTTCAGAATTTGTACCTGCCTAAGAAGAACAGTTATATTCATTCATAGATACTATCTTAAGGCTAAGAGTGGGCAGATAACGTAAGCCACTCTTTTTATAGACAGTGCCTGAGTGTTTATTCTTGTGTGGGAGGTATCTCTCTTTACATCAGAATTTAAAATTAATAAAAATATAAAAAATTAACAGGATATATATTAAGAGGACAAACTTAGAAAAGAGATTTAAAAAATTATTCTTACTGAATTAAATATCCCTCACCCCCATTCCTTGTCTTTTCTATTTTTCAGAGATTTTAGAAATGGTATCCTAGCCCTTTAACTAGTAGATAAACTAGTTTATGTTTTAGTGGAAACATGCCCCCAAATTATTTCATTTTCCTATTACATTGTACTGAAAGAATCAGGTTAAAATATGAGCCATGGTTTTGTATTCTCCTTCACTTTTAGCAAGTTTCTCCAAATAGCAAAATCCTCCTTTTCTGACGCCATTCTGGTTTGTTTCCCAGGGCATCACCACTGGTGTCTGTGTTTATCTTCTTTATTGAAACTTAGTCTGTGAAGTCATTTTTGATCCTTTTAGCATAGCCTCACAAAATCCATTATTCTGAAGCTAGGATAGCCTGCCACGTTCTACCTCTGCCTGTGCTGCGTAAGCACTTTGAATGATGCCAGATCAGAGAAGGTGGGCCTGAATGCATAATTGTTGTGATGTGTAGTTAATATTAGTTGATAAAAGTAGCACACACAATTAAGAGAACATGCTTGTAAAATTAGGCAGATTATTAAGGACCTGGGGAGAACAACTGTGCAGAGTGACAAGGATGCCTAAACTTATTTTTTGCCTTCTGGAATGTCACTGTTTCCAATTGCCTTTGCAGTTTCTGAATAAGGGTTGTCTCATGCATAATAATTTCCCTCTTTCCCCCACCCCATTCTAGGACAGTTTTGCCTTTTCAACTAGTTACTGCTACCAACATTTAATAAGAAGGCTTTGCTGGGCTTTCTAATCGAAAACTTGCTTTTATCTTTCTTCATGAAAGAATTGAAATGGCTTCTTTCAGGTTGCTTTAGCCTCTGGGGAGATAAGGACCCTGCGGTTAACAGGATGAGAGATTTTTGTTTAGAAATTTTTATTTAGACAATGAAAAATGACCTCTGTAAACTCAAAGCTATCTTATTTTGGGGCTTTAGGCTTCTGGCAGATAAATCAATTGGGCCCTTGGGACAGCAAAGCAAAAACCTTTGCAGTAACTATGTCAGGGCAATGCAATAGATTTGTTGTGAGTATGCAGTTGTTTTGAATGTAGGATGCACTTAAAAATAAATATAATTTTATTTTCTATTAAATATTCAGGATCTGGTTTCTACTCTTTTCAGCTTCTGCAAAGGAATATTCTTTTTGTGATGCAAACTGGAGAAAACAGATTCTTTTATGTATAAAATACATGACTATTGTTGGTATTGTGATTTTGACTACTTAATTATTTACCTGTGCATTCTCTAATGGGATTTTTTTTTAAAATTTTAGACTCTTAAAATTATATCCTCATATTTTGAAAAAATCAGTATTATAAACTGCTCTTTTGTGGGTAAACAATTGCATTGGTACCTAAATAATACAATAGTTTTTGTCTAAAATATGCTTTTCCAGATCACCGTAACATTTTTCACACCTGTTCATAAGCTCAAGGAGCTTTGCAGATCCTCACAGCATGAATTTGCACTGCATGTTCACTCTCTAAAGGAAGAGTGTTGCACTTGGTTATGTGCTTTCTTACCTGTGTCATGTAGAGTGCAGATTTAGGTGAAAAGTTATGCAGAATAATCTGTAAAAACTGACAAAGAAGCAAAACAGGAGACAGATGCTCATTCAACAAGCATGGATGTGTAGCTGTTACTGATGGGAATTTTGACCAACATAGTAAAGAAGCAGTTTTGAAGGGGTTAATTTCTGTTGTTGTTGCACACAAAACCTTCATGCACATTGCACAATGTCATTAAGATTACAATGCAAACCAATATAAAATGCATGGGATCAGAAATTAAAGTATACTGGAAAATAGAGGTGGGAAGTGATTTAGCAAATATCACATAAGGAATCACAATAAAAACAGTGGGAAAAACAGAAGTGAGATTGGGAAGATGGCCAGGAAATGTAAAAATAAATAAACAAACAAACAATCAAATGCCATGCTTCCCTTTTTTTCTTTAACCTTAATTCTGCCTGACCATGTTGGAGTGGAGGCAAGCCAATTTGATCAAATACAATTTAGTTATTTTTGACAGGTCCCTCTATTTAGAACTTTGAGTATAGAAACATATAAAACACAGTTATTGAGTTATTGCTTAAATATTCCTGATTTGGCCACAGTGACTCTTTACAACAATCAAGTGTAGGTTTTAATTTTAGGGACTCTGGGACATATAAGTAGTATATATTGGTATTTTGATTTTCTTTTCCAAAAAAACAAAAATGGTCATGAAACCAAAGTCAAAGTATTGTATAAACTAGAAATGGGAAAAAAACATGTAATAACAGTAGCTAAAAAAATTTAAGCCTTTGCCTGTGCAGACGCAATTTACATATATTCACTTACCTAATCTTCACAAGAATCTTGAGATATACATTACATTAATAATCCTAATGATTGGGGAAACAGAGGCACAAAGAGGCTAATTAATATTTTGCTAGTAAGTGACAGAGCTGGTAATCAAGCCAGAGAGCCTGTGCTCTTCGCCTCTGCACTGTGGTCCTCTATGCCAAGTGCACACTGTGCATTTAGGAAACAGGGATCCCCACTATTTCCCTTCATTGAAGTATAATCTCTTAACCAAAATATCTGTGATCACCGCCTGTGATATAGATATTAAAGTGTTAAGATTATGAGAGAAACCTATATATTTAAATTTAAAAGCATAATTAAGTTATTAGATCAAAGTATGCCAATTTTTACCCTTTTCTTTGAAACAATACATTGAAGAATATTTGGTTCAATAAATTGTCAACATTTACCATGTCCTTAACATCACAGTATTATTGATCATGTAGAATAAGTTTTAAAACCTTGGGGTCTTTACCCATAAGCATCTTAAAAAACATGGCAAGAATAAGTTTACTTAAAGCCACTGGAAAATAATTTAGGATAGTATTCTGAATTGAAAATTTAAATAAAGTTGCTGTTGGGCTATATAATACAGATAAAAAATTGCATGAGCTCTCAGACCAAAAGGTATTATATTTGGTTACAATTATTAATAAATGCTTCATAGAAAAAATATTTGAATTTAAGTTCACTAGACACTATCTGAAAATTTGATGCTCCATACACACTAGAAATGACATAAATGATTAATTATATTTATAAGCTATTCATGGAATCCATGCTTATGAATCTTCACTCATCCTAATATCTGTCTTTTTGTTTTTCAACTTTCTGAAAAATAGTTGTAAATCAAGAGATGGGTTGCCCAAAGCTGGAAAACATTGCAACAGTCACAAAGCCCATTTACTAAAAATGCACAAATGCTGCTTTAAGGTGGTCTCTAACCCCCTACTCAGGTTATTATGCTTAGTTATATTTCCAAGGTGATTGCAAATTTAAAATATCAAGTGAGAAAGAAGTCTCTTTTAGGGGCACATAGATGACACTACAAAGTCCTGTACCACACTCTAGTCTTTAGCTCTGCCTACTATAGTAGTTGATGTCCTGTAAACACGTGGTGAGCAAAGTGGCAGTAAGGAAAGATAAACCAAATTGCAGAAGTAATAGAAAACTATGGCTGCACAAGACTGATCGTTTACAATAGCAGCCCTAGGGCAACATTTTAAAGGCCTTTAAGTCATTATTTTACAGTATTTTATGCTTATAATAATGAGACTTCCTTATCAATTAATCTTAACTCATGCTCTGAATACTATGTTTAAATCATCAGAGTAATGTATTAAATTATTTGAAAATATTTTAATAAAAGATCTTAATATTTAAAAACTTGCACAAGAATTTTTTAAAAATCTAACAAAATAAGATAAAAAACAAAGAGGTAAAAGTGAACATCAAAATAAATAGCAACTGGTGATAAAGTGATATTGAGAAACAAAACATTCACTACAGTATGATAAATAGGAGTGTCAGTCAAGGTCCCAACCAGAAATAGATGGCATATGTGTTTGGATAAGTTGAAAATTATTATTTACAAAGGTGTGGGTAAGGTGAAGAGGAAACCCCAAAAATGGATTTGGTAAGAAACAGAGCGATTAGCACTTCAGTCCTAAAGGGAGGAGAGGAGCAGTTACCCAAATCCAGAAAGAGAGAGATTACCTTGAAAGGAGGGTTGAGAAACATAGACAAATGAGGAAACCTGGCAAGGAAGGAGATAGGGCAATACATATCCTGACCTCACTCTCCTCCACCCTTCCAATCTGATCCTGGTGCTCCCCATTGGCTGACACCACTGGAAGCTGGAAGGCAAGGCAACTTGCTGATGGAATGAATCATGGGGAGTGGAGAGTGACTCTGGAGAGACCAACCTTGTGGTATGAGCAAAAATGAAATAGCGCCTCAAGGCCTAAAAGCACTGAGCAACCAGGACTTAATAAAAATCTTGGTTCAACTTAGGGGGCAATGGAAAAATGGAAAATTTGCAAAAATAATTGAAACTTTGGGAAATAAATATTTTGAAAAACACCCAAAGGAAATGTAGAATTCTTTAAGCAAAGATGAAAATACAACTGTGTGTGTGTGTGTGTGTGTGTGTGTGTGTGTGTGTGTGTGTGTTTGTGTACACACCTGTGTGGAGAGAAAGACAGAAGGAAAAGGATATTGACTTGGAAACAAAGTTCTTATGAAAGTTTAATTCTTTGAGAGCAGACATTCTATTGTATTCTACTTTGTAATCCATGTTTAAACCCAAAGCCTAAGTTAGGGTGAGCCAGTGAGATGCAAAACATAAAGGCGCACCAAATACTCAATAATCAAGATAAATGTTTGAATGCAGTGTTTAAAAGGACAGTCACAGTGGTTTCCAATCTGGCCATGGTTGTCCAGCCCAGCCTCTAGTAGTAAATAATCAGATATCAGTATTGGAGAACTTTAGATTTGCAACATTCTATATTACCATCTTAATTGTTTTCTTAATTGTTCCCTCCTATTATTTTCAAGTTTTTTTAAAAATTTATTTTGTATCCTCACATTTAGAAATATGTATATCTTAAAACTATGCACATCTTAAAACTCTCTGTAATACTTAGCACATCAGGGCACAATAAGTATTAGTTAATAATAATTATCATAATAGTAATGATGTAGCATTTTAATTTTCTCACTGCTTTGATCACATACCTTTCCTTAAGACCACACTGGAATAGAATAATTCTGATTTTTACAACAAACCTAATTTCTTAACTTTGAAAACATTTTCTTCAGTCTCTATTTTAATGTCTTTCATATTACTTGTTAAACATAAATGATATGAAGAGAGACTTCGATGTGTTATTTATCTTTTCCATAACTAATATCTGAAAAAATAATGGTGAAATTTAACATAAGAAACTTTTATCTGAGTGACAGATCATATAAATGCATATGGTCAAGATGCATTTTTTAGAGTTTTTAGAAAGATTATGGGGAATGTTAATTTTTAAAGTAAATATGAAAGTGTCTTTCTTATATATTATTTATTATTCTATTTTTAAAATTTTTTTCATGAGAATATTTTACTTGATCTTCAAATCGTCCATTTTTTGGGGCCAGTTCACCTACTGGTCCATGTCCACATAACTCATGCTTTACCATCATAGACTGATGTGCCACAGTGTAATAGAATATGATGTATTGCCTGAATTTAAAGGAACATGGACTATTTCTGGATCTTCCATGCAGCATGAGATCTGTATCACATTTGAAACAAAGCTAACCAAGCAGACAAAGCAGAAAGATATCTATAGCATCCATTAATCAGGGTAGAGTACATATATTTTTCAGCATCTTATTCTATTTGCTTGGTATATTTTAAGCCTGAAATACAGAACAAAAATAGCCTTAGTGACCACTCATGTTGCTTCGTACATGATTGTCCTTAGAGAATTGTCCCCTAAAAAGGCCAAAGCAAATTCAATTGGGTTGAAAATTGTTAAATAGGCTGTATAATATGTATTTGTTTACTTCATTTTTTTCTCACTGGGAGACCATTTAATATTCTGCAATGTATGCATTTTGATTATATAGAAATAAATGACTATTAGCACTAAAGTAAGCTACCAATTAAATTCAAAGTGATTTAAAGCATGTTGTTCATAAGAACTTCAAGTATCAAATTACTTCATATTTGTCCTAAAGAGAATAAGTGAGATAACAGAATCAACTAAAAGATGCACATTCACTCTTATAGAAGACTTTTAGTTTGGGTAAGTTTTTAAAACTCTTTGAGGCAGAATTGCCACATATGCTCTAAAAAAGGTATATTAAGCCTTTTCAAGTTTTTTCACATAAATTAATCCTGTGTTTTCTACAGGATTTTAGCATCTAACATCCTTGCAGTTGAGCCACTGTTTTTTTCCTCCATTGAAATTACTTATTCACCCAGGTCAGAGAGGTAAGAACCATCAGGGATCAGATGGCACGTGTTTCTCTCATCTTAAGTGAAACAGTTCTAACCTTACTGGAATTGGGCAGTTATCATACAAGCCCCACCCTTACTGAGAATTTCATTAATACTTTTCTCTGTTCCTTGATTTTCTCTCTTTCCTTTTTTATTATCTATATGCCCTCTCTCTTGCCTTCTCTCACAATCACACATCCATTTCTCAGAGAGACTTATTTCTGAGCTTTCTGGTTATTGACAAAACTACTTGTCAGGATGATTTCAACTACTAAGTACATATAGCTTTCTCTCAGTGCTTATTCCCACCCCTGGCCTAGTCAAATCTTCCTAGCTACATTGACACTGTCCTTAGAAATCTGCCAAGTATGTCATGTAATTTATACATCTTTCACCCTGACACAATCATTCATTCACATTCCACAGTTTTCATTAACCCCTCACTACTTTCCCACTGGCTAGCCTGTGTAACATAAGCAAAGACCTGAAGGTGGGAAAAAGGAAAACATGCTTGTGGGATGATATTCAGTAGTTATTTGATCTGTTTACCCAACACAAACCCTCATAGTCAGCCTGTAAATAACATTTAACAATTTTTCCTGTAACATTTCCATACCTATTTCTCCATTTTTAGTCTCACAACCATTCTGAACCCAGTTCCAGTTCCATTACTTCACGTCTGGTCTTTCCAATCAGCTTTGCATGGTACAAAGGCCAAAATAATCTCACGTATCTACGATGTTTCCTTTCTCCTTACTACATAAGAATGGCATTCTTCCATCCCTTTCTTTTCTGTCCTTTTTATATTATCAATTATATATTTCTTAGTACACTTTGTAAACAGTTTAAGTCAAAGTATTTTATTGTTTGTAGAGAAATGGGAAATTGGAAAGGAGAAAATTGGAAAGCAGAAATTGTCAGCTTTCTTCCTACTTTCCCTCCCCTCCCCCCCCTTCCCTTTCCCCTCCCCTCCCCTCCCCTCCTCTCCTCTCCCCTTTGCTTCCTCCTATCTCATTTTTCTCTTTACTTTTACTGATTAAATATCTGCTATGTTTAGGTACCTAGGGAGCTAGAAGATAAATCAACAATACCACTTCAAGTCAGGGAAGTAAGAAATGTAGCATGACATTAATCCTCACAACACATTTGTTAGAAAATACTATTATCTATTTTCATAGAGGAAAAAAATAAGTTTGACAAAGTTTACATAATACCCAGAGGTCACAATGTTAATAATAAATAAATCTGGAATTCAAATCTAAAACTTTCAATTCCAGAAACCATATTTTTCTCCCAAAAATCTATTTGAAATTCATATCCAAGAAATCTGGGGCAATGGGGGAGACAAATGGACAGAAATGAATCCAAGGTACTGAAACCAGCCAGTATGCGTAGAGGCAGAGAGTGGACAGTGGACTTTTGTGAAACAAGGCTAGAGGGGTACGGAGAAATTTGAGTATGTCTAGCCTTAGAGCTCATATTAATTAGGTTAGTTTTTAAGCCTATGAATATTGGGAAACCACCAGTGTTTTAACTGAGGAGTGACAAGATGAAATTTACAGACTAGAAAGATAGTTTTGAGAGCAGAATGTATACGAGTGGGCTAGCAGTGCAATAAAAATGGTAGACTAAGGTGATGTGGTTAAAAAATATTTAGGACATAAAATAGTAGGATTATTTGATGGATTTGGTAAGTGGGTGACAGGATACTAGTTTTCTATGATGTCTCAGGGGTTTCTGCCTTTCATACTGGGCAGACACCATGTTTGATCTAGGCGTGGATGAGGAGATAAAATATTAATTGACTATGTGAGTGTGTGTGAGACAGAAGAAAATATAAAATAATAAAAAGAGGCATAGAACCAAGTTGTGAAGAGCTGAAACACTGACAGCTGGGTAGGGGGAATGTTCTTGGAATAGGGAGAATGAAGAGAAAATAAGAAACCATAAATTACATGAAGGAAAACAAAGCAAGTAGAAGGAATATTTTTAAGGAAGGAGGGTAAATAGCATCAAATGCTATTAAACTTTACACTGAAATTGTTCATCAGACTGAATGACTGAATAGCATGGCTGCCCGTACATAACCAGAACTGTTTGGAATGAAGATTTCAGAAATCATAGTTTATTTTCCTTCTTGCATAACATCTTTTTGAAAAATATTTCATGCTTGAAATAATTTGAGAATGTAGTTTTAATATAATAATTTTAAATGTTTATTTAACTACTCATATTTTAACTAGTTTAAATTCTATCTTTATCATTCTTAGTGCCTTAAAAAGACAGAATCATGAATCTAATTATTTTATATTCATTTACAGTCTTCTTCCAATGTAGTATACACAAACACATATTGATGAATTAGTCATCAACTATTTATTGCATATGTACTGTGCATAAAGTAGCTATTCTACTGTTGTCAGAATTTTCTATCAGAATTTCATTTAATTTTGTGTTTCCATTCAAATGATAAAGTTAAACTAGTAATTAATCATGTTTTAGATTATCTTATTGAGTACCAAATTCTGTCACAAAATTTTAGCACCCAGATTGCATTTTTAATTTGCATTTTTTCTTTTTTTAGTATGAAGTCATGGTTTTCTATGTGAACAAATTCTGCATTTATTCAAATAAAGGAATAGGAGAAATTGAATTCACATATGCTCATGGAGCACAAACCTCTGGATCAGAGAATGTTGCTCTGTGTTAATAGAATCGCATTTAGTTAAATAACAGATAGCAATAAGCAGACCCATCTGCATATGTACCACCTTTTAAAAATAGCAAGTAATGAAAACTTTATTTTTCATTCTAATATCTAGTAATAACCAATTGGATATCTAATGTACTGTTTTAATAGCAATACTATGAACATTTTATTCAAGGTAAAATGCAACTTTAAAGAGTCATTGAACAATACTTTATTAAAATTGACAGTATTATGGTTAAGTATGAGATCTGGTTCTCTAGCAAAACAATGAAGCCACTAATAAATCTCACTTTGTACAGCATATTATGTGAACAGGGATTCTTTGCATGAAAATATTAAATTCAAAATGTAATGTCATATTATGTACAGTTGACCTCGAATAATGCAGAGATTAGGGTCACTGACCACCCTACTGCACACAGTTGAATATTCGTGTATAAATTTTGTCACCCCCAAAACTTAACTAATAATAGCCTACTGTTGACCAAAAGCCTTACTGTGATAACATAAACAGTTGATTAACACATATTTTGTATGTTATTTGTATTATGTACTGTATTCTTACAATAAAATTAGCTAGAGAAAAGAGAATATTAAGAAAATCATAATGAAGAGAAAATACATTTACAGTATTTAAAAAAAATCTGCATATAAGTGGATCCATATTTTTCAAACCTGTTGTTCAAGGGTCAACTGTGTAGACCTGGGCCTACCTTTTTCTACAGTTAATTCAAAAGTAGATCTTGACTAAGGGATATACAAGAACATATACTTTGCAGTTCAGAGAACATAGAGATCCATTAGGTTCTGACCCCATTGATGGCTTCAAGGAGGAAGTGCAACTTGGGCTTGATCGATCCTTTCTATAAATTGAATTCTTTTGTCATCCGCCCCCCCAAATTCTTATGTTGAAACCTAATGCCCAATAGTATTAGGAGGTTTGATGGTGGAGCCCTCATCAATGGGGTCAGTGCCCTTATAAAAGATATCCCAGAGGACTAGTTTTCCCCTTTTATGCCTGAGCACAGAGAACAGACACCATCTATGAATGCTGGTGAGCTCTTGCCAGACACCCAATATGCCAGCACCTTGATCTTGAATTGCCAGCCTCCAAAGCTATAAGAAATAAAGTTCTGTTGCCTATAATCTACCCAGTGTCTTGTAACGTTTTACAGCATCCTGAATGAGCTGGAATAATCCTTAAAGCTAGAATAGAATTTGGCTTGCTATTCTAAGAGAGAGAGAGAAAAAAATGAGCAAATATAAATGAAGGTGTGCTCAGGATAATGACAGTATCAGTTTAGCTGTAGACTACGTAGAATGATCAGTCTGGGACCAAATTATAGGTTAAGTTTACTTAACAGTAAAGTCATTGAATAACATCAAGTTTTACTCTTCGAATTCATTGTAATACTAGAGGCCCAGTGCATGAATTTATGTACCAGTGGGGTTCTTTGGCCTAGGTGGCCCTTCCGACATCCCCCAAGGGGTCCTGGATTGTGAGAGAGAACAGGCCAGGCCGAGGGATCCCCACTGGTGCATGATTTGGGCTAGAGAGGTATACGGGAGTTTGGCCAGCCAGGGAGGGATGCGGGAGGGCTCCAGGGCAAGTCTGGCCAGTCTTGCTCAGTCCAGATTGGCTGGACCCCAGCAGCAAGCTATCAGTCAGAGTTTCTGCCCCCTGGTGGTCAGTGCATGTCATAGCGAGTGGTTGAGCAGCCTTAGCATATCATTAGCATATTACTCTTTGATTGGTTGAATGGCCAACTGGACGACCGGGCACTTAGCATATTAGACTTTTATTATATAGGATCACAGTTTTTATGTAAGTACATCTAAAATATCTCTTCTTGAGATTTTCAGGTTGCATGAAAAATATTTTCAAATTTGTTTTTCATATATAATGTGGTAAATCAGAAAAATAAGAAACAAATTAACTTTACTGAAACAACCATTGAGTTGAGAGAGGGATTTTTTAGTAAACTAGATTCATCATTAAGTTTATTATTCTTTTTGGCTCCTATTTTGTGGCCTTTTCCTCATTGTTTTACATCATATAGGGAAGTAAATGAGATGATATTTTTATTATTACCTAACTTTTTCACTTCTCTTTGCCTCTCTTTCTCTCATTTCATTTTGCTTTAATTAGTGAAACTATTAACAGTCATTTCTTATATCTGAATCTTAATCTGCTGCAATGCATTTTTATGAGTGAAATGCATGAAAATATGGTTTCACACAGATATTTAGTTGTAATCACACACAATTACAGGTATTCTTCTTTGATTCTACACCAAAATTTGGTAAGTAGTTGTTTTTTAAAGATTCTAATGTGAAATTTGAAGTCTTATGAATAAACTTTTCATACTTCATTACATTAAAATCCATTAATCTAGTATGCACTTTGAATGGATCTTTTACCCATGCATGCATATAGTAGCATACACTGATCCTTGAGGGTTGTTGGGTTGAAAATATTAGTTCAATATATTATGCAGATCTTCCAAATATCAAAATGACTTTTGTCAATATCCCACCAATTTCATCAGAAAAATTATAAGTAGTATGAAGCTCAAATTTTATCCCTGGAAGCCAATACTGTGGCTTTCTTCCTCTGACAGATTTACTGCAATAATTTTTCATAAAATATCTGCCAAATATTCATGTCTGAATAACCATAGTTTGTCATTAATTCTTTTTTTAATTTTTATTGCATTTATTGGGATGACATCCTATATAATAAAAGGGTAATGTGCAAATTGACCCTAACAGCAGAATGACTGGGAATGACCGGTCACTATGACACACACTGACCACCAGGGGGCAGACGCTCAATGCAGGAGCTGCCCCCTGGTGGTCAGTGCACTTCCACAGGGGGAGCTCTGCTCAGTCACAAGCCAGGCTGACAGCTGCCAGTACAGTGGTGGTGGTGGGAGCCTCTTCCGCCTCCTCAGCAGTGCTAAGGATGTCCAACTGCAGCTTAGACCTGCTCCCCACTGGCAAGTGGGCATCCCCTGAGGGCTCCCAGGCTGCCAGAGGGATGTCTGATTGCCAGCTTAGGCCCAATCCCCTGGGGAGTGGGCCTAAGCCAGCAGGTGGACATCCCCTGAGGGGTCCTAGACTGCAAAAGGGCACAGGCCGGGCTGAGGGGACCCCCCCCCAAGTGCACAAATTTTTGTGCACCGGGCCTCTAGTTTGTTAATAAAATTATATAGGTTTCAGGTGTACAATTTTATAAAATATCATCAAGTCTCCTTCCGTCACCATTTATTGCCCCTTTGCTTTATTCTACCTCCTTCCACTCCTCTTTCCATCTAGTAATCACAATAGAGTTTTTTGTTGTTGTTGTTTGTTTGTTTTTTTAAAATGATCACCCGAGGATATTTTTCCATTGATTTTTAGGAAAAGTGGAAGAGAGAGGGAAAGACAGAGAGAAACACAAAATTGGTTGCCTCTTGCATGAGCCCTGATCAGGGCCCGGGCTGAGGAGGAGCCTGCAACCAAGGTATGTGCCCTTGACCAGAATCGAGCCTGGGAACCTTTGGTCCTCAGGCCGAGGCTATATCCACTGAGCCAAACTAGCTAGGGCACGATGCTGTTGTTTGTGTTATAATTTTTTTGCTCAATCTCTTCATATTTTTCACCTAGCCCTCCAACCCCCCTCCCCTCTAACAGCTGTCAGTCTGCTTTCTGTGTCTGAGTCTGTTTATATTTTGTTTGCTTGATTATTTTGTTCATGAGATTAAACATATAAGAGAAGAACATAGACAACAACAACAGAAGAAGGAAGGAAGGAAGGAAGGAAGGAAGGAAGGAAGGAAGGAAGGAAGGAAGGAAGGAAGGGAGGGAGGGAGGAAGAGAGAAAAATGTGAAGCTTGTGGGATCCTGCTCCAATGTTGTCCAAAGCCCGCCACTTGGTCTGCAGGTTCCTCG
The DNA here is from genome assembly GCF_000412655.1 of Myotis brandtii. Taxonomy (NCBI): domain Eukaryota; kingdom Metazoa; phylum Chordata; class Mammalia; order Chiroptera; family Vespertilionidae; genus Myotis; species Myotis brandtii. Next base: position 1,565,652 of record NW_005363209.1, on the reverse strand, counting down.
CCTCCGGCAACCTGTCCACAGCTCCGAAAGATCCACAGTTTGTGGTTGCCTCTGCTGGGCCTGGGTGTGCGTATGAAGGACCAAGCTGAGCACCAAGGCCAGCTTTACCAGCACAGAACCCAAGGTCAGATCAGCAAAAGTTCCAAGGCACCCTGAGATCTGCTTCTGCTTACTTCCATCTACCTACCGGCTCCCTGATAGGTTCAGTCACTGAAAGAGCATCTGGCATGAAGCAGGTTCTCAGTGAGTCACCAGGTGGGGGTGAGTCGTGTTCACCAGATTGATGCAGGTTCAGACTCAGTGCCAGTGCTAGGTCTGAGGCCACCCAGCAAATGTCCCAGGTTATACCAAGTCTAGATGTCACCCACCAGATGCCCTCAGACCTTTGTTGTGGGGCGGGGCGGGGCCTCAGGGAGTCATCAAGGTGAAGCCAGTAGAGTTTATTGGACCCCAACAGACCAAGATTTGGCCATGTGAAGAGAGAGCTCTGTACTGGTCAGGTGTGTGAGGGAAAAAAAAAATCCATTAATCTTTCAAGTAAAACAGTATTCCATGAAGTACTGGCTAGTTCAGCCTGTGATGCAATTGCACAAGTGCTTTTCTTCAAGATAACCCTCATACTTTAGTATATATTAGAAGTCCATTTTGTGTGCTTCTCATTTCCTCACATGGGGTATTAAAATGGTGTGTACTCAAGTTTCTAGACAATAAAATTACAAATTTTTACTGCTTCACCATGGTCATTCTTAAGGGACATTTTTTTAGTTAATTAATTGAGCTATTTATTAATTTTGAATCTGTGGTAGTAAGAAATATCATGACTTTTGTTTTGGTGCAAACTACCAGCAGTTTTATCAACCATTGTTGTTTGCATTATCAGTGCAATTTTGAACACAGTGAAAAAATCAAGTACTGTCTTAGTATTATCATAACGATAGTTTTGACCTTGTGTGCTTCAAGTATCTTGGATTCACAAGGCAGTCCACATACCACACTTTATAAATCTCTGTTCAAGAATAGTACCTCTTGAGACTGTCCTAGAATTGGTTCCATGAGGGCAGGGGCCCTTGTTTTGTTTATTTATGTATCCCAAACTCTTAGCATTTAGTGTAAGTACAAAGTATTACTCATTGCATAAAAACAAAACAAAACATTGAAAGCATGAATTCTGGTCCCTCTCCTCTCCCCTGCTACCTCACCTCCAAACAGGCTGTGTGCAGAGTGTCTTTATGATTCAGTTTTCTTGTCTGTGAAATGGAGATAACATCAGTAGCTAACTTAAAGGTTTGTTTTAAAGATGAAATATGATAGTCCATTAAAATGCTTCACAGAATGATCAACACATAGTAGTGATGTTCCATTATTTTGAAATATATTAACAATCCACAGTTTCTCAGTTACACTTAGGTTCTGTGGCCTCTAATAGTGTTTCAATCAAAAGAATAGAGTGTCATACATAAATTAAGAACTGGGATAGCAGTTCAAGGCTTAGATGTTTAGCTCCAGAATGTCTTCAGACACTCAAACTAGTATTTTTTCTGCACTAATATTCTACCGCATGACTTTCATCTTAAATTCACATCCTGATTCAACACAACTGCTAAAACTCCAGTTTTCACTTCGGCATTGAAGGGCAGAAGAAGGAAGAAAAGTAGAAAGGGTGTGTGTTTTTTTGTTTGTTTTTAAAATCTGCCCTTAGCAGTGTCAGCTCCCTTTAACCAGGTTTCTCAGAAGTCTCATACCCCATATGAGGCAGGCAGAGAAGTTAGCCTTTGCTCTCAGTGTCAATGTGCCTGGCTAAAAATTAAGGTTCCAATGCTAAGAAGAAAGAGGAAAACCGATGGCCTCCACTTGTGTGCCTGAATAAAGCAATAGGTGCTGTATAACATATAACATGGATATCTATTGTGCAGAAGTTTGATTGATACAGATGCCCCTCTGTGGAGATAACAACTCTTTGAACAATGAACTCAGCACTTCACCCTCGGACTTATCCTCACTGGGGGACAGAGACTGTGCCTAAGACTGTATTTAGTGCCTCTGTGTCTCCCCAGAATCAAGCGATGGGAATTTGTATGGACAGTGCGTCCAAAGTGATGCAGCCACATGATGACTAACCATTTTAGGCTGAACTGAGAGCACAGCCTCTCTAAGTTTCCTGAATCTTATCCCAATTATATTTCACTTAATGACACTCTGCGAAATATCTGGTGGCAGGGGAAATGAAACTACGTGCTTTTAGGGGGTCATTCATCAAGAACTAATTGAAGCTTTCATACAGTTTAGTGCTGATAAAACAGTGTAACAATAAACAATAACAAAATTCACTGGAGAAGGATTTGTTTTGCCATGAGGAAAATGGTTCCGTTTCATCCTGGGATTTCTGGTTAAAAGAGTCTCCAATTTACAAAGGGATATGCACAGGCTCCTCTGCATAATGACGGGGTGGAAGCTGTGTCAAATGTATTAGTGTTGCTCCACTGGAGCCTTTCTCATCCTAAGTATCTGCTATTGTGTGGGACTCTGGCAGGAGGCTGCAGGACCAATAGGATTTTTAAAAGTTTCTTTTTGCTGTTTATTGTTATTGTGCTTGAAGCAGCTCCTTCATAGTTTTTATTGGAAATATTTAAAAAATCTTAAAGTGTACTTTAACAAAGTTAAGATTTTTTTTTAAATCCCAATTTAAGGAGCTTCTTTTTGAATACTTCTGCGTATGGAGTTGGTTGGCTTTTTGTTATTGGAATTCCTGTTCTGGCTGAATTGAAAAGAAAGAATAGAAAATGGATACCTTACTCATTTTCTTGGGAGTGATTTAAAGGAAATAGTAGCAAAATAAAATACATGAGAAATGTGCAGCAAATTGTTGTAAACATGAACATCCATTTGCAATATTTATATGACTTTGATTGCTGTAAGTACCATGCTATAGATGCAGAATTCACATAATAACTGATATGTCTTATATGTAGCAGCCACAGATTTTATTGTTAAAACTAAACCTAACTCTAGGCAATAAGACTGGACTCCTTACCATCATCATTGCAAAATTGCTCAATTAGCATTTTATGAATACAGATTTTAGATAAATCATTGTCTTATGATAAAGCTATAAGATAACATGATTGGTCATATTTCACAGACACAAATAATATTTATTAATAGGTTTTGAAAACCTACCTACAAAACAAGAAACCCTGGTAATGTAGATACTGTCAGATACTGTCATTAAAAATGCAAACTTTTGTTTAAGTTTACTTTGCATTATAAAAATTAATTTCTCTTAAGGGCTTTTTCGACAGTGGTTTTCTAAAAATCTTAACACATCTTAAACAAAGCACTGTGAAACCTAAATTATTTCCTGAAATGAGAAGGATGTGAAAAGACCACAATTATTCTTTCCTTTGGCTAAGAAGCCAAATTAATGCTTCGTGGACTTAGTTGCCAGTCACTTCAGTTAATTCGTAGCACCATTGATAAGAGAATACTATCATGTCATGACATATAAGAAGTATGAATATGATAGGCATGTTTTGGGATAAAATAATGATAGTAGATTTTATAGCTTTCATATTATAAATCGTACATGACTTCCCATGTAGATTTGCCAAATAGAATCTTATAGCAAAAACATCAGAAGATGGGAAATTAGCATAAGTGCTGGGGTCCAGCCCCAGTGGTCCAGGGGTTCCCAAAGGTGTGGACGGAGTCCGCGAAGAATGTTTTACATGGAGACAGGGTTCAGAACTCTCTAGCTCTCTTTAGTCTCCGTGGATCTTCCTGTGCCTGGCTGAGGCCACAGAGAAAGATCCTGAGGCAAGCTGAGCCTTTATTTTATAGTCAGAGGTAAACAAGGTAGTGGTTTCCATAGTTACACTGTTCTTGTGAGTTTCACTTGTTTACACTGTTCTTGTGAGTTTCACTTGTTTACACTGTTCTTGTGAGTTTCACTTGTTTACACTGTTCTTGTGAGTTTCACTTGTTTACACTGTTCTTGTGAGTTTCACTTGTTTACACTGTTCTTGTGAGTTTCACTTGTTTTTGTTCTTGTTGCACTTCTCTCAGCCCATTAGCTTCCCAGGTAAGATCTAGGGAGCGTCATAAGGTCAAGCCTAATTATGCTTAAGAGGACTGTGCCCTCTAAGCTGGGACTTGTTTGTGACTTTGCCAACAGGTCAGTCCGAGGTTTAACCCTATAGAGGCTCCCCACACATAAGTTAGCACCATGCAGTAATGCTTTCACTGTGGTTCTCAAACACACCAGGCAGCTTCTACTCCAGCACCTTCTCTGCATGATACCCTCTTTTTTGGTATTTCCACAGGGCTTGCTCACTCATCTCTCACGTCATGATCAAATGTCACTTTCACAGTGAGGATTTCCTGACCATCTTATTTTGCACTGCAACTTGCACCCCACAACTCATGTACCCTAATTGCTCCCTGCCTTATTTTTCTTCAGAAACACATATTATAACATACTATCATTTTAACTTAATTCCTAGGGATCTATTTTGTCCTAAGTTTTTATCACTCTTAATTATCTGATAGGCAATTTATATGCTACTCAGCTCAAAGGCATCTGTCAGACATCACTTGTGTAGTTGTTTCTAGTATTAGAAGTGTCAACATGCATCAAGGCCAATTGTGGGTGAAGTGATAGGAGGCAGTGATAATCAGCAGCCTTTTCAGGCCAGGAGAGTTGGTGCTACTCCTCCTCCAGGTATGCAACTGAGACCTCATGGAGGCTGACTTTCTGAATTCCACCAGTTAGCCTGGTTGTATCCGTCATCCCAGAGCCAATCTGAGCCTCTGGTCCTTGAGGGTTGATGGGTTGAGTGAGATGAAAACTGGTGTTTATTAAAAGACAAACTGTGCTTATAGCATTGTACACATTATCCTATTTAATCCTTACAACACTTGGAGTTAGATATAATAAGCCTCTTTTTGTAGATAAGATTATAGGTTCAGAAAGGTTAAGTAACTTGGCCACGATTACATTACAGAGCAGAACTGGAATTGAAATCTTTATCTGTGAGCCTATGAAAGAAAATAACCTTGTGAAGAGCATGCTGATGTCCTGGGTGATGTGGATGTGGTGACAGGTGGCAGTAGGTTCCAAAACCTAATTTCTCTTGATCATTTCCTTCTAGTCAATGAAATACTACAGTTGTCATTTCCTGAATGAAAAATGTGAGCACATATAAGACTCAAAATAACCTTCACTTATATGATAGATGAGTAAGTAATTCTGTAAATTTAATTATATGTTTGGTGAGATTGAGGACAGTGTGAGGACACGTGGGTGGACTCTGTTAGCTTAGCTCTACCATGTAGGTGACCTGGCCAAAGATTTTGATGATGATAAGTAAAGCAGGATATTCTGTGGCTTAAGAAAGACTTTCAAGTGATAATGTCACTTTTCCTAATGATTTACCTTTGGTTGTACCACATTCCAGGGGTCACTAGCTAGGAAGAAGGATTGAACTAGGTATGGACTAGCATAATTGGCACTGGAGAAAGAATAAAGAAACTGGCTAGGATCAATAGTTTTTATAGGAATAGATACTGATTTCTCATGAGGTTAATGAACCAAAGCATTATACTTCCATCTTATCCAGAGTGAATTCCTTCCTACCAAAGTCTAGGTAGGGCACTAGTACAATAATATATCTTATTTTGCTGGACTTTTAACCTCCACTTAGTTTCTAAGTGGTTGCCTTTTCCAGTCCTGCCATTCACACTGTAGCAGTAGAATCAAACCTACAGCTGTGTGAGGTTAGTTGACTTGTTTGTGGTGAGCAAGTTGTCTGATAGAGAACTGAGTCCCTATCCAGGAGGTTTAAGATTTGTGGTTAAGAGTGTCCTGCTTTCACTTAGAGTCTGGACTATTAGGATCAGTGGTATGACATGGGTCCTGGCATGTAGAGCAAAGATGAAGAAGCAATGACAGAAAGCTAGAAAAGCAAAGCAGACCTTAGAGAGAAATAGAGCAGAAATTTACTCATTCTAGTTTTTCCTGAGGTCCTGAACCATTGCTATCTTTGGGTTCAATGAGACATCTCATCTATAATAATAAAAGCATAATATGCTAATTAGACCAGACGTCCTTCTGGATGAAGCTGGGGCTGTGAGGGAAGCCCAGGTCCTGGGTGCCTGCTGGCAGCCTGAGGGAAGTCCGGGTCCCAGATGCCAGAGGGAAGCCAGTGCCAGCAGCTGGGGGAAGAAAGGCCTACTTTTGCACAAATTTTGTGCATCGGGCCTCTGGTGTGTTTATAAAATTATGTTTTTACCTTGAGCTGGTTAGAGCTGGGTTTCTGTCACTTCCAGCCATATGAATTCTAACTAATATAACTAGCCTTAATAAAAGTTTGAAATTAATGCAACCAAAGAAAAAAGCCAATTAGCTTCTATATTTGATATGCAAGCCTAATTATCTGTATGAGAAATAGAAAAAACTTAGTGGTTTTCTAAATTCAGAATGGGGTAGCAGATGCCACTGTACTAAAATCCTATATAATAAAAGCCTAATATGCTAAGTGTCCAGTTGTCTGGTCATCCATTCAATCAATCAAAGCATAATATGCTAATGATATGCTAAGGCTGCTCAACTGCTCGCTATGACGTGCACCAACCACCAGGGAGCAGTAGACCGGTTGACCAGTTGCTATGACATGCACTGACCACTAGGGGGCAGATGCTCCAACCGGTAGGTTAGCTTGCTGCTGGGGTCCAGCCGATTGAGACACGTCCTGGAGCTCTCCCACAGTCCCTCCCTGGCTGGCCAAACCTCAGATGGCGGCTGCCCAGCTGCCCAGGGCTGCCTGAGGCTCAGGTAACCAGGGCCGGCTGAGGTTTGCGCTGCCGGCAGTGGCAGCAGCAGAGGTGTGATGGGGGTGTCACCTTCCCCTGATCGCCGGGTCACCTCCCGCCCCTGAGGGCTTCCCAACTGTGAGGCGGCAGGCTGGGCTGAGGGACACCCCCCTCCAGTGCATGAATTTTCATGCACCAGGCCTCTAGTAATAACTATAATATCTTACCCCACATCAAAGATTCTGAGATTCATAACTTCCTGAACAGTATATACTTTATGTCTACACATATGCCAATTCTAGTCAATTTAGAATTTTCCTGTGCAAACTGTTTAAACAAATAAACAAAATAAAACTGAAAATCTTATTTGTAATAATTTATTTTACTACAATTTAACATGTTTGCACAATAGAGATGATATAGGGTGTATGAACATATTAATTGAAGGTGAAATCACATAAAATACATCTACTGCCTCACTGTTAGTAATTTGGTATTCTGAATTCCAGTATCATTTCATATAGTAAAGTATAGTAAATGTATCACAAATGAAATGGAAAGCAGTAATATACTGGAAAAATATTTGCATCATGTAGAATAGACATATGATTTTATATTCTCTCTAAAACATGTCTACATGGCTTTTAATGTCTTAATAGGAATAAGTGTATACATTATGGATTATACATATACATAAAAATAAATTAGATAGATATTTACATTATACACACATATGTTTAAATAAAATTTTATATATTTAGTGAACTCTTTCTTGGTGAAATGTTAGCTCATATTATTGCTTCTGTAAATAATTGTACATTTAACATTGTTGAACAATAAATCCTGGAAAGCATCTATAATTATTATTTGCTTTAAATATAAGCAAATATACCATCTCATATAACATTGAGAGTTCTAGAGTTAGCACATTTCCAAGATTGATTAATTAATAAATCAATAATATGAACAAAGGCGTAGGTTCTTTCCATTTTCCTGTCCTGCCATCCTCAGCATATTGGCTTTTTTTTAAACTAATATTTCTTCACTTGTACTTGTGTGTGTGTGTGTGTGTGTGTGTGTGTGTGTGTGTGTGTTTGTGTATACTTAGTTCTATACAATTTTATTATATGTGTAGGTTCATGTATTTACCACTACAGCCAAAATAGATAAATGGTTCTGTTACCAAAGGAATCCTCACGTTGCCCTTAAGTAACCACATCCACTTCCTTCCCATCCCCCAACCTCCAGTCTCCAACTCCTGACGGCCACTAATCTGTTCTTCATTTCTAAGCTTTTTTTTTTAAATCTTATAAAAATGGAATTATATAGTATGCAATTATTTGGCTTCTTTAAAGTTCAGCATAATTCCCTGGAGATTCATCATGCTTGTGTGTATCAATAATTAATTCCTCTTTATTGATCAGTAGTATTTCATGATGTGGATGTACAAGAGTTTGGTAAACCATTCCTCCATTGAAAGGCATCTGGGTTGTTTCCAGTTTTTAGCTATTACTCATAAAGATGTTATGAACATTCAGGTTTTCACACACTTTCACTTATGTTGAATATACATTTTCATTTCTCTGGGATAAATACCCAGGAGTGCAATTGCTGGGTCATATGGTAATTGTATGTTTAGTTTTTAGAACAAACTGCCAAACTGTTTTCCAGGGTGGTTGTACCATTTTACATGATCATGAGCAATGTATGAGGCATCCAGTTTCTCCACATCCTTCCCAGCATTTGGTGTTGTCACTATTTTTTATTTTGGTCATTTTTTTTCCTGTTTCTCAATTGGTTTATTTATTTGGACCTGGTTTTTCATATGAGAAATCTTCATTTCCAACCAAAGGACTTGTGTGCATGCATATAAGCCTAACCAATGGACACAGACACCAGGCGGGTGAGGGCGTGAGTGGGGGGTGGGGGGTAATGTGGGGATAAGGACACATATGTAATAACTTAATCAATAGGGGGGTTAAGGACACATATGTAATACCTTAATCAATAAAGAAAAAATTTTTAAAAAAGAAATCTTCATTTTAATGTTTTAGTATTCTTACCATATATTTAATAAAATGGCAAAGGACAGTGTGTATGCAGATTGGACCTAAAAGTATAAAAATAATTCTGTATTCATCTTGAGTATAAAACTAGCTTGCAAAACATGAATAATATAGGCATAAGACATGGAGGGTAGTTGATAGTGATAAATACTAGTATAAAGTTTCATAAACTTTAGTGATCTATACTCAGTGGGAATGCTTTTTATTTTAGAATAAATAGCCCCTGAAGTTTTTATTTAAAATTTTCTGATGATTAGTGACATTGAGCATCTTTTCATGCACTTGTTGGCCATCTGTATGTCTTTTGTGGAAAAAATGTCTGATCAGATCCTGGATTGTTTTTTAATACAATTGTTTTCTTTGTTGTTGTTTTTGGTGGTGGTTTTGCTATTGAGTTGTGAGTTCTTTATATACTTTGAATAATAATCTTTTATCAGATATATGATTTTTAAATATTTTTTCCTATTCATTAGGTTGTCTTTCATTTTGTTGCTGGTTTTCTTTGCTATGCAAAAACTCTTTAGTTTTATGTAACTTCACTGGTAACTTGTAATTTTGTTCCCTTTACTTTTGGTGTCAAATCCAACAAAAATCACCACTAAAACCTATTTCAGGGAGCTTATCACCTATATTATCTTCTAGGAATTTTATGGCTTCAGGCCTTGCATTCAAGTCTTTAATCCATTTGGGTTAATTTTTGTGTATGGTGTAAGATAATGGTCCAGTTTTCCAAATACCATGTATTAAAGAGACTGCCCTTTCCCCCTTATATATTTTGGGTTTCTTTGTCATAACTTAAGTGATCATTCTGGCAGTGGTTTATTTTTGTGTTCTGAATTTTGTTCATTGATCTATATGTCTGTTTTTATGCCAATCACTATAGCTTTGTAACATACTTTGAAATCTGTAGGCCTCTAGGTGTGTGCCAAATCTGAGGCTGGCTTCAGAATGAAGCTCCAGGACAAGCAAATAGGCCCTTGTGATAGAAAGTCCAGGTATGTCTCACTCAGCTCCCTGTGTCCTCAGGTGGTAGCCTGCCAAGAATTCTCCCTGATAGTTACAATCCCATGGGACTCTGGAAAGGAAAGCAAGCCCTTTGGCCACCAGACAGGCAACCAAGGGGTGGCTCCTAGGTGGCATCTGCAAGACCCATGCACCAGGTGTGCGTAAAAGCTCTGTCAGGGCCCTAGCTCAGTGGTCAGCAAACCACAGCTCACGAGCCACATGCGGCTCTTTGGCCCCTTGAGTGTGGCTCTTCCACAAAATACCACGTGCGGGCACGCACGTACAGTGCGATTGAAACTTCGTGGCCCATGCGCAGAAGTCGGTTTTCGTCCTGGGCGAGTATATTTTGAAGAAGTGGCGTTAGAAGTGGGGAGTGTCCGTCGGTTGGGCCAGGGGAGAGGCGATGCAGGGGAGGCGCGCGCGATTCATGCACGAGTTGAGTGAGCCAGTCAGCAGTCTCATTGTGCAGTGGTTAGTGCTAGTCCGGTCCGCAAATCGCGCGGGTGACAAAAGTACCTACTCGAAGCATAAAGCTACCTGTATTTTTCCAACCAGCTGCAAATCCTACAGGTATTTTTGTCATCAGTTTAAGAATTTTAATTCTTTTGTGTTGGTGGCTTTATTATTATAAAATGAAACATTTTTTTAGGTGCCCTGTCTGAGATGGCTACAAAGAAGAAGCAAAGAAAAACGGAAGACGAAAACTGTGAATTTAAAGTTGAATTTAAAGTTGAATGTACCTACCTATATAGTTTAAGTTTAAAAAATTTGGCTCTTAAAAGAAATTTCAATAGTTGTACTGTTAATATTTGGCTCTGTTGACTAATGAGTTTGCCGACCACTGCCCTAGCTGATTTTGCTCAGTGGATAGAGCCTTGGCCTGCAGATTGAAAGGTCCCTCCGGGGTTCAATTCAGGTCAAGGGCACATGCCTGGGTTGTGGGCTGATCCCCAGTAAGGGGCATGAAGGAGGCAGGAGATCAATGATTCTTTCAATTTGCATATTAGCCTTTTATTATATAGGATTACATAGGATGTGGCAAAAGAGGCTTTGCAGGTGTAGTTAAGTTGAGGATCTTCAGATGGGGAGAGTATCCTGGATTATCCAGGTGGGACCAATATAATCACAAGAGTTCTTATAAGACGGTGGTTCTCAACCTTGGCTGCACATTAGAATCACCTGGGAATCTTTTTAAAATCCTGATTTCTGGGCCTCATCCTCCGGAAATTCTGTTTCTTTGTTACTAATTGAGGCCACAACATTAGTAACAAAGAAACAGAATTTCCGGAGGATGAGGCCCAGAAATCAGGATTTTAAAAAGATTCCCAGGTGATTCTAATGTGCAGCCAAGGTTGAGAACCATTGGCACAGGCAGTTCTCCTGGGAGGAGAACGCCCCCGCAGCTCTGAGGTCTCTGGAAAGGATTACAGTCAGACCCCAGGTGTGTTTAATCAGAAGCCTGCTCCACCGGCAGCAGCCATGATGAGAAGCTAACACGCCTCTTTCCCGGAAAGACCGAGCTCCTGGTCTGCTGCCTCTGGCTGCGCCCTGGGGTGCAGACCATTTAAGAACTCTTTCTCTGCTGGTAACTGAGCGAGGCTAGGCTGAAGAGAAGTTTTGCTGGTGGCAGCCGCAAAGAACCAGGGCAGCAGACACGTGTCAAAGCTCCGCCTAAGAGATAACTGGTGTTTTGGAGCACAGCAGAATACGTGGACTCTGAACATAAAAGATGGCACCGCAGGAGAACAAAGTGGAGAAAGAGTGTGAAGATGGCACCCACCAGTCTCCATGGCACAGAGTATCCAGCAGGACCTAAATGTGTGTCACACCACTCACCTGCTTCTAGGCCAGCGCTCAACGGATATGCAGACCGGCAGACGGATCTAGCCCACAGCAAGTCTCTGCGCCTCTCCATCGGTTCTCCACGCGGGGCCTGGGCCGGGTGAGTCTTTGTGTGCACGTCTCTCCGGCCTATGCATCTTACCTTTGGTTTTCAAAGCTAGATATTTTGGGGGGCTGGGCCCCAAGGTGCAGGTTTTAATTTTGGGCAGTGCCCAATGTGGGGTTCAAATCCTTCACTCCTCAAAGAGCAGCTTTAGGTTTGAGTTTCCTCTCCAGCGGTTGTCAACCTGTGGGTCGCGACCCCTTTGGGGGTCGAACGACCTTTTCACAAGGGGTCGCCTAAGACCATCGGAAAACATATATAATTACATATTGTTTTTGTGATTAATCACTATGCTTTCATTATGTTCAGTTTGTAACAATGAAAATACATCCTGCATATCAGATATTTACATTACGATTCATAACAGTAGCAAAATTACAGTTACGAAGTAGCAACAAAAATAATTTTATGGTTGGGGGTCACCACAACATGAGGAACTGTATTAAAGGGACGCGGCATTAGGAAGGTTGAGAACCACTGCTCTAGACCGGAGGACCCCCTGGAGTGGGGTTTGTGGTGAAACTGTGTTCCAGCCTCTTCTACCTGTTTTCATGTGGGCCTTCTCTTGTTCACCCAATTATAAGGAGTGAGTGAGTCTAGGTGGCACCAGCTAGTTTTTAGGACTTTTTCAGAGGAAATTGTTGCTTGTGTACGTACCTGTAGATTTGGTGAGGAGGTGAGTTCAGGATCTGTTGGGGGCAATGAGAACTGCTCCGATGAGTGAGATCAGTGGGGTCAGACTGGACCCGGGTTCAGCAACCAGCTACTTGAGTTCTGGCTAGGAAAGAATTCAGAGCCAAGACTCAAATTATAAAAGAACATTTATTTATAAAGTCACAGAGGTGGAAGAAGTAATTCGTAGAAGAAATGGGTTTAGGAAACAAGTTATAGAGGCAAAGGAAGGGCCCTTGGAGCTTAGGAGTGAAAAAGGTAAAGGTGAAGCGCCTGGGGGGGAGAGGGAGGGGAAGAAGGCGCCAGCCTGCTCCCTGGAGGGAGACCTGGGTGCTGGGTCCTCTGTCCTAAGGGTTTTAAGAGTGGAGGTTTTAGGGGAGGTCCCAGGGAAAGATCTCAGTAGAATATTCAGCAGCTTTCCAGGTGTATCCTTTCAGGTCTAGGTCTCCTCTGATTATTTGGTCGGTGCCAGGGCAGAGGGTCATTATCCAGTGCAGCTGGTCCTGAGTTCAGCCTTGGGGTCCCTTGTCCGGTTTTGCTACTTTTCTGAGCCTGGAGCTGAAATACAACTGAGGCTCAGATGTTATCTCTAGGGAGGAAAGGTCAGGGGATCCAAACCGCAGGACCAGCGATTTGTTAGGGGAGGTCCCTGCGGGCAAGGTCCCACCCTACATTTGTCCGGTGCTTTGCAGCCGGGCTTCCCGCCCTGGTGACCTTCTGAACCTGGCCCATCATCCTTGCTCTGCTCACGTCTGTCTAACTGCCCACCACAGAGCCTCATGCCTGTCCTCTTTGAATGGCGAGGTCCCTCAGCCTATTTACTAGTATTTTTAACCCCCAGGCTTGTCTGCCATGGATGCAAGAGAGCATTTTTAATGCTTGATATGTCTGTCTTATCAGATAAGAGTCAGTAAATTTTTAAAATAGGTTTTAACATATTGAATACATTGTCCTTGTACTAAGTATACATAAGATGATAGTCATTATCCATCGGGTCATGGTGCCTGTTCCAATTGTACTTGCCTCCCCACACCACCCCCAAAATGAGCATTATCAGTAGGCTAGTGTGACTTTCTTTTGGCTCATGCAAACATTTGCAAATAGAAGTGTACATATACACATAGAAGTGTGCTTCTTTATTTTTACCACCAAGCAGACCCAAAATACTGACATTAATTGGTTCATAACTTCTTTCTTTTGAAAAATCCCCATACTATAAATCAGCAGATTTGAAGGTAATTTTAAAATTTTTATTATACTTATACTGTATATATTTATGATTTTGTATAAATAGGATTATTCCTTGTTTTTTAAAGTACAGTTATTTTTAGCTCTTCTAGCCCTGTTCTCTTCCATCAGTTTTTCACATTTCCTCCCCAGGAACAGATAACATCATAGTATGGAACTATATTCCCACACATACACAATACACACACTATACACATATTCATGCACAATACATATGTTAAACTTACTTATAAATATATACATACATATAAACACATATAAGTACATGGTAACATGCACACATGTATACCCCATATATAAATACATAAATGTGTCTATATAGATCTATTTATCTAATTTATAGGAATTTGCCTTTTTTTAACACTGTGAATTTTATTTTCAAATTTGAGTTAATAAAGAGGAAAATAATAAAGTTAAACCACTCAAAAGAAGTACTAAAGAAAGGATAGTCATTCATACATACAGATAATATGAACAGTATACTAGAAGTTTCACTTCCAATTGATTCAATTCTATTTACACATTTAAAATATAAAATGCATCTTAATTTGTCAAATCTCCTTCTATTACCATATATTTGACCTCTTTACCCTTTACTACCTCCCTCCCATCCCTCTTTCTCTCTGGTAACCACCATACTGTTGTCTGTCTTGGCCACCATAAATAATGCTGCATTTGGGCATAGAAGTACATAAATCTTTACAAATAAAAGTTTTCATATTTTTCAGGTAGGTATGCCAGAAGAGGGTTTTCTGGGTCATATGCTAGCTCTATTCTTAAGTTTTGGGGGAACCCCCATATTGTTTTCCATAGTGGCTATACCAGTTGTCATTGCTACCAGCAGTGAATGAGGGTTCCTTTTTCTCCACAACCTCTCCATCACTTATTATTGTCTTGTTGATAATAGCCATTCTAACAGGTGTGAGGTGGTATCTCATTGTAGCTTCGATTTGCATTTCCCTAATAATTATGCTATACTTTTGAGGGCAACTTGGTTTTCTCACTCAAGTACACCTAGAAATTTGAAATCACTCTAAATCAAATGTTATAGTGCTAGTTCACTCTGTTTAATGGACACAGCATTTCATCATATTGATATACTCTATTCTTTTACATTTAATTTTTGAGTTGATTTATGTAAATTGTGAAATGATTACTACAATAACTTTAGTTAATATTCATCATCTCATATAGAAACCCCTAATTTTTGTCTTTCTTGTGATGAGAATGAAACCAAAATGCAGCGATTGGTCCAAGTTCTTTGTTTTGTAAACCAAAGAATTGATTCACGGACAAAAAAATGTTTGGCGGAAACAAAATTTATTGGGGGATACACAGACTTCCTGCTGCAAGAGGAGCTCTTCAGCTCTTTGTTTAGGAATATTCATATACCTTGCTAGTTTCTGATTGGTCCCTTCAAAGAATTCTGGCAATATCCAATTATTTTAAAACTCAAGTTCCTGTCTGCGGGGGTGTTGGTGGGGGGATGGAGTTGGGGGTTGAGGGGGACCTAGTTGAGGACTGCCACTTCAGGTCCCAGATGATATTACTGTTCTGCCAAGTTGGGTCAAGTTTTCCCTGCCCATCCAGGTTCCCACCTAGCTGGGTCTAGTTCTAGGTCCTTTATTTGTCTCCATGTCTGCAAAGCTCTACTTCTCCTCTGCCCTCCCCTCCCTCTGTGTTTCCTTCCCCTCCCCCTGTGGTCCCTGTCCCTGACTAACAACTGCCTGGCCTCTTTTTCTATCTCCTCAAGAACACCTAGGATTTACTCTCTTAACAACTTCCATATAGTAGTGTTAATGATAGTCATTGTGTTGTACATTACATTTCCAGTATTGATTTATAATTGGAAGTTTGTACTTTTGACTACCTTCTTACAATTTCTCAACCCATCATCTCCCGCCTCCAGTAACCACAAATATGATCTCTTTTTCTGTGTATTTGGTTTTTGTTGTTGTTGTTTTGTTTTGTTGTTGTTTGGGGGTAGATTCCACACATAAGTGAAATCATACAATATTTATCTTTCTCTGACTTATTGCATTTAGTTTAATGCCCTCAAGGTTCATCTATGTTGTCACAAATGGCAGTATTTGCTGCTTCTTTTGGTTTTTGTTTTTAATGGCAGAATAATGTTCCCTTGTGTATATATACCACATCTTCTTTATACATTGGGGGGCACTTAGGTTGTTCCATGTCTTGGCTATTGTAAATAATGCTGCTTTGTACATAGGGGAGTGGGGTGCAAGTATCTCCTTGACAAAGTGTTTTTAATTCCTTTGGGCATATGCCCAGAAGTAGAATTGCTAGATCATATGTAGTTTTATTTTTTTGAGGAACCTTAGTATTGTTTTCCATAGTGGCTGTACCAATTTACAATCCCATCCAAAGTGTACAATGATTCCCTTTTCTATACATCCTCACCAGCACTTGTTATCTCTTGTCTTTTTGATGATAGCCATTTTAACAGATGTGAGATGATATCTCATTGTAATTTTTATTTATATTTCCCTAATTATTAGTGATGTTGAACACCTTTTTCCTGTAACTGTTGGTTATTTGTGTATCTTCTTAGGAAAAAGGTACATTTAAGTTCCTTGTTCATTTTTAATTGGATTATTTGAGTTATATGAGTTTTTCCAAATATATTTTGGATATTAACCCTTTATCAAATATATGGTTTGCATATATTTTTTTCTGCTTCCATAGATTTTTTAATTTTGTTTATTTTGCTGTGCAGAAGCATTTTAATTTGGTATAGTCCTACTTCATTTATTTTTTATTTTCTTGCTTGTGCTTTAGATATCTCGTCCAAAATATAATTGCCAAAACTCAGTAGTTTTTCCTATGTTTTCCTCTAGGATTTTTATGGTTTCCAGTCTTACATTTAAGTCTTTAATCCGTTTTGAATTCATTTCTGTGAGTGGTGTAAGAAAAGACTCTATCTAGCTCATTCTTTTATAAAATTGCATAGAATTTAATATAATCTATGCACATCCTCCCCAAATACTTTAAACCATCTCTAGATTACTTATAATACTTAATACAATGCAGATGCTTCTCAATATAAACTGGATTGTTTAGGGAATAATGAAAAGAAAAAAAAGTTTGTACATGTTCAGTACAGACGCAACCATTGTAGGCCTATCTACATAGTACTATACACATCAGCGGCAATGTGACATTTAAAAATATATATTTTTGATCCACAGTTGGGTGAATATACAGATGTGGAACCCACAGATACAGAAATCCAACTGTATTTGTTATATTTAATTGTATATTCTCCTCTCTGATAGATTTTACCAATTTATATCTGCCTGTGCTTTTCCTAAGCTTGTTCTTCACATCATAGGTTCAGTTTTCAGCAGTGTTGATTCTTCAGCTGACTGTTTCTATTGATACTTAAATTTCATGATGACATAATTTCTCCCCTTAAAATATTTCTTTAGCTCCTCCAATTAATGTTCATTCAATTTCTCCTTTTACATTTAAAAAAATGTTGAGTCCAAGTTTTCATTTTCCTGAGAGTGCTTTATAATATAAAGTTTTATAATATTGGGTAGCATATTCTTCATCTATATGTGTCACATTATATTTATTTTCTTCTTTTTGTTGCAGATTTTTTTTCCCAAAAATAGCTTACAGGTATTTTTTGTTTGTTTGTTTACTCATCCTTTAATGGGCACCAGAATGAAGAACTGCTGTTGCCTGAAAAATAGATCAAACGAAATTTTCTCTTTTAACTATCTGTGTGTTTTAATCCCTAAAATTAACCTAGAGTGCTGTACAGAACTGGGTGGTAGAGGTGTGTAAAATAGGCCCCCTTCACTTTATGCCATTAATTAATATTTTACAGTAACATTTAACTTCTATTTAATTCTTATTTACATGTACTTTGCTTTAAAATAATGAGCCACAATGTAGGGAATAAATGTAATATGCTATCTCCACATTATCACCCACAATTTATCTAACACCAACCCTCCTTCAGATTTCCAGTTCTACAGTGTCACTGTAACTGCTCTTGCCCCTGATACCAGTGACAGCCATGGTCCATTAGCCCAGTCTAATGGAGAGTTTTCACCTCTGATTTTCTTTCAACATACAGCAATATTTGACTACCCCTTTCTTTCTGAAACACTCCTCTCACTTAAATTCCTTTTTCTGGCCTCTTCT
>NW_005363209.1:1535569-1547601 GCF_000412655.1 Myotis brandtii | reverse complement strand
AATATTTTATTGATTTTTTTACAGAGAGGAAGGGAGAGGGATAGAGAGTTAGAAACATCAATGAGCAAGAAACATCGATCAGCTGCCTCCTGCACACCCCCTACTGGGGATGTGTCAGCAACCAAGGTACATGCCCTTGACCAGAATCAAACCTGGGACCCTTCAATCCGCAGGCCAACGCTCTATCCACTGAGCCAAACCGGTCAGAGCTGGTCTGGATCTCTTATCTCTTCTCTATCTCAACCTACTTTCTAGATGATTTCCTCCAAACCTTTGGTTTTAAATATACTATATGTGCTCTTAACTCCCCAATTTATACTTTAAGCTCTGACATCTTTAAGTCCTACACTTCTATATCCAAATTGTCTACTTCATATCTCTTTTTGAATGTCTCATAAACATCTCAAACTTGAATGTCCAAAAGAAAGTTGTGTGCACTGTTACCAATTTCATTTATCTTTCTTCTTCAGACCCTTAATCTCTGAAGTTTCATTGTTTCTTAAGAAACAATCATCCACTCAATTTATCAAACTAGAAATTGAGGATCCTCACTGTATTATTTCTCACATCTACACCCAGCAGCCAGAATGATTTGTTAAGCACATAGATCATGTCATTTTGACTTCCCTGCTAAATTTTTTCAATACTTTCTATTTCAATGATATTGGAACTACTTATCCCAGCTTTATTTAGTTCATGGGTCCTCATTTGTTTTTCTGCCTCCCTCTAAAAACTCACCTTCGCCCTTTCCTCACCCAGTCACTATATTTTGATCACACTGTTTTGTTTTCCTTGATAATTTCAAGCCCCTTCCCTTCACTGGACTTTTACTTTGGCCCCTACAACTGCCTGGATGCTCTTCCCTATCTTTTTGAAAGGCAAGTTTATTATCATCCTTTAGTTACCAGCTTAAGTATCATGTCCTCAGAGAGGCTTTCATAACCATTTAAGGAAGTTTTCTCATCTTCCATTATTATGGCATTTATTATAATTTGTAATCATCTTTATTTTATTTACTGTGTGTTTGAGGATAAGAACCTCACCTGTCTAATTTACAGTATTATACACAGCTCCTGGTATAATATCTATAGGTCTAGAGAAAGACTCTAGAGACCCTAAGCATTTATAAGAGGATAGAGCCCTCTCCACCATATATTACGTTTAATACATACGAAAGTACAAAATAAGTTTGAAGTATTAAAATGTCTGAACTTTACCATGATGACTGTTTTGAGTAAATAACATGGTAAACATTATGATTTTTCTTATATTATTAGTGATCTTACTTTGATAGCACTTTAAAGATGTACTTAGGTTGTCTTGTAGCTATTCTAATATTGCTTAATAAGTACTGTTTATTACTAAATGAAGAAATGAGTGAATGGACATTGCAAATTTGTTTCCTGATGTCTTGAGGAAAGGAAACTGCTCAGTCCTTATACTCAGAAATCCCTTTCCAAAGTGTGTGAAATTCTCAAAATAAGCTAGGAAGTAAGTTTTTGATTCACATAAGGGCGAAAATAACCTTTATGATCAACTGAATATTGGAAACATGACAACTTTGCTGCCAATCAGTGATGATGTTGGTGTTGGAGGAACTCATAGGGGAAAATAGTTAATGGTGAAAGAAGATGCTGCCTCTGCTCTTACTGTTGCAGCTGTTAGTTTTTTGGAGATTGTAAGAAAAGTAACTGAACAAGGAGGCTATTCATAAGAGGAGAGGATAATCCCAAAATTAAGGCCACAAAAGGATAAGATTCCAGTTACTGTAGGACATTGTGCTGATTATTATTCTTACAGAAATCTTTTATCTTTTTTTTTAAAATAAAAAGTTTATTAAGGGATTGGTCTTCTGAAGTTTGCTGACTACATAGTCAACTCCAAAAATTGGATAGCATGGAGTTTTTAGATAATATGTCATCATTGTTTTCAAGAGGAGCTCAATGTATTTTTTCTCAAGGATGATTTTAGTTTTAAGGTTCTTCTTATTTTCGACATTGTCAGTGGCCACCCACCATCTGTCCTGAATATTAACAAGGACATGCACTATGCTTTTGCCTCCCTTTAGTATTCAAAAATCTAAAGCAAGTAATGATCCTGGGAAAGGTTGCCATTTTTCAGGTTTATTACATAGGCAAGTGTTTTTGACAGACCAATTGCAGTGTTACGTAACAGCATGCATATGTATATATATAAAAGGCTAATGTGCAAAGTGTCCCCTCGGGAGTTTGGGAGACGGGGAGTTTGATCGCTTGCTATGATGTGCACTGACCACCAGGGGGTGACGTGGAACGAAGGAAGGCCCTGGCCGGCAGTTGGCAGCAGGAAGGAAGGCCCCAGCTGGCAGCAGGAAGGCCCTGATCAACTCTGATCACCAGCCAGGCCTAGGGACCCTGCCCATGCACGAATTCCATGCACCGGGCCTCACAGAATTCATGCACAGGCAGGGTCCCTAGGCCTGGCCGGCGATCAGGGCCGATCTGTGGGGCAACCGGCGGGGCGGTTGGGGGGGCCCCCACTGACACCTGCCTTGGCTGGCCTGGCGCGGCCCTGCCCTCCCACTGGCTGGCCCTGCCCTCCACCGCCACCGCTGCTGGCTGCCTCCCTCTGCGGGGCAATCAGTGGGGCAATCAGGGGACACCCACCTTGGCTGGCCTGGGGCCTATGGGCTGGGGGCAGATCCTGTGTTGAGCGTCTGCTCCCTAGTGGTCAGTGCATGTCATAGCGACCGGCTGTTCTGCTGTTCGGTCAGTTTGCATATTAGGCTTTTATTATCTAGGATTAAAAGTCTATATCATAAGAGGTGCCTTCAGTGGCACTGATAAACCTAAGAAATAGGTAAGTGGTATGGGCATGGAGAGAGTGTAGCATGTCTTTTGCCTTTTCATTGTTTATGCCTTTTATGGATTTGGTGTGGAGACAGACTCATCTTGCCACATTCACAAACCTTAAAAGTCAGCTTTGACATAGAAGATTAAAGTGTTTTAGTCTCATAAGGAGGAGATTTCTAATAATGATCTTTTGACACTGAAACAGTGTAACATGGGTGAAAGGAAGTAATGTGGTAAAACAAGTGTCAGAACAAAGAAATGTAAATCTACAAATTAACCATATCTGAACTATAAAGTAGGTATATTTTATTGTTCATTTTGATCAATTTCTCTGACTGGCTGGATGAGGGACAATATTGCGAATCTGCCCCTGCATTGCTTTCCTGGATTACTATTCACAGTTTAGAATCAAGACTGAAACAAAGGTGGTTGTTTCTTATTACAGCATCAGTGCAGGTGTTCCTTGCCTTATTAGGCCTCATACTCTACCATTAACATTGAAGTTTACTGTACAAATAAACATAGGGGTGATCGTTTGCATTACAAAATCATATGTAATTTTTACCAAGATTTTTTTATATAATAAGCCCTCCTCCCAAGTTCATAAAAATGGAAATCGATTAGTAAAATGTTAATTATTTAACCTGTAGGATCACAACTATTAGGTTTTTGTGAGGTAAACTTGCTTTTGGAAATGAGTACTGATAACAAGTCACTTAACTATAGTTCAGAAACCTGTCATGTTTGTATGGAATAAAGGCTTAAACACAATTCACAGCTTTCCTAGAGGCAAGCAGAATTTCCTTGTTGCCGAAGTAATGTGATCAGATATTCTGGTTTTTGTCTGCCTTCACACATTACCAGAGTCTGCACTTGCTGTGAGCAGCTACGAGTAGAGGTGACAGGTAGACCAGAATATAATGAATTACGGTAATCCTAGCAAGAAGTAACGGAAGCGCGTCCGAGGGTTTTTCTTTCCCTTGGAGACTCAGTGAGATATATCCCAGAAAGGCTTCTAGGATGATAATAAGATGACTTTGCAACCTGATTAATATGGACATCAAAAACAAAGCTCAGAATCTAAAATCAGTTCAGCGTTATGAGCCCTGAGACATTGAGGAGGATGTAGTAGATGTCAGAGGGAAGAACTAAAAAGAAATATAAAGATTGATGTTGAGGAGACCCTATGAGTAATAATTTAGTCTTGTCTACATTTAGCTTTAAAATGTTGGATGACATCCAAGCCTGAATGTCATAGAGACTGTTATGTGGCGTGCAGAAAGCCATCATAAGGCCCATGGGGACGAGAAACAGACCGAAGTGTCATCTGTGCTTATTTGACACAGAAATGTATTGCCTCCAAAGCCAACATTCATAATAAATAAACAGAAACTACATATTTATATTTCATATATAAATAAGCAAAGAACTTATTAAATTACTATTCCTTTTGTTTAATATAAATACAAATATATTCCATCATTTAAAGGACACAATCCTACCCTCAAAAAGCTTATATTTCAAAACAGGTTACAATGTGAATGGTTTCCAGTTATAGTTTACTATTAAATTGTACTTTTTTTTTCACTTTTGTTTTTCAGAATATCTCATGAACTTCCAGCTACTTTTTTTTCCTTTGTACTTTTTGAGACTCTTGGGCAGGGGTTAAGAAAACTGATGTTTATAGAATAATGGAGACTGAAATTTTGAGGATTATAGACCTCTATAATCAATGGACCATAAAGTTTTGTCATTTAAAATAACAATTTATTCCTAAAGAGAACATTTTTTTTTTTTGGTAAAAATTGCAATGCATTAAAAAATGCTTAAAATGTAATTTTGTTTTTTTTATAACAGTAGGGAAACTAAATCTAGAAAGATTCCTGGAATAGAATCCTGAACTTGTAGTGCTATGTTTGTTCTTGCACGGGGAGTTGTGTGTTGGAGGAAAAGGCTGTGTCCACAGAACAGAAGCATGCAGAGGGATGCCAGATTTGCCAGTCTTCTAGATGTTGGCTGCTAACTAATTGGTTTGTGCTGGGTTTCAGAAGGGTGGTCTGAATCATTGTAGACTGCCAAACAATTTCTTTTTTTATTTTTCCCCAGAAGTGTTATCTACGATTAGATTTTATTGTCTTGCTCACATGGTCTAAAGCTATTCTCAGACAGCAGTGATCTTGGCTTATCCTCAGTCTTGCCCATATTCGTATAGGATGTTTCTTGATCTGTTCTTTTCAGATTTTACCTATGAATGTTCTAATCAAAGATTATCTTGAGTTCTACAAACTAGCAAAAATATTTCTACTTCTTAAATTTTACACTGGCAGTATGCGTATGTGAATTTTCTTCAGTCAATACATTTAACTTCTTGACAATGATGATTAGCTAAGAAATTTTCCTTTTACAGTCCACATTTTACTGAAATTTTCAGTTTTTTTAAGTAGCATAATATGGTACATTGTTTTAGTGCCTCTATAAGAATCCTTGTGTGATTTTAGATACCTCCTGCAAATTAGTCCTTTATATTTGTAAGATCTTGTTCAATTTGATTCAGGATCATGTGCTGCATACCAATTTAAAAAACATAGAATTTCACTGATTTTATTTATATTTTAAATGAGAGGTTTTGGCCCAGTTATGTATTTTATGAAAATGCTTAAATGGTATTAGTTTAACCTAAGTAAGTGGACAATAAGTTGTCTAATATAGTCACTTGTTTAGGAAAATGGTAGTCATTTATGATTTAGCTACATTTATATGCAAGGTGCAATCACAGAAAGGGTCACCAAACCTGTTCCTTTTACCATAATTGAATTTCCAATTCATTGAGGGAGATCTGATTTAATGTCTAAATAAATGCTCTAATTTGGGGTAGCAAACTACTCATTGTGACAGCAAGTAGTTTCTTGGTCTGTTCAGAATGTGTCAGAATTTATGTGCTACAGTGTGCACTAAGAAGAAAAGAAATTAGGACATATCCAAGGAGAATGGAGCATACATTGTATGGTATTGTGTGATCTTAAAGTGTTCCAATTATAGATAAAAACTGTAGCTATGTTTCATGCATATACCATACCTTTTAACTTCATATTTTCAACTTCTATAATTATACTGCTATTTATAACAATTGTACCAATTTTTAAAATCCATTAAGAAATATTATATGTTTACTATATGGTCTAAAAAAGGTCCATTTTTTTGTGATAAAATAAAGTCTTCTGAGAAAGCTGTAGATCATATTTAAGTTCCTTGCTAATTGTATTAATAAAGTTAATCATGGATCATATCATAACAATAAAATGTGAGTTTATAAACACAACTAGAGGCCCAGTGCATGAATTCATGCACCAGTGGGGTCCCTCGACCTGGCCTGTGGGATCAGGCTAAAACCGGCTCTCTGACATCCCCTGAGGGGTCCCAGATTGCGAGAGGGCGCAGGTCAGGCCGAGGGACCCCACTGGTGCACGATAGGGGCCGGGGAGGGACTTGGGAGGTTGGCCAGCTGGGGAGGAACTGTGAGAGGGCTCCAGGGCGTGTCTGGCCTGTCTTGCTCAGTCCCAACCGGCCAGACCCCAGCAGCAAGCTAACCTACTGGTCAGAGCATCTGCCCCCTGGTGGTCAGTGCACGTCATAGCAACTGGTTGATTGGTCGACTGTCTACCCCCTGGTGGTCAGTGCACATCATAGCAAGCAGTTGAGGGGCCTTAACATATCATTAGCATATTACGCTTTGGTTGAACAGATGACCGGACACAGCATATTAGGCTTGCATTATATAGGATTATAGGAACATCATTTCATATATTTTCCCAATACTGTTTAATATCTTCCAAACAAAGATAATAAAATTGCTTCAAATGGCTGTTCCCATAATTTGCATGCAATAATAACAAACTATTTCCGCCAAACATTTATAAAGGGTTTTTTAATACACACATATTTCATCTACCATTTTACTGGTGCAATTAAGAAAATTTGGTTTCAGGCCAAAATAGGGTATGTGGAATATCTGAAATAGATGTGTACCCTATAATTGGTTAAGTAGTGACTAGTTCTTTGTTTTCTTAACTTTTATCCCCTATTTATCTGTTTAGAAGGATTTTTTGTTTTAAATGCTTTGTAGTTCCTTTTGCAAAAAAAATCCTTTTTGGGTAAAATTTGAAATGTAAAGACAATGACCTCATTTATGTCATATCACATTATCATATATTTTTTCCAAAGAAGCTATACTTCCCTCTCCATGAACATAATCTATAATCCTTTCTTTTGTTCTATGAATTAGCACATGATTGCACTTACAGGATTAAATTTATTTTGTTAAATACAGGATAAAGTTATATCCATAATTTTAATCACAGTTTTAAAAGTAATGTCTCAATTAGTCCATTGACCCCTGATTAATTACAAGAAAAATTTGGTTCCTCTTTTAAATGGTTTTATTCCCAATGGCTTTTTTTTTCTGTACCAGTTGTTCTCTGATAAAAAGGATTTCTGATATTTTTGCACTCTAAGAATTATCCCTTAGATAAGGAAAGAAGGAAACAGAATTAACTTATTATTGAACTCCAACTGTGGGAGATGTTTACTTTTCTTAATCCTTACAACAGTCACCAGCATAAGGTATATTTTCATCATCTTATGTTCCTGGAAAATGAACTTCAGATATAATAAATAATCTATCTCAGGTCACACAGACAGTGAAAGAGCTAAAATGCAAGCCCTGGTCCCTCAGATTCCTAAGCCTTTGCCAACTTTCAGCAGCTTTGGGAATGATCTGCAGGAACACTTATATTGGTTCAAGGAGTGAGAAACATAGAGATGCTATTATTAAAAGTAAAAGTTAAAAAATCTGAAAATATTAGAAATATTGTTCTTGATCAATAGCCACACAATGAATAGAACAAAGATCATCCTGATGCCATTCTATAATACACTAATTATCTTAGTAATTTTATTAATGGGATATGATTAATTTGCATAACTTGAAATTTTAAAAAGTATTCTAAAAGTAAAGACTGACACACGTTACTTTTGTGCTAGTTGAAACTTCCATTTGCATTTGAACTTTCCCGACTTCACTTGATAAAGGGCCATTCAGTGTAATGGGATTAAGTAAAATCAGTGTTGGTGAGGGTGCCATCTTTTTTAAATTTTTTTTTCTTTTCAATTGAATTTATTGGGGTGACATTAATTAATGAGATTCTATAGGTTTTAGGGCTACAGTTCTACAACACATCATCTGTACATTGTTATTGTGTGTTCAACACCCCAAGTCAAGTATCCTTCCATCATCATTTATTCCTCCTTTACCTTCTCTTCCTCCCCCAACCCCTTTTCCCTGTGGTAATCACCAGGCTGTTTTCTGTGCATGAGGTGGTTTTTTTTTATGTGTGTGTGTTTTTTATGACATTTAAACCATCCAAGATCAAGGGTGAGTTGACTTTACTATCTACATCAGACTGGGTCAGTGATATAAGGCCGTGGGCCAATTCTGCCCATTCATCTGTTTGTATATAAAGTTTTATGGGAACTCAGCCACACTCATTTGTTTATGTATTATCCCATGGCTGCTCTCAGGTGGCCCCCAAAGCCATGTGATTGGGACTTTCTGGCCCTTTGTGGAAAAAGTTTGTCTACAACCCCTACTGTACATTAAAGCTCCAGAAACAGTGCTAATTTGCCATGTTCGTAATATTCAAACATATTCTCTTCTCACAAGTCACATTTACTTTTAGTGCCATTCAAGAAAATGAGTTTTGAGAGTTGGTGTTAATCAGACTTCAGAAATCTCTTTCCAGACAACCATCAACCTTCCCTTTTTTCTCACAAAATTCCTTTTTTTTTTTTTAAATCTCCCTTCCTTCTCTCTTTTTTTAAAATATAATTTCCTCAAAGTTCCCTGGATTGTATTTAAGTGTTGCTTTATTTATTGTGAGCCTGATGCATTGAATGATTTCACAGAATGGTGTGTGCCCTGGCACATTATCTTGTTGAACTATTCAATTAAATATGATAATGTTGAGCACATTGACACTATTAAACACTCAGGTGAATGAGCAATTCACCGTGAAGTGCAGAAATATTTGAAGTCATCTGCATGCCTACAAGCAATATTTATTTTTATATGAGTACTTCAGTGAATGATACATGCTAGAAAAAAACTACCAAGAAATTAGAATATATAGTGGTTTAAAAAGATATCAGAGAAATTATATTTTGTATTTGTTCTCTGACATTGTTTCTTGGCAAAAAGAAAAATATAAAGTAAAACCTTTTTCTCCAACATCTATAAAGTGGTTCAAGTTTACAAAGCATTGCACACAACTCATTTTATATGAAGTGCGTCACCATATTTCCCAGCCTTCCTTAAAAAGGCATTTTCCTTAGGTACAATATCTGATTAGTACTATTCCATTAAATTTTGTATCATTTATATTGAAACCTCTTTTTTCTGGAAGTTGAAGAGTTAAAATGTCTGTTTTGCTGCTCAGAGCATGTTTGGCGGTGAAAGCCATGCTTTAGAAAATCTGGGGGCTCAAAAATAAAGGAGGTTGCTGATCAATGGCATGTGGGTGGCAACTGAAGAAAAAGAATCCCTTAAGATCTGCTGAAAATTCAAAATAAATGACAAGACTTTGACCTTGAGGTCTTTGTTTCAGAAAGTTACTTCTACTGAAAAGACCTTTTGTTCTATTGGAAAGGTCCTGTTTCTGTCAGCAAAGTGCTAGAACTCTTAATTGTTTACTATGATTTAGATAGAAGTGAAAGAAGGTGAAACTGCTTAGGAAATCTTCAAAATGGTTTAAGCTTGTTTTAACTTAAAAATTTTTAAACAGTTAGGTTATTGATTTGAGACTATTTTATTTAAATTACTAATACACTTTAGTTTTTAGAGAAGTTTTAGGTTCACAGCAAAATTGAATAGAAAATACAGAGATTTCTACATATCCAATCCTATTCCTCTAGCCCTCCTGCAGCATTCACTACCTCCAACAAAATGTATATTAGTTACAATCGATGAACCAACGTTGACACATCTTTACCAAGTGAGGTTCAGAGAAGACCTAAGTAAATAGGGAGCTATACCATCATCATAGGTCAGGAGATTTAATATTGTTACGATGTCAAGTTTTTACTAATTGACCTATAGAGACAATATAACCCAATCAAAATCCCAGTAGGATTCTTTGTAGAGATTGACAAACTAATTCTAAAATTCATGTGAAAATATAAATACTCTACAGCAGTGGTTCTCAACCTGTGGGTCGCAACCCCTTTGGTGGTCCAGCGACCCTTTCACAGGGGTCGCCTAAGACCATCCTGCATATCAGATATTTACATTATGATTCATAACAGTAGCAACATTACAGTTATGAAGTAGCAACGAAAATAATTGTATGGTTGGGTCACAACATGAGGAACTGTATTTAAAGGGCCAGAAGGTTGAGAACCACTGCTCTAGAGTAACCAGTACAACTCGAAACAGAACAAAAATTGAAGGACTAATTCTATCTGATTCTAAGGCAAATATTTTTTTCTCAACACTTGCTCCAACTGCCTTCTTGCTTACATTTTTATTTTTAAACTAGAGGCCCAGTGCATGAAATTCATGCACAGGTAGGGTCCCTAGGCCTGGCCAGCAATCAGGGCTGATCGGGGCCTTTGGCTGCCAGCTGGAGCCTCCCTTCCCAGGCTGCTGGCTGCCGGCTGCCAGCCGTGGCCTTCCTTCGTTCCATGCTGCCCCCTGGTGGTAAACGCATGTCATAGCGAGTGATAGAACTCCCGGTCTCCTGGTCGAACTCCTGTGGGGACACTTTGCCTATTAACCATATATATATATGTATATATATATAAAATATATAATATATAGATGAGAAATATGTTGTCATTCTTCTCCCTGTGTCTCTATATAGCATGTGTTTTTAACTCTGGCAGCTTATTAGATTTTCTCTTACCCCTCATTTTGCACAATTTGATTATGATATGCCTTAATTTTATTTTCTTATTGTGCTTGCAATTTGTAGAGCTTATTGGATCTCTAAGTTTATACTTTTTATAAAATTTGAAAAAAAGTTCTTCATTATTTCTACAAAACTTCTTTCTGTCCTCTTCCTCCTCCTCTTTTTTAAAGTCTTCACATATATATGTTCCTCAAAGTTGGCACAGCTCATTTTTTAAACAGCTCTATTATGATATAATTCACATATCAAATAATTATTCTAAAAAATGCTGAATTGTGTTTATTTTTAGATTATTTTCTTTTTTTAGATAGCTTCCTTTGTTGTGTTTTCAAGATCACTATTTTCTTTTACAATATGTAATCTGCAAGTTGTCTTACCCATTATATTTTTCATTTCAGACACTATAGTTTTATATCTAGAAGTTTGATTTGGATCTTTTATATACTATATATCTAACTTTTTAAACATGGAATAAAGTTATAATGATTATATTAATAACTTTGTTCTTTCTAACATTAGTTCTGCATCAGTTTCAATTGGTTGATTTATTTCTCATCATTATATGTTACGATTTCCTGATTTTAATTTATTAAATTTACCTTGTTGGAGGATGAATATCTTTACATTCCCATAAATATTTTTGTGCTCTGTTCTGGAATTTAATTAAGTAGTAGAAACAGTTTGATCTTTTTGGGTCTTCTTTTTAAGTTATGTTAGGTGGGATCAGAGAAGCTATTAATCTAGAGCTGGATTAGCTTAGACAAAACCCTTTTAAGTTCTCTACCCAATGGCCCTATACTATGAAGTTTTTACAGCCTGACTAGTGAGAATAGGCACATTCCTGGTCCTGAATGAGTAAAAGTACTGTTCCTTCTAATCTTTTAGGGTTATTCTTTCCCCACCAATGGGTATTTTCTTCACACTCATGCCCTCATCAATACTCAGCTAAATACTCCACTAGGACCATCTACAGATCTGGGATTCTCTCTATACATCTCTCTCATATTTGGCACTCATTCCTGCAACTCTAGCTGTTTCATTCTCTCCAGACTTTCTTCTCTGAGATTTAGATCAGGGATTCTGCCGGGTTCTGAATTCTTTCTGTCTTGTTGTCTAAAAACCCTCTCAAGTCTATTAAAGTAGGGTAATAGTACCCACCTCATTTGTTTTCTGTCCATCATGATCACTGTCTTTTATTGCCCAGTGGGCAGTATCTTTAAAATCTTTATATTTTACTCTG
>NW_005363209.1:1529791-1534781 GCF_000412655.1 Myotis brandtii | reverse complement strand
GGCAGGGGTGATGGTGGTTGTTTCAGTCAGAAGGTAAATCAAGTTCTTTTTCTTCAATTTTGGCAGGAGACAGAAGTGTCCTCTTCATTGATTTTTACTGGGGCATTTATTTAACTGATGTGAAATTGGACCACCTGGTGAGAAACAAAATAGCAATTAATAGACCTCCAGTGTTTCATGGTATTTTTTCTACTGCTTATCTATGCCAGTATAAAATTATCTTTTTAAGTTTATGAAGAAAATATTTTTTCATTAAAAAAATTGCACTTTGAGTCAATCTGATTCAGCCAATCTGAATCACAGTCTGAAAAACCATGACTAATATCAGTCTCATATTTCTTTAATTTTCATCATAAGTCATCAACTCATGAACTTCATTTTTCATGTTCCCTAATAGCAGCTGTTAATACTCTCTCACTACAAAAACAGATGATATTTTTGCATGATGAAAATCCAGTCATATCAGTATTTTCTATTCAGCCTGAGATCATGTAAACTCCTGTCTGTGCTCAGAACCTATTGATTAGAATTAGATCATTTTAAATAACTTTGTCCTCATATTAGACATTTTGATTAGAACTTTGATATTGTGAGCTTTCTAAGACCTCTTTTTCAAAAGATAAAAAGTAACATTACACTCAGTAGTAGCCAGCAAGATGCTAAAATGATGATACAATATTTATATTGTATTGAGAAGTGTCCTCTGTAATGCAATTCACTTTTTGACCATTTGTCCATATATTAACATTGCTGGGTGACACTGAAGCCCTTTCCATACTTCATATTCAGCAATTTGAGCTTTGGCTCAATCTGTGCAGACATGACTGGAAGGGGTTATCAGGGACTGTGGGGTGTTGGGAAGGCAGGGACTTGAAAAGAAGAAAAGGAGGAAAGGTGGGCTACTTTTTATACTTTGTACTGAAGATTATGCTGAATCAAAAGGAGGTGCTATATCTTTGACCTCTACATAGAGACAGAGATAAACTTTAGAATTTTATTTTATTATTGAAGCCTGAAGTCTAAAATAAAGAATAATAAAGGTAGGCCTAAACTAATGTTTAAAAAAAATGGTGTTTCACCCTACCCAGTTTGGCTCAGTGGATAGAGCATTGACCCACGGATTGAAGGGTTCCAGGTTCGATTTGGGTCAAGGGCACGTACCTCAGTTTCAGGCTCCATCCCCGGCCCTGGTAGGGGCATGTGATGGCAACCAATCGATGTGTCTCTCTCACATCAATGTTTCTCTTTCTCTGTCTTTTTCCCTCCCACTCTCTCTAAAAATCAATGGAAAAATATCCTCAGGTGAGTTTTTACAGTTGAACTGATTTTGATATTTAGGCACTATGGTAGTTGTATTGAAAGTTAAAATAACCTTTTCTAACAATTCATTGAGTTTATTGAACAGTTCACACTGATTTGATATTCCTTTGCTTTGTTTTTTTGAGCATGTCTGAATGTTATTCTATAGTTGATCATGTATAAACTTGTGTGTTATTTTTTTGTTATTTTCTGATAGTATTTAATAATCTTATCTATAGAAGATATATACAAAGTGTTAACTTCTCATTAAATATTTTTATGACTTCAGTTTAGGAGTTTAAGAATATCAGCATTAACTTGAGAGAGTTTATTATTTAAAAAACTTTTAAGAAGAAACAGTTTTCTGTGTCTTTTGCCGTGTTTTATTTCTTGTGTTTCTTTGATGCTGTGTACCAGTGCTGGCTTTCTGAGAGCCAGACACAAAATGAGAATGGCATGTTGAACACATGGATATCAAGGATGTGGTTACCTTAGCAACAGGAAGCTTATTAAAGCCCTCAGAACTTCCATTCCTACTCCTGGGACATTTCAGAGTTTCAGATACTGTAAATACCGGTGATATGACATCTATAAAAACAGAACAAATATTAAAATATTATAAAAGTGACCCACATTTTTCTTACAGGGTTAAGTTTATAATTTACTTCCTTCCTGAAAATGAGTTAGAGATGGTCTAAGCAAGAGGTAGAACAACACTTCTAGACCTTATATTTTATGAAAATAGAAATTACATTGTTTCATGGATTTATACACATGCATAGAATTTGAAGTTCTTGTTTATAGGTTTGGAAAGATTTGTCAGATTAATATTAACTTTAGTTATTTTGAGTGTTAAAATACATTAAGATTCAAAATTACTATAGAAATGACCCTTCCCTCCCTTTCCCTCCCCCTCTGTCTCTCTCGTGTTCTTTTTATCTTTTTCTAGTTATCTTGTGTATTGAGTAGTCCATGCTATCCAGACACATGAAGTGACTTCACCCTTGTTCTCTGTGAAAAGGAGTTTTGTTCTTAAATTCATTAAAGAGAATGCTATATTTGAATCCTGGTTTCTCAAATATTACATTTCAGCCAACACATTCATTGTTAGACAATTCAGTGATGAATCAATTACGGTCCAGCACTTTTTGACAAGTCTGCATAACAGATAACATCTAATATTTCAGACAAAGAGTCTAATAGATATAGGCTCACTCTCTATTCATCTAAACTTTTTGAGTTTGAGCCTTATAGAAGCTAAATCATTTTAAAGCAAAGTGCCTAGGACCTATTATCCCAACTCACTTCAGAAATCCCTTCACTGATTTATGATTTACTGTTATGTTATGCTACTAGGATTTATGGAAGATCAATACAAGTATCACCTACTTGAAATATGGGGTCTGTGTCTTTATAAAACTTAGCTTGAAAATTTTAGCCACTGTTAATATGAGAAATCATACAATGGATTTTTTCTTCATTTAGTTTCAGGAATTTTCAGCTCTATCAATTTATGTGTGTGTGTCTTTTGTCAGAAAATAACAATATAAATCAACATGACCTTAAGATCTTTTTCAACACTTGGGAATTTCAGATTGGTGAGTGATGATAATAATAGTTATCACTTGTTGAATGTGTACTGCACACCAGGCCCAGTACTAAGTATGCATCTTATGCATACTGATCCTTGTAACCACAATCCTATGAGATTGGAGCTAGTATTCTTATCTCCATTTTACCAAGGAGAATAGTGGGGTAAAAAGACAGACATGCACGTTGTAAGTAGTGGAGCCAGGGCTCATGTCAAGGCAATGTGGCACTGGGAATTGTGTGTGTTTTATTGTTGCTTTTGTGTTTTAAATATATTTCAGAAAGGAAGGGCGAGGTAGAGAGAGATTGAAACATCAATGATGAAAAGAGAATCATTGATTGGCTGCCTCCTGCATGCCCCACACTGGGAATTGAGCCCACAACCTGGGCATGTCCCCTGACTGGGAATCAAACCATGACCTCCTAGTTCATT
The DNA here is from genome assembly GCF_000412655.1 of Myotis brandtii. Lineage (NCBI taxonomy): Eukaryota > Metazoa > Chordata > Mammalia > Chiroptera > Vespertilionidae > Myotis > Myotis brandtii. Next base: position 1,531,459 of record NW_005363209.1, on the reverse strand, counting down.
GGTCTATAATATACTCAACCATGCTGGCTGGGCGGGAATTGTCTTTTTAATGACCAAGCATCTACCTCTGAGGTCTGAGGTAAGCCTGTTTCCTCTTTTCTCCTTCTGTGTTCATCTGAGGGGTACCATAATATAGAATAGCAGTTCTCAAAGTCCTGTTTCTGAACCAGCAGAACAAGCATCATGTAGGAACTTGTTGGACATGAAAATTCTTAGGCAAAACCAAGACCTTCTGAGTGAGAAACTTGGGGGTGGGGGCCTGCATTGTGTATTTCAACAAGCCCTCCTGGTGTTTCTGATGCACATTAAAGTCTATGAACCACTGTTGTCGAAGGAAGAATGAAAGAATGTTGATGATGGTTGACTGAATTCAAATCCCACATCCATTGCTCTGTAGCTATATGACTTTGCATGTATTAATTAAGTGTTTTGAGTTAATTTCCTAATAAATGAAACCAAGATAAATTTGTTGAGGTTTTTATGAAGGTTAGCTATTGCTTGCTATTCAGTTTTACTGTTTGTCATTTTACTTCATATTACATTTTGACCTTGATCCTGTGTTAAAAAAGATATAGTATTAGTTAAATAAAAACCTCAGGATCAGCATCATACAATAAATCACATACTGAGTGCTGTGTAAATTTTTATATATCTACACATCTCATGCCATTATACATGTAAAATAAAAATATGTATTATATATAATATTTATAGCACACTGACATATTTCCATTTTATTAAATTACAGTATCATTATTATCACCTTCATAGATAATGGAACCTTAGAAGCAAATATTTCATAAATGCCTCTAACATACTACTTTCAGTTTTGGTTAAATGTAGACAATATCATATTATGAATGTTTACATTTTTGTAGCATCTCTTAATATTGGATGAAAAAGTTGGGAAGTGTTACATATCTAATACATTTTACCCATTTTAGTGGTAAATCAAAATTGATTATCTGTTCTATCTCAGGAGGTACTATCAAAATAAAATTTCAGGCACTAGTAGATGAAATGGTGAAATTTATACCTCTTGGTATTGGTCTAACAGAACATATTGGTAGTGGCTAAAAGTTATCATCATCCATGTCAGTTTGCTACCCAGGGAGAAGGGAATTGTTTGATCTCTGCCCAATTCCCATTAGTCTACACCTCAGAACACCACCATCACAATAATCACAAATTGGCCCTTGAGGTGGCATTCTCAGCCTGGGGGCCATGAAATAAAGAACTTTTCTGCTGCTTGACCTCAGGAGCTTTTCAACATGTGAAAAGGACAGGGAAGGACTACGAGGCTGTTGTAGCCCATGTAGCAAACTATGACTTTACATTGATTATTCTTTGTTAGCTAAAATCTCCACTGTTTATACAATTTAAGGGGGTCTAGGAAAAGTCTGTTTTATATTTCCTTATAGATGATATAGGCCAAAATTTTTCAGACAGACAACACCATCATTAGAATTACCATTCTCATATTCTTTTGTGTAAACACTCTGAGCATAATCTCATGGTAACCCTATCTTTTTGTGCTACCCTATCAAGAATATTAGAAAAGTCCAGTTACTTGATGGTTTTTGAAATAATAGAAAGTTTGGGTCTCAAAAAATCAGAAGAAATGATTTGGAGAACATTAAGTTAGATCACTATATGCTATGAATAAAG
>NW_005363209.1:1514791-1524791 GCF_000412655.1 Myotis brandtii | reverse complement strand
AGCAGCATTCCCCATGTGGGAGCGCACTGACCACCAGGGGGCACTCCTGCGTTGAGTGTCTGCCCCCTGGTGGTCAGTGCCCGACATAGCTACTGGTTGTTCCACCTTCAGGTCAAAACCAGTTCTGCGACATCCCCCGAGGAGTCTCGGATTACGAGAGGGGGCAGGCCAGGCCGAGGGATCCCACTGGTGCACGATCAGGACCGGGGAGAGACGTGGGCGGTTGGCCAGCCAGGGAGGGACCACGGGAGGGCTCCAGGGTGTGTCTGGCCCATCTCACTCAGTCCCGATTGGCTGGACCCCAGCAACAAGCTAACCTACTGGTCGGAGCGTCTGCCCCCTGGTGGTCACTGCACATCATAGCGACTGGTCAACCAGTTGATTGTCTGCCTCCTGATAGTCAGTGCACAGTATAACGACTGGTTGACCAGTCAACTGTCTGCCCCCTGGTGGTCAGTGCACATCATAGCGAGTGGTTGAGTGGCCTTAGTATACATTAGCAAATTACCCTTTGATTGGTTGAATGGCCGACCGGACAACCAGACACTTAGCATATTAGGCTTTTATTATATAGGATTTGATTTGAATTTTTCTAAATTTGTAAGAGAAAATTTTAGCCATCAAGAATATTTCAAGCATGAATGTATATGCTATCAAATAAAATATTTTATACCATAATCTCTCTATATAAAACCCTAATGTGCAAATAGACCGAACAGTAGAACAACCAGTTGCTATGATGTGCGCTGACCACCAGGGGGTGGGGGCGGAACATGGCAGGCATCAGCAACAGGGAGCAGAGTGTGGAACATGGAGGGTGTTGACACCTGCAGGATGGTGGAGCAGGTGAGCAGGGGTGCCAGACCAAGGTGGGGCGCTGATCACTGTCATTGGGTAAGCCTTTGGTGGTTACTGAAAATTCTTTGTTCCCGCACACCGTGGTCCTGCCCAGCACTGGCACTTGCTGCCAGCAACAGCCCCGCTCGCACCCGCTGCTGGCACCTGGAGCTGCCGCTCGCACCTGCTGCTGGCGCCCGGTGCCGGTCCCAATCAATCGCTAGGCGCTGTCAGCGGGTGCAAGCGGCAGCTGCTGGCACCGATCGCCCCTGAGGGCTTCTCCACCTCCCCCTGCTCCTCAGCGGCAATCGGGTGGCAGCTGCTGCTTGCACTGGCCCCACTCACACCTGCTGCTGGTGCTGGCCCCATTCTCTCCAAGCTGTCAATGGGTGCGAGTGGGGTGGTGCCATCAGTGCGTAGGAGCGGCAGCAGCGGGAGCAGGGCTGCCAGCAGAGAGGGAGAGAGGGGGTCAGGGGCAGCAGCAGGAGAGGCCGGGTGGGGGGGGCGGAGGATGGGTCGAGACCTGCCCCTGTGCCCACCGCAGTCTCGCGGCCCACGGTTCCTTTCAAGGTGCACTAATTCGTTCACTGGGCCCCTAGTTAATTTTATAATACATTGTTTTGCAGAAAATATAAATAAGAAATGTTAATATTTTCATGTTAACCCATAGTACAGAATGGAAAACTCATTTTCAGAAATCTAGAAATAATACCTTCATTGTAGTCAGTAGGTGTTAAGCTGGTTGAAAAATTTTTTTCTAATGTTAAGCTCCATAATATGCACAAGGTAAAAAGAGAACTAGGCTAGGAGCTGTGTGAAGGAACTAAAAATGGGATAAAGTAAAAAATCAGCTGATTAAAATATTGTTGATTTTCAAATATATGGAGTTTTCTTATCATGACCCATTGCTTATATCTTCACAGAATGGGGGAAAATGCCTTAAACTGCAGAAAAAGACAACTAGTGGAGAATTTCCATAGTGAATATTATTAATCCCACTGATTGGTTGTTATAGAAGACTATGGAAATTCAATTTTAGTGACAAATAATTGAATATTACTAAATTCCTTATAAGTAAATCTGTATTCCAGAAAAAGAAAATAAATTGAGGCAATACAGTTTACATATAATAAAATAACAAAAGAACCATTAAATTATTTGTTCTGCGAGCAGGTCATGAAACAAAGTATGGAAAATTTTTAAAAATGAAACTTTAAATTTTAAAGGAGAAATGTGACGACAATAAAAGTGTTTTTTTTAATAGAATTTTGATATTTGTTTTGATTTTTTTACTCCTCACCCAAAAATAGAGCAGAGGAGCAGGAGAGAACAAGAGTATGAAAAGGAAAGAAAGAAAAATTATATTGTAATATCATTAACATTTCATATAATAAAGTCTACCATCAAATGGGTATACCTCCACAAACCTTTTAAATGGAATAGACATTTCTCAAATATTTCCTCTAATGATTCTTACATGGTTTGGGGAAAATCCTGTTAAAGGCACAGAGTTGCACTAGATGACCTATGAAATCCATAAAAACAACACTGGACTCTTCCAATTCACTGGCTATTATAAGTTAATGATAAAGTACACTTTCACCTTTGTTGTAATAGATACTTATATAAATTAATAACTTATTGGTGTTAAGAATCTTCCAAAGCAGTAAATAAATGTTATCCTTGGGAGCAGCATAATGGAAACATTATCAGTATTAAAGTTTATTTTTAACATCTGTGCTTGTGTGGGAGACAACAGCTATAGATATAGTTTCTAAAATCCAAACATACTAATGTTTTTATTTGTGCAAAGTTGATCAATAAAGAGAAGTTGGTGTTTGTTTTCTTATAGTCAGTTTGATGTCAGGTATTTAATACTGTTCAGTTTTCATAGGAAAATTGCAAACATTAATTTGTACATATTTTTAGTCATTTGAATTCAATTGAAGAACTCTTGCTGCTTGAAGTGTATGTGATTATGACCTGAAAGGCAGATTAATAGCAGGATTATGGTCTTATAGATCATACAATTCATTATGTTCTCACTAATCAATATCTGGCATCAGATACTACAACTACACTGTATATGTTTCATTCATTTAGATGGGCAGATCCATATTTTTGTTACTTTACTAATGCTACACATATGGGCAAAAGGCCTTTTTGAGATCTTTAAAGCTATTAGACTTCTTAATGCTTTGCAACTTAAGGATCCAGTGTTTGAAAGTTTAGACAAAGTCAATACATTTTAGTCCTAAAGTCTACAACTCAAATGATCATTAGAAATGATTTTTTCTTATATTCAGCTTATTATTTTCAATCTTTAATTTTCTCAGTCCCTTTTCATCATAGAAGTACTACTAACCAAATATCTTATTCTTAATTATGAAGATACCTTGATACATTATTAAGATTCAGCTTCTTGTTGTATTGTGTGTAGTGGGGACACTTGGAGAGCACTGGAGAGAAAAGAATAGCTTATACTCATAAAACAGACCAAGCAAAGCCTTTGAGCCTGTGAGGCAATATTAAGACTCTAAGAAAAGCCCATGAGTGATATGGTAGCCTTTGTTTTGTGTCAGTGTCTGGACTGATTAGGCCATGTTAGATATAATATTTAATTTTGGAAAAAAATTAAACTCAACGTTATTGTATTAAGATCTAGTTCTTTTACATGTAAATTGTGAATACCTATAGAAGCTGAAAGGAGAAATTGCTGCTTTCACAATTTTACTATATGTAGCTCAGTTCTGGGGTTCTAAGGGTAAAAAAATCATAGCGCCCCTCTTCAATTTTGGAACCACAGGATCCTCTCAAGTTCTCTAGAGTCTTATTCAGTCTTAGGGCTCCTTTACCCTTAGTCCTTTTCAGGAAATTCTTGAAGCTGCTTGTAACAGTCTCTGTACCTTATCTGCTTCAGGATGGAAAACTTATTCATCTCGCTGACGATCCTAGTAGAGAATGAAATTATTTCCACTCTCTCCCAAATGAAGTCAGTCTCCTTGGTGTTGCAGAGGAAGCTATTTGAAACCTCTGTCCAGGAACATGCTTGAAAAACCAGTTCACTGCTGTCCATAGGACACACCCTATGCCTCTGTCTACCAATGTCCAGATCAACTAAACTTCTAGTACATCATCTCAAAGACACTGTATTAGTAAAAGGGCGCAACTGTTCATAGCATCCACCATCTTTCCTTGCCCAACATTCAGACTTCTGATCAGATTTCTTTTAATGCTGTAGGCTCTTGAGGAAACTCTGCACATAACCACTGGGGCATCTGTTCATGGCCCTTCCATGCCCTTTCAGACACAATTTTTCTTAGGCTTTGTATCCTTGTATTACATTTTCTTGAAAAACGCATGATAAGATATATTCAAATTGCTCTAAAAATTGAACTATATTAGATGACTATTTTTAAAATTATTTTTCTTCTAAATGTATACATTATAGAATTCCTTCAAATGGTCTTACTCTATTATTTTGTTTGATAATTTAAACTATATACTACTCTATAAAATATTGACTGCTCTTCTATATGCATAGGCGATATTAAGCATTTGTTGGTTGATTGACATTGTAGTATACCTAGACTAGGGAATAAAAGTAAAACTCTGAAATATTGATTCTGAAATAAAATAAAGAATGTTGCCCTAGCTGGTGTGGCTCAGTTGGTTGGAGCATTGTCTCTTGCAGCCAAGGGTCACAGATTCAATCCCCAGTCAGAGCATGTGTTGAAGGTATCCAACTGACGTTTCTCTCTCACATTGATGTTTCTCTCTCTCCTTCTTCTTTTCTCTCTCTCTCTCTCTCTCTCTCGCTCTCGCTCTCGCTCTTGCTCTCGCTCTTGCTCTTGCTCTCTCAATAAAAAACATACCCTCAGTGAGAATTAAAAAGGAATGCTATCTATACTTTTTTATTATAACAATATGTCTTCAACCCTGCACTCTTCCCCATCTATTATGGATTTATATAATTGTATTTTTAACCCCCCAAATAATGATGATTCTAGGTAACATTTATTGAGCTCTTATGATGTGAGATATGTATATAAATTAATGCAATAAATCTTCCATGTAATGAACAAAGTATAATTATCCCCATTTAACAGTTGAACACACTGATACCTAAAGAGGTTAAGCAATTTATTTAGGGTCAATCAGCTAATTAATGGAAGAGTCAATACTCAAACCACAAGATGCCTACTCTTTGTCAAAATGCTATTCTACCTCCTGCTATATTTGAATAAATTGTGTTCTATCATTAGATTTTAATTCAGTCCATTCAGCATGTGCCTGATGCAGTATTAAAGGAAACAAAAGATTCAGGGAGGTGAGTCATTTAATATGAACATTCATTCCACACATTTTGAAAATAATTTAAAACAATTTAAAATTACTTTTTGATAGAGCGTTTGAATTACTAAATATTTAAAATATCCAGAATTTGAAAAAAGCACACACCATCAAATGTCAATGATTTGCATGACCTGTTCACTACTTGAGGTTGTTTGGATATCATCTTGTGATACACCTCATGTGTTTTACATCATTGAACCTGTTAAGCCAAAGCCAGTGTCAAAATCTAAAAGCATAACCTATCTTGACTTATACTTTTAGGTTTCGACATTGTGCCTTTGATTTTCTCAGAGACAGTGCCAAGATCGTTTATGGTTACAGCATTGCCTTAACTTATAATGTTTTTATCTGATGTTCTGAAACATTTCAGAAGGAGCATGTGATAACCTTCAGTTTTTTTCCTAATAAGATAAACTTTTGTAGTAAAATAACTAGAAATTTCATAGCCTCATTTCCGTAATTCTTAACAATTTATATTTTGATGTCAAAATTTTATGCGTAAGCTATACCTACTGACATATAAAATGAGTTAGGGATTGTCATGTTATGAGGCTGATAGTTGCATAAAAACAATGAAAAGGAATATCAGGGAATAGGCTATCAATTTTGTAGTGTTAAATTATTGAAGATTGAAAATTGTCTAGTTAATGTCATTAGAAATAATATGCCACAGGTATTCAAAATATATTATTGAGGCATATGTCAGGGACATGTACATAATAATTATGTTTACTTTTTCAGTTGATTGTCCCAGGGTTTAGAGAAACTAGTATTTGGAAACAGGTGCTTGGTTTTACAGTGACGAGTAAAATCAGAAAATGGGTCAGAAACAGCTGGAATCAAGTCAAATTGGAACAAGTCCTGGGAACAGAGTGTTATCCCATATGTTAATCTAGGTAGACTCAGTCCACCGTTGTCAAAAGACCTGATATTTTAGAAGAATAATTTAGCAAATATTTTATCATTACTCTCCAACCTGTTTTTGAATACATTTTGCAGCAACATTCATGATTGTTGATCTACTTTAGGTTGCTTTAAATAATGAGGGTAGGTCAGAGAAATGTGGAAGGGAGGTGGGATGGAAGGCAAGTACTTGAATTAAAAAATGTAATGGCAGCAATTGCTTAACAATTATTCCCTAAAATGAAAGTGTACGTTAGTTTTAACTTGACTCTGGAAATAATGATTGTCAATGAAATAATCCTAAATAATTTCTGAAATATATGTACTTACTTTGTGAGTTTTACATTGACAGTGAGTACAACTGGCCTCTCCAGCACTTTAGGAAACAAGTTCTCAAACAAGTGTTTTGCTCCTGCTTTTAGAGATGTGGAATACTTTTCTTCCTCTCGTGGTATGTTTTCACCCTCATCTGTGTGTGTGCTGTGTGTGTCAGTATGTGTGCTGATGAGGCTTATACTATATATGATGATTATAAAATTGGAATTATTTGTCAATCCTAAAGCTCTGAACAGAAAAACACACATTAAGCTATATTAATAAATGCAAATGTTTGCATCCTCTGGTAACACTCTGAGGGTGACACTTCATTTTTATAATGACAAAGTGCTACATGTCATTTTTAACGTTTCCTGAAGTGACATAGTTGTCTACACTGATCTGGGCCATCCAGAGATGAGCTGGCATTTTTGACAGTGTAGCTTCCACATCTCAGAGAGATCTGGAAGCCCTTTATTTTGTACCCTGTGCAACACACTGTGCTTGATCTTTGAACACTTTCACATGAGCTGGTTATTCTAAACCCAAAGATTGCCCACTTACACATTGTAATTGAGTTTCTTTCTACACATCAGTTCTTTTTGAAACATGTAAATTACATCAGATTGAGAATTATTTTTATTTATTATGACTGATATTCCCTACATTAACTTGGAATTGAATATACATATTCACAGATATTGAGATGGGTCTTGTCCTGTAAATAACAACTTAAAAGATAATAAAGGTATTTAAAAGTTGGTAAATTGAAAATATTTTAGAATTTATTTCACCTAAAATTGCCTGAGAAAAAGCCCCCATAGCTTCCAGAAGGAAAAGCCCTAGTTTGAGAGAATATGGTGCCCAGGCAAACATGACCCCCTCTATTTGCATGTTAGATTCAAAGCCATTTTATTTTTCATTACCTGAATATATCAATTTTGTAGGGAAATTTTGCATATTTTACCTCATATAACATCTATTTAACATTTAGCATCTAATAAGTATCTAGTACTGTATTGAGGATTCCCTATTCATACCACCTCATGGTTTGAGAACAAAACAAGAAAGACATGAAGGTAGTATTCCCATCTAACTTGATACCTTCCAGGAAGCAAGGATGTCATAAAAGAAATAAGTACTTTTTTCTTAGGAAAGGAGATGGAGGTACCAGCCAGCCTTTACTCCCTTTTCCAACCAGATCACTTTTAGTCTGATAAACTAAGATCTGTATTGAAACCAGAAAAAATCAGTGTATGAAATTTTGGAACTCATTCTGTATGGGTACAAATTCTGGTCCAAAAAACTCGAGTACAAGAAATTTCATATTCTTTATTGGAAAGTCATATTTAATCCGTTTTGGCTCCTGATGTCAGGCCTACAGTGGGATCATGAAAAGATCCTGGTCTCTCAGGGACCACATACACTGGGATGAGTGAGTTGCATCTGAGGCCAAGATTTCTTTCTCTCACTTAAAAAAAAAAATTCTGTGTGCTCCAGTAGGGCAATCAGCTATTGGCATAGTCAGAAGTGTTCTTCTAACATCACAGGCACCCTGCTAACTTCAGCTCAGGCCTCAGAGAGCTCTTTTGACCCTCTCCAGCTCTGGGCAAAGTTTTCAGCCTCCAAAGATTTATGCCTTCAAGAGTTATACAGGACCCAAATGCAGTGAGTAAATCAAGAACCCCAAAAAGCTGAGGAAAATGCTTTCAGTCCAAGACATTTATTTTTTTAATTTCTATTTCTTCCACTAGGTAAGCTTTCTTCCATCAGCAAAGAAATAGAATATAGGGTTTTTCTTAGGTTTTGAAAACTTCTACTTTCTGCTCATAAACACTTCCTCAAAGAGTTCAGAACTTAGACTATAAAGCCAGTTCATCTTCTTGGGACAGAAGAGAAAAAAAGTCCTACAGCAGTGATGCAGCATTGGTATTTGCGTGTTCCCAGACTATGGTGGTAAACTTCAATGCTTTTGTTCATTTAGTAAACATTTCAAGATTGTCTTTCACATGGTGCTAAGAGCTGATGACTCAGTGGTGTACAAGACAGAGTTCTCACAGGACTTAGATTCTAGAAGGAAACTTCTAGAATTTATAAGGTTGATATCTGAGTAAATAACTCCTGGTTTCTGTGAGAGCATGCAGCATTTACTTTGTACTTATTTTCAAAATTTAAATCCCAAGCCTGAAAATTGAAAAGGAACTACCAGAATAAATCCTTTGCTTCATCACTTTGTAATCTATACATTTATCTTCACTTTTATCTTAAGTATAAACTTTCAGAATTTTTTTGTAGAAGTCAAGCTAGTCCTCATTTTTCTACCGATGCAGCCAGTTTTAGTGAATTTTGCTATTAATTTCATTAGAATTGTTGTGGAATAAGCAGATTATCATTTACTTTTCACTTCTTTCCAGTAATTTTATGAGAAAGGATATTGTCTTTGTGGAAAAATTTTCTTACAGATTTCTTTCAAATCCTGTATAAAGAGATTAAGCATAACCAAATATTTTAAGTTAGCTTATTAATATTTTATCTAAGCTTATTTTAGAGCACCCTTTCAGACATCTTATGTAGATAATTTCTACTCAAGCAAAGACTCCTAAAGTATAAGAGGAAGTATTGTATTGAAGAGAAAGAATAGTTTGCTTTTGGTCTTGAAACCTAAAGATTGTTAATGTATTATAAATAAAACCCCTTTCTAATCATCCATATTTGTAATACTTATTTATCAAATGATAATTTACATCTCAAAGTTTTGTTTGCTGGAGAGTATTTCAGGGCTACTTTTCCTAGAACAGTGACATCAAATCACCGCCAATCATTCAGAGAGAGCTTGCTGGTTGTGGCAACTTCCTGGAGCTGGGGGGATAGAAAAAGGAGCCAATACACAAGAACAGACATATACACTGAGTGGCCAGATTATTATGACCACCTGACGTTTGTAGGCAGATTAGCTATAATTTCGCGCTGAAGTTGCTAGAGGGCCAGACCATTATAAACAGGGAAGCAGGTTGTTTACCACGACAGTAGAAGTGATTTTTTTCTGAAGATATGGGTAAACAACGTGATTTAACAGCCTTTGAACATGGCTAATTTGCCTACAAACGTCAGGTGGTCATAATAATCTAGCCACTCAGTGTAGATCAATGGAATAGAATAGAGAACCCAGAAATCGACTCAAACCACTATGCTCAATTAATATTTGACAAAGGAGTCATGAACATACAATGGAGTCAAGACAGTCTCTTCAATAAATGGTGTTGGGAAAATTGGACAGATACATGCAAAAAAAAATGAAACTAGACCACCAACTTACACCATACACAAAAATAAACTCAAAATGGATAAAGGACTTAAACATAAGACGGGAAACCATAAAAGTACTAGAGGAATCCACAGGCAGCAAAATCTCAGACATATGCCAAAGCAATGTCTTCACCAATACCGCTCCTAGGGCAATGGAAACTAAAGAGAAAATAAACAAATGGGACTACATCAAAATAAAAAGCTTTTGCACAGCAAAAGAAACCATCAACAAAACAACAAGAAAGCCCACTGCATGGGAGAACATATTTGCCAATGTTATCTC
>NW_005363209.1:1486462-1513905 GCF_000412655.1 Myotis brandtii | reverse complement strand
AAAGGGGGGGGGGGGGGGGGGGGGGGGGGGGGGGGGGGGGGGGGGGGGGGGGGGGTAAGGACACATATATAATACCTTAATCAATAAAGATATTTAAAAAAGAAAGAAAAAGGAGACAACATAGTTGAATATATTCAGTTGGCTAAAGAATAAGAGAGGTTTATATTTCATTTTACATCCAGTCAGGAAATGACAATGGATGTAGTGGGGTTTGTGTTACTACTTTGGGAAGAAAAATGCTAATGGTGCTGATGTTCAATGAAGTGAGATTGGGTTCTGGAAGAATTTCATAGGTAGGTTAATGAAATTTTTTAGGCTTAAATTACTGAGATTTTTGAGTCAAAGCTGCTTCATTATTAAGACTTTGCTTAAAGGGTGAGAGTGTAGCCTAGTTCTTTCACATAAAGGTCTTGGCTAGGTAAAAAGCAAAACCATAATTCTCAGTATCATAAATTAGTGACAATAACAGTTTCCACCTCCGCAACTTTGCTGTGAGGAATGCAATGACAGATTCTGTGCTGTTTGCCTATGAGATGATTTCCTTGAAGTCCCGTAATGAGTTGTTTTTGGCAGGATTAATGAGTATTATAATGGTAAATGGATGTTTGCAGCTCAGTTGTGTTTCATCATGGAGTAACATGGGGTTTCTGGTCCCTTGGAGGCCATAATTGGTGGCATTAATGCAGTTTTTAATTACACTTCTTGAAAAAAAATGAATTGGAACCAAAACAAAAGCTAAGTGATCATCTCTCCACTGTTTCACATGGTATAAACAGAAGACTGTTGCTGTCTCTGATATCTATAATTTGAATCATATCCTCCAGATAAAATATGCAGCATATTTTGATGATGATTTTGTTTAAAAGCAGCTTATTTGCATTTATTTTTCTCATTCCTATATACTGAAATACTTTTTATTATATGCATATGTAATATATGCATATATAATACAGATCTTTATTATACATGAACATAAAATGTATACATGTTATAAAGGTATACAAACTATAAATCTAGGTGACTGCAAAGATAAAATAATAGGCATACTTCTCATATTTATACCTCAACATTTGTTTCCTAATCCTCACTGTTAGTATTGAGCAACATAAGTGTAATTAATTCCCAAAGCTCTGTGAATGAACTAGAATGCACTAAGCCATTTTTCTTTTTTTCCTTTCACACATGTATGTGAGAAATTACTAATAGCTGCTGCTTCAGCATATCCTGTCTTTGCAGTATTATGTTTGTTTGTGATCTGTAGTGGCAAGCCCAACATTGATCTACAGGATAAATTTGCAAAGTGTTCTATGAAAAGAAAAATTTCTTAAGGAGAGAGGGAGAGGGAGAGAGAGAGAGAGAGAGAGAGAGAGAGAGAGAGAGAAATAATGTACATTTTAAAAATCTACATGCCCAGCCATTTATTCCTAATCTGTTTATAAGTTGCCTAACTGTATTGGTTACTATATATTTCCTTCAAGCAATAATAATGATTTCACTTTTCTGTATTTTTAAATAAATCACAGGGCAAAATATCAGACCATGGTTAATTAAATGGTTAGGGTAATATAAGCCCTTGAGATTAAATGATCATGTTACCTTTTACTAGTATGTTGTTGTTGAAGTAAGTCAATGTGGAAGCTGTTCCTAGTCCTCATAGCCCTTTTTAAATACTCTTGATATCTGGGTTATCCTTGAGTTAACAGTACAAGGTCAGAAATGCATTTGGATCAGTAGCAAGCAATTATATCTAAGGAATAAGTACAAAAAGTCAGATGCCATAGAATTCCTCCTATATTTACGCCTGTGTTTTGGTGAGACTTAGCCTCACATTTTAGGATTGCCAGCAATTAAGAAAAAAAGGCTACCTTTCTTTACAGTGGGTCTTTGACACTTAATATCTGTGTCGTGTCATCAGGTAAAATTTTTCTTTGATAAGCTCAAATGTCTGGTTGCAAGGTTTTCCATAGTCCTATAGAAAACAGTTGCATTTTCTATTTATAAGGAAACAAGCAAACACAAATAAAAAGCAGACAAGCAAGTAAACCAGAATACCCCTCATGTTATTTGTAAATAGGGATGTGAGTGTTTGGGAACTGTGGAGCAAGTCCTCCGTCAGTGGCTGCACCTTTTTAACACATGCCCTACCGGAGAACAGGGAGCCAGCTTTGGTTGTATGCGGCTCCATTCTCTTCATGTTCATGATGATTGAGTGTGCTGAAGTTGCTTTGTTTTTTCTTTAGAAGAGTGATGATAGTGATTAATTCAGTTGACGCATCATTGTCCCATCCCCACCACTTTAGTGGTTTCCACAAAATGTCTTAAAATATCTAGACAGCATTTATACATGTGAGAATTCTGTGTGCTTTTGCATATTATCATTCTGTGTAAATCTGATGCTGATCCTGTCAGCCATGCTATCTAAAAACACTGAAAAAAAAGAGACAAATGCACATAAAAATGAATGTTTAAGTCAATATTTAATGCCAGGTAAATGTGTACATGTGCACATGTGCACACAAATTCATATACACCTGTGTGTAATATACATTCACACATATACATATATAAACATAATTTCAAAATTCAGAGTGTACTAGCAGTGAACATTTTGTCCTAATTATTTCTTGTGAGATTTTTTTTGTGATTTAACATAAATTGTCTAACAATTTCTCCATTTTATAATATAACAATAAAAAATAGTTAACTTTTCTTGAGTTTACTCTGTGCCGATCACTTTTACCTTTATTTTTTCCTCAAGCGATTCTTTGGCATAGGTATTAGTATTTTCTTCATGTTATGAATTGAACTGAAACATAGACAAGTTGGACTAACTCCCCAAGGTCACGTGTACTTAGCAGAGCTGGGAAAGCTCCATGACTCCGCTCTGTTCATGCTAAAACCTCTGTAATGTCTATGGGGAGAGATAGGAATAATAGCAAAACAAGGACAAACCTTGAGTTATATTTTTAGAAGAATTGTTCAGTTACATAAATTCAGTGCATTTATAGAATCTTAATCTTATTGCTTTGGTGGATCTTAGAGATTATATAATATGCACAGTTCACTTTTGAAGTGAAGAAATGAATTCTCAGTTTAAATGGGGCAGTAAGTGAAGACAGTTGCAGCCATTGCCTTTCATCCTGTAGGCTCAGCCCACTAATATGTATGATCACAGGCTTACACCCTAGACCTTGTGTGGACATTTTAATGTAGTCCACTTCTAAAGGCCACTGTATGCAGGACAGGCTAATATAGTGGTTTGACTTTGGACATGTGCGAATTTGGAGTCTAAACTTAGTCCCTCTACTCATTAGCAGCTTGACTGTGGGTTAATGAATTAATGCCTATGGTTCCAGTTTTTTTAACTGTAAGATCATAATAATAGTATTCCTTACAAGGTTGTTGTAAAAGTTAAATAATGAATTTGAAGCATTTAGCTATCCATACTAAGTATTCAATAAATGTGTTTATATATTTTTTTATTAAGCATAAGTATAACTTTTCAGTGGAGTGGTTATTACACAGTAGTTATCACAGTACAACTACCCTTTGATTTTCAAAAGCAATCTTAAACAGATGTTTAAAATTAAATTGAAATCACTTTTGTCTCAACGAACATGATTAAACAGTGAAGTTTTAAAATTCAAAATTTGGGCATTGTTAATAGCAATGTGGTCCCCAAATGTCTCTCTACCTGAGGAAGCCTGTGGCTGGTTTGTTGTCAGATGTTACCTTGGAAAACATTTTAATTGGTAATGAATTTTAAAAAAATTAAAAAGCATATTTGCACATAATTTATCAGAGATGAATAAAGTCAAAACTCTCAGAAGTGATAGAGATTTGAGTTTGAATTCCAGCTCTTCCACTTGTTTGGCCTCAGGCAAGTGCTTACCGGAACTGAAACACAGTTGTACCAGCTGTAAAAATGAAAAAAGAACCTATACCTTGCAGGGCTGTTGTGACTATTAATAATGATATATGCAAAGGGCCTAGGATAAGGCCTGGGACTTAGTAGGCATATAATAAATGGTAGCTATTAATGTTGTTAATATTTCTCATCTAAGGTATGTGTAAATCTTTAATAATAATGCTAATCTGTCACTCATAACTTCAGTTGTGCAAATTCTATGCCTATATTTTATAATTTAGATATATTATCATAGCATTAATGAATCTAGTAATTGTGCCTATGCACTATTTGAAGGAAGACAAATATAGTTATCATTTTAAATTTTTTTATTATTTTGTAGACTAGCATTCAGAATTCTTTGTGTTTATTTAGAAAGAAGTTAATTAATTTTTCTAAAAATAACTGTAAACTTTTGACTTTTCCCCAGTGAATTAAGGCTATAGTTAAATGTACATATAGAAATGATGATAAAAAGAATGCATGATTCTTTAAAATAAAGGAAATTTAATTTATAAAATTGTATTTGTGAATTTGCAAACATTAAGCTGTGAAGTTTCATTTATATTTATTTCTACTCTAAAAATCTTAAAATATTGACCTGTTATACTCTTAACTTAAACATATTTAGTTTTAAAAATTCAGATTTTAGCACAATACATTTACTCATGACAAAATTGTTTAGTATATAACTTACAACTAATAAATATTTGAGATAAAATTACTATGTTTTATTATACATTTAAACTATGTGACTGGAATAAACATATTGATTTTGGCTGATCCTCAGGTTAACTCCAGATATTGTATAGTAAATTTTAAAATAATGAATTTTAGAAGCTAAATTCCCTGAAGGCAGTTACATCAGATTTTAAGACATCTGAACTTAAAAGCAGTAATTACATCACATTATAATGAATATACCCATAGTTTTATTTTTTTAGTAAAAGAAACTTCATGGTATGAAATCCCTGAATCTCTACATTTTAAAAAATTATTAAGCAGAACTCTGAATATCATAGATCAAATATACTAAGAGGAACTAATTGAATAATATTTTTTTGCATTAAATCTAAAGTTACCAAAGACCTTAAGTTTTAGATACCAGAATGTATTAAAACATAAAGCCAAAATAGTTTTGAGCGATAATTTGAGATCAAAACTCTAATTTCATCTCAGGGGCTTCATATTCACATTGGGCATATAAATGTTATATTTCAGTTTACAGGATATAGAATGTGATCAAAGTTATTTTCTTGCTCTCCAAGGGAATGATAGCTCTTAGCATAAGTCCAAGCATATCGTTTATAAAGAAAACTTTTAATATATTTTTGAGTGAATATTGAATATGTTTTAATGTCACTGACTGAGTAGTTGTGATTTTACTACCCAGAAAAGAAAATTGAGACAATTTGGAGCTTTTAGTAGATAATTGTAGAAATTAAGGTAATGTTTTGATCTTATTTGATTTGATTCCCAAATTAATATTCATGGTCTCCAATTCTAGATAAATTCGATCTCTTCCTTTTTTCTTTTTTTGTAGCTATTTGATTTCTACAAGAATTAGGTTGTTTTTAGATAGAGAGATGTTAAATTGACAGAGAGATGGGAAGATATAATTGATTTATTTTAGGTCCTTGCTTACCTTTTAGAAGACTGTTTTAGAAGATAAGGTCAGGACATATTTGCTAAGAAATCTGAGAAAAGATTTTCATAGATTATCCTTTGGAAAGAATGTTTCAAAGAATATGAGGGAAAGGCATAAAATCCATTTAAATTTTTGTGTGTGTTTAAAGTTATTTTTTAGATATTGTATCAATGAATGAAAATGTCTTTTCTTTTAATATTCTTTTATTCAGGCTGGTTAGATTAGTTTTCTCTTCCCTCTACTGCATTCAAAACCCAGGAGAAAAGGAATGTTTCTAAAATTGCCCAGTGAATTTAGGTTACTTTTTGCCCCTAAGTATAACCTATTCACCTTTTCTACTCCTTTTGGTACTTCCTATAAGATATTCCATATTGGTTCTATATTGAAGACAAGAAATATTATTTACTTCATTTATAATTTATAATTTTCATTTTGTTCATTCATAATTCTGCTTTTTTAATATTTCAATTTATTTTTCTCTTCTCCATCCACTCTGTTATGGATGTTAGGTTACAGCAGATCACATCAAGAATACTCTGCCCTTTCTTTATGGCATGTGGTTGGGATTCAAAGCTCTATCATACTGGAAATAGCCAATTATCTGATAAGGTTTATAAATTAAAGCTTAAATTAAAGAAAACAGTTTATGTAATGGATAAACATATTTAATGCCATGTATAAACTAATGGCCATATTTATGAATCAATTAAGTTAAACGTGAGAGTGGTATAGGGTCTAATTTCTCCTCTTAAAATTTCCTCATACAATGAATTATGCTTGGTTTTCTCAATAGACCTCTTTTAGCTCCCCACCCCACCCCCCGCAAGGGGTGGAGGGGAATTTCAGATTATCTTTTCTTAGTGTTCCATTTTTGACAGTTTAATGTCTTTGATGCTTTCACTGCTAGGCCTTTCACTGCCTTCCACTGCCACCTATACAACTGCTCTCTGGAAATGGCACACCAAATGGACCATCTTCCATTATCTTCCCACCACTTCTTCCAAGGCTTCTGTTTCTAGACTCTCTTTATATCCATTTTGTTCTTACTTTTCCTGTGGTCACTGTATGTTCCTCCTCTGTGTTTCTCACCTCTTCACTCCAGCGTGTGTGCTCTGTTGCTGGTTATACTTGAAGGAGGCTATTCTAATTAAAGACTCCACCATGGCCAGCATATCACTTAGGTTCATTGATTTTGTTGGTTTCATTTTTCATATCTTCAGTATAACAAGGACATTTTTATTTTCTTTTGAATGTTACATAAGCCATTATTTTGAAAGGAAAGAATGGACTTCCCAGGATACTGTCACCACTAAGAATTATCATCCATGGATATGAAAAATTATTTTTGACCCGGCCAGCATTGCTCAATGGTTGAGTGTCAACATATGAATCAGGGGGTCATTGTTTAATTCCTGGTCAGGGCATATGCCTGGGTTGCAGGCTCCTTCCCCAGTGTAGGCGGGGGGGCATGTGGGAGGCAGCTGATTGAATATATATTAAAAAAAGAAAAATTATTTTTGTAGTGTTCTGCCATTTTTCTGTATTTGATAAAATCCTATGATACTCAACGCTCCTAGGACTAATCAAAGGGGGTATTTGTTTTGGGGGCTATAGGAGCTGACTAAAGAGCTTTCTATTTAACCCCATGTGGATAATAGGGCAGAAGCATAATTTCCCATGTACCTCCTTCCCCACCTCATCCCCAGTTAGTGGGCATCTGGTATGAAGTAAAGATTTTCAAGGCACTAAAAATTCCAGCATCTGGTGGTGTTACATGTGGCTGCTATAAACTTGATTAATGGAGACAGAAGACTATAGTGTGAATGCCTGCTTTATGCTTTAGTGGTCTTCCCCACAATGATTGCCATATCAAGTGAAAGGTCTCTAAACTTAGAGTTAGTTAAATGAAAGGTGTGAGAACTATTATTCTATGAAAAAATTTTACTTTCAAATTTAGTGCTTTTTTGTTTTCTTCTTTTTAACCTCAGCTTTAGAATATTTTTCTCATAAGTAAAGCAAATAATGCAGAAACAAATGCATAAAAAGTGATATTTGAAGGGTAAAATTACTTTTAAATCCTGTGTTAATGTATTTTACAAAAATAATTCAAGCATTAAAGATTAATTGACTGCCCCCTACTTGCCAAGCATTGTTCTGGATCGTAGGGATGTGGGATGAACAATACTGGTAGGTTTCAATATTTTGACAATATTGAGAAAGTCCTAAAGGAATTGGGAAAGATAGTGCACAAGGAAATATAATAAGACTAGAGGCCTGGTGCATGGATTTGTGCACCGGTGGGGTCCCTAGGCCTGGCCTGCACCCTCTCACAATCCGGGACCCCTCAGGGGATGTCAGATAGCTGGTTTCGGCCAGATTCCCACAGGCCCAATCCAGACAGGAGGCTGCCCAGTACTCGCAGGCCCAATTCCCATAGGCCGGATCCCCACAGGCCCAATCCCAATCCCCACAGGCCCTATTCAGACAGGAGGGAGCCCAATCCTTTACGTTGAGCATCTGTCTCCTGGTGGTCAGTGCACATCATAGTGACTGGTCAACCAGTCATTCGGTCGTTCGGTCGCTTAGGCTTTTATATGTATAGATACCATGGTGCTGGAATCAGAGAATGGTATAAGAGAAGATGAAAGAGTGCTAATTTTGATTTTATAGTTAGGGAAAGTTCAAAAGAGGAAGATATTTGGACTGACAAATGAATGATAAAAAGGAATCTGACATGAAAAAGATCTGGGGGCACTGAATCTGGTGCAAAGGCCCAGATGTTAAAATGAGCTTAGAGTATTTAAAAGAACATAAAGAGGGCCAGTGTGTCTGGAACAGTGAGAGATTTGAGTTGGGTATGATAGAATCGGACACTTGATGATGGAGGTTATGGTAAGGAGTTTGGATTTTATTGAAAGTGCAAAGGAAAGCTATTGTATTGTTTTAGGAAGGGGAGTGATAATATCTGATTTAGGTTTTAAAAAGAGTTTGCTGGCTGCTATAGGAATAATGGACTATAGAGGTTAGGATTTTGAGTGAATATAAAGAAAGCTCTTAGAAATTTATTATAGCAATATAATGAGGGATCATGGAAATTTGGATTAGAGAAGTATTAATGGAAGTGGAGAGACCTGGACACATATTGGAGGTAGAGATGACAGATCTTTTTGAGGGATTGTAAATGGGGAACGGTATGGGGAGTAGTGAGAGATGGGAACAAGTTAAGTATGATTCCTAGAATTTTGTGTCAAGCAACTAGGTGGATAGCAGTAATATTTTCTGAGATGGGAAAACCTTGATGAGAACTACTTTTGAGTGGATAATCAAGTTAGCATTGGGGATACAAATTTGAAGTTCAATGGAAAGGCCATACAGTTGGAAGTCAATTGCATATGGATGGTATTTAAAGCCTGTTAAAGGGGTAGATTGGTAAGCATTAACAGAGATTATGCTAAGCAAGGAACATTCTTTCTCAGCCTCAAGCTTGCTAATGATAGTCTTTAATAAAGTCAGTTTAAAAATAGTTAACTTAAGAATTATGTGATAAGTATTGTCTTTAACTTTTTAAGAAATTGCTGAGCTGTTTTCCAAAAAGGTTGTAACATTTTAATTCTAACCGGCATTGCATGGAAATTTCTAATTCCTCCGCATTCTTGCCAACACTTTGTATGGCCATTCATTTTAATTTTAGCCATTCCAATAGTGGTCTCTTATTGTGTTTTAAGTTTACATTTCCCTAATGACTAATGATTTGAGCATCTTTATATGTACTTATTTGCCATTTGCATAACTTTTTTTTGTCAAATGTTTAAATCTTTTACCAATTTTTAATAGATTTTTTATTTCTTATTATTGAGTTTTGGGAAGTCTTTATATATTTTTAATCCATTTTCCATTATTATGTTTCACAAATATTTTCTCCTAATCTGTAGCTTTTTATTCTCTTAACAGTACCAAGAGAAAACACAAATATTTGTAACAGCTTTATTTATAATAGCCCACACTATAAACTACCCAGTTGTCCATCAACAGGTAAAAAGTGGTATATCTATGCAATAGAACAATATTCAGCATTGATAAGAAGTGAACTATTGATAAACACCATGGATGAATGTCAAAATAATTATACTGAATGAAAGAAGCCAGGGAATGATGAACACATAGTATATGATTCCATTTATATAAAAACTAGAGGCCCGGTGCACAAAACTTTGTGCACTCGGGGGTAAGGGGTCCCTCAGCCCAGCCTGTGCTCTCTCGCAGTCTGGGACCCCTCAGGGGTGACCACTCGCTGTACCAATTTTTCGGTAATTTCCACACAAAGGTGGAATATTGGCGCTAGATGAAAGGTAGATGAAAGGTAGACCTATTTTCTACAATGTCTCCATGTTCCATCTTATTCTAACCACTTGTTTGCATGTAACTAACATTTTTCTATATCATGTTGGCTTTTTCTCTTTAATGCTCAGGAGCCCAGGTATAGGGGACAGTTAGGTTCAGGGCCTCAGGTCTGGTAGGATTAATATTTCTAAAAAAATTAATTGTACTGCTATTGGGAGGTTATTTAAAGATTATATGGACCTTCTTTTCAATATATGGTTATGTTTCAAGGGTTTTTGCATATACTACTATATCCCAATATATAAAAAAATGAGCAATATAATAATGGCAGTTCTTTATAGAATATAGCTTTCTACACTTACCTATTTATTATTTGCTTGACAAAATTATTGTAGAAGAAAAATGGTGAGTAGGAAGGAGAGATTACTTCGAAATAGCCAAAAGAATTAAATGATATTCCTTTTGACCTTAAGAATCTAAATATGAAGGATGAAACATTAATTTTTTTTCTTTTTATTCAGTCTTCCAGGAAGTTCAAAACCAAAGTTTGAGTTTGGATACAGCACATGTGTTATTCTTTGTTACAGCACATGTGTTATTATTATGTTTAAATTTCATTTAAATTTCAAAAATCAAACATGATTTTTTTCCTACTTATAATCCTTTTTTTTATACAAAAGTGATGGTCTACTAAAAATAAAATTAAAAATCTTTCAATTACCCCAATAAATACACTAAAAGCCCATCTTTAAATGAAAGGATTAAATGAATTATTGAGGAGGTTTCACTGAATAAATTTATTTGATAGTTAGATTTACCTTGATACAACATAAATACTTAAGAGACTTAATGTGTAAGTTAATTATATCTTAAGACTTGGTGAATTGATAATAATTGTTGATTTTTAATGATCAGAGGTAAAGTATATGAATTATTTACCAGTCTGATTAAGATAAAATGTGAATTTTACTAAAGCATATTAAGTATCTACTTTAAGAATTATAAATGGTCACTTTAATACATGAGGCTGAAGAAGCTGATGCTTACCCTATGCCAGTGATGGCGAACCTATGACACGTGTGTCAGAGGTGACACGCGAACTCAATTTTTTGATTGATTTTTCTTTGTTAAATGGCATTTAAATATATAAAATAAATATCAAAAATATAAGTCTTTGTTTTACTATGGTTGAAAATATCAAAAAAATTTCTATATGTGACACGGCACCAGAGTTAAGTTAGGGTTTTTCAAAATGCTGACACGCCGAGCTCAAAAGGTTCGCCATCACTGCCCTATGCCAAAATAAATAGGTTGGACTACTTGTAAGTGTGATAGTCAACAGTTTTTTTGAGCTACAAAAACTTTGATTTTATGGTTTGAACCAATATTAATTAGTGGTAAACCCAGGTCTCCTGATTTCCAAGTCTCTGATATTTAATCAAGCCAGGATAGTATTTCACAGATTTCCCCATTATTAAAATCAGAGTCCACTAATGAGTTTTGGCCCTGGGACCCTTAGGTTTACTATTTTGACAGATAACAACAAAAACACAACAATTAGGCACATAAGGAAAGGCTACACATTTTTTTAGAGTAACTCCTTGAAAAGACATCGTAAAATACTAGTTTCAGTAGAACATATTTTTATAGGGTCCTGACTAGACACAAATCCATAGTAGCATTGATAACATTTATTCTCTTGCAAAACCTGCATGTAACTCCTTGTTCAAATCACCCAATTATTAAAAAGAAAGCATGTAAAGGTTTATAGATAGAATGCAAGAATTTACCGAATGCTACATCATTATGCTAGCAGCTTTTAAATACAGCCTCGATACACACAGCAAAATCAAATGTACACAGGTTTTCCCCCTTTGATGGAAGGGGCAATTCTATTGTATAAATTCAAGTTAAATTAACTATTCATTTCTTACAGCAGCCTGAGATTGAGTAACCTTCTCTCCTCAGGAAATGAAACCCCTGTAATTTCACTTTAGCTTCTGATAATAGGAATTATCCTTTCTTCATATTAGCAGTATTGTTTATTTTGTTCACTGGATGTTGCAAATTTAGCATCTTTTAAACATATACCCTAAACACAATAAAGTATTCTGTGGCATTCAGGTCTGATTCCTTTGTATACAGGACCCCAGTTGAGCTGTGAATACCCATTAAAAATATCCCTCCCAAATGACTATAATGACAGGAGAGTTGAATAGTCAGTGAAATTTTCTATTATTTTATTTTGTATGTACTTTCATTAATAATTTACTGATATAAAAGATAAGAATGTTTTACCTCTACAAATTTGTATCTATAATTTGTTCTCAGTGCACAGACATATGAGGATGCCACTCGCCTGTACTGATTGGATATTTATTTAAACAAATATCAGTATAACCCAACTAGCTGGAAAATCCATGAGTTTGGTTTTGATAGCAGAGCATTTCTCAACAATTTATGTGTGCATGCAAATTTTGGTGCTTTGGATATAGGCTAAAGTATTTGCTTTATATGTATTATTTTGTTTGAATACAAGAAAGCTGGTTTGATTTGTATGTTTCCCCCTTATAGAATTGTTCCAAGGCTCTGTCAGAGATCACGTAGAGTAATTTTTCCCATCAATCTTTGCTGTGCAGCCATGCACGAATGCAGTAGGAAAAAGGGGGCAGAAATCAAATCACTTAATTGCAGCATTTTTCATCTACATCTTTTGTTTTATGGTGGTAAAGGCCCCGGAGTAGCCTACCATGATTCATGGCTGTCACTGCTGCCGTTAGCAGTTCAATCCTTCATTCTAGGCATTTTGGTACTGAAAGTACCTACACAATTACTTTGATGAATATGACTTGTTTGTTTTTCCCCCATTTTTAGCAGAGAGTGGTTGTGCTTAATACAGACATTTAAATAAGATAGTATTCGTGCCTACTGCTTGTGCACTGTATTTCAAAAGTTGTGTGTCGAGTTTAACGATAATATTGCCATTGTCACCTAGGTATTTAAGTTTGCTCAGCTTACGGGCTTTTACTCCTATTTTTTATGTTTATATAATGGGAAGGCCTTAAAATAACCCCCACTCTATATAAAAAGAATAACTCACCTTTAAAGATCTATGAGGTTGTGACAGATTCTTAGGAAATCTCATTTGAAAAAAAAAAGTCATTTCATGAGTGTGGCATTACAAAGCCAGCAAACTAGTCTGCCTCTGCATTTATGCCTAGTTGATCATAAAATAATAACATTTTTGGAAATATATGCATGCATCTTAGAAAGTGACTTACAGTATTTGCATATTTGGAGAAAATGTCAGTGATGTCAGCAGGGGTTCTGAGAGTAGCTAAATGAGCGAGCTTTTCAAAAATTGCTATTTTATCAGCTATGCACTGTCAGCACAAAATGCAACCTCTTTAAGAAAGAGACTAGAAAAAGGCAAGTGATTTAATTTCTTCATTAGCTTACTTGCAACTGAATTACTGGTACACCTAGCAGCAGTGAGCTTGAGGAAAACCGTTTAACATTCCTTTTGCCCTCATAACCAAATGTGTCAGAAGTTTTGAGACTCCAGCTTTCTCCAAAAATGAAAGGAAATTGAAGTTCTACTGATATTGAAGCAATGGCAATTTGTCACCTCCCTACCTTCTCTACTTCGGTACCATGGGCAAAGCTCATGGCTTTTGTTTTTTTGGTGTGTGTGTGTGTTTTTTTTTTTTGCAATCTTTCTAAGTCATTATTTTAATTTTTGTTTGCTTTTGGCTTCAATCTCTAGTTCTGCATAATATGTTCATGATTAATAAATGTGTATACAGCTTAGAGATAGAACATGTTATTATTATTTAGCAATGGTAACAGTGTTCATTGTTTTGCCATATTAGGTTAGTAAAGTATTTAACTAGACATTTCAAAAAATCATCTCATACATAACCACAAGTAAACTTCAGAATTAAAAATTCCAAAACAAATCCTTAAAACAATGACCATTAAAATTAACCGATTTCAACCCCTAAGTGCAACCATATTTTAAAACCACTACATAGATACTTAATGTCTATTTATGACTTGTCTTTGTCTTGTCAGAAATTTCTAAATTTCAAAATAGGGAAAGATGAAAAATTTCCCTCTATTCATATGGAAAAGTGGCAGAATGCAAGAATTTTAATTTGTTCTAATAAAGATTTATCCTTTGGCCTCTTTTCACATCTATTAAAATGTTTCAACTTTAGGTCAAATATTCCACATTTGATGATAATAACTTATCTCTGAAATATGAATGTTTGGATGTTATATTTTTAGAACTGAAATTAAAAAAAACATTTTAAACTGAATTATGAAGTTAGAAACAAGAATTAATCTTCAAAGCAGGAAATTGCTCTTATACTGTAGTGAACTTACGAGCCCTAAAATCTGATTCTAATTACTGATCAGTTAGGGATCCAAGGATTCAAAGTGGTTTTAGTGGAGATAAGCATTTTATATTTTAACTAGAGCCCAATGCACGAAATTCATGCAAGGGGCTTGGCCCTCACAGCCCCAGCTTTGTCCAGAAGGACGTCCGGTCTAATTAGCATATTACACTTTTATTATTATAGATAGTATTTTTGATCAACCTTAATTTTCCCCCATGAGATTTATAAAGTGCCAAGGATGACTGCGCTATGTATGCTATGTATATTCTTTCAAAACATAGAGGTGACGCTCATGCCTTCAATGAAAGAACAAAATATCTGAGCTTATGCTGTAGATCCTAAAAGTAGCTGAAAACATATTATTTCTTCAAATCAATTTGTGTTATCATGTAAGAACTTAAGCATGCCACAAAATGACAACTATAATTTCCTTCAAGAGAAAAAAAAATTCCAGATGATACCTGCTATAAAATTATAAAGACTGAAGGAGAAGTCAAGAAATGAAAAGTCCATTCATTTCTCTATTGGAGGACTCAGAGATTCAGAGGAAAAGAGTTAGATTTAGTGCAACCTGTTCATTATTCTTGGAAAAACGTCTTTACCTTTAAACTCTCATTCCACCTTTCCCCAGAGCAGGTGTTGAGGAATGTATCATGTGGTCAGATTAAATTCTTTAGATGGTAGTTGTTTCAGATGAGGTAAAATCAGACTCTGAGACAGAGTTTGGGGGATCAAAAGTCGTGAAGGGGTGGGAAAGAAGCAAGACTGGGCAGAGAAAGAAGTGGGAAGGCCATGAGTGTTGGCACAAAGCATCCATAAGCATGGAGGAATGCTGGTGAGTAAGACTGCTTGTCAGGGTATTGTGTATTGGGTCCGAATGACATGGCTGGAGTCCTGGCCCAAACAGATGGATATTGCCCAGTAGCTAAAGGCTGGGGCTTCCTGCTAAATGCAGATCCTGCAGCAGGGAGCAATTGCTGCCTTACAGAGAACCTGGGTGGTACATCTTCATGCTTAATACAGTCATTAACATGATTAAATTTTCTTTCTTGCAGAAATTGGCAGAGCCTTTAGTATGTGTTGGAATATTAATCAATGTGAAACTTCAAGAGAGGTTATGGGATGTAGTGTTATCCAGAGTGTTTGACCTTACAACTTATATGCTTTGATCTTTTAAGCATCTCAGAACTAGAGTTCTGTGAATCCTATTTTGGTAATCGCTACCCTGGCTTGAAGCTAATTTCCTCCTCCTCCTTAATTTCCATATTTGCCTATATGCCTTAATATATGGAGCAGTGTCACCTGTAATGCTTATTGTTTATTAAGCAAATCTTTAAAATTAAAATTATGCAATAAATATTAGGGGACCTATGTGGTAACATTTATTGTTAAGAAATCTAGAAATTATAGGAACAGGTTTTGGAACAGGAACACAGATAACGATACCTGGTGCTGAAACAATCACTTGCTAAGAAAAAATATTCTCAAAGGTATTTTATTCTGTGTACTATCAACCCAAGCTTTGGCTGAATATTTTGTAAAAAAAAAAAACTTAGTGTTTTGATGTCACATATATACAACTCAGTGAGACTTTTTACATAATTATCCAAGAGTAGCATGGAACCTAACTTAACTATTAAAGATTAGAAAGGGGACATTTGGAAGAAAAACATTCCATGTGCTTCTCTATAAATATAAAAATATACCAAAAAATGTAAGCTGAAGTGAGTGTGTACCTTTGGACAAAAACAGGTTGTCAACCTTGTTGATACTTAAAACATCTCTCCCTTGGTCATGAAAGATGTCCTTGAAAAATTAATAAATGAAATTAATGTCATGTTAGTATGCAATATGATTAGTTGCATTCTGTACACTGTTTAATTCTTGTGAGGGAAGAACAAAACTTCCTCTACCTTCAAGGTTCTTCTGGCTGACCTAATAATAAATAGAAAAGAGACAGATTAGCAAGAGAAAAGAACCATATTGAATACATACATATGTATGGAAACCCCATATACATGTGAGAGTCAGAGACCCCACATGCAGGAGAGTTTCAGAGATGGAAAGGGGGATTGAGGAAATAAGATCCTGAGCTAGGGATGAGGTAATGCACCTTGCGGCTTCAAGGGGTCATTGATAAGAAGAGCAGATGTTTAGTAAATAAGAGTTTGTTCTGTAATAGGTGGGTCAGAAGGTTATTGCTGATAATATCTAATGGGCAAGGACTCTAATTCAAATCCTTCTAGGTGGCTAAGGGTACAGGGAAAAGTTTCCCTGAGCCTGTGGCTCTGGTTGCCTTTAGCTCAAAACAACCTCAACGCCACAGATTCACCTCTCGGGGTGACTCTTTCTGGACTCCCACTTCCTTATATTACACAAATTAGCTTTATAACAGTTTAATCCCCCAATAAATTAGAGCTCTAAAGATGGTGTCTCTTTAGGGGAAATATTTTTTCTTTCATAGCTCTTGGTGTGGTTTATATTTTTTTTTTTAAAAAAATATAAAATTAGGAGCATATAGATTAGAAACTCACTGAACATCTGTTTTCTGTTGATTCAGCATAACCTTAAATTCAGTATATTACCAGGATCCTGATTATGTAATATGTTTTGATAAAGTATAGGTTCTATGTAATATAGTCACTCTTCTGGGAGAGCAATAGTGGACCTTTTAAAGAAATAATATCTCTTCTCACTGATTAGGTACAGAATGACAAACAAAAGTTCTAACTTAATTTTGTGAAATAACCAGGTCGATTTGTCATAGAGCCCCAAAGCATCCAGTATTACCAGATTTTTCAGTATTTATGTTTATCCTCATTTTTCCGTCTGTAAGAGTTGTGAGGGATTATGGTGCTTGTGGTTAAAATTGTCATCCACACAATTAAATCTTGGTTCTAAAATTTTTTTTTTATTAGAAACTGTCACGTGTACTTGATGCATGGGCAGGAGGAGGCTCTGCTTGGACCTTCTGGACTAATCCTCCAGTGACCTGGATTCTCAGAGTAAAGGCCCAATAGCAGCACAGCCACTTTCTTAACGTAATATTTCCTCAGAAGTCCAATGAAATCCCCAAATCCTAGCTTGACACCCAGGACTTGAAAACATTTTTTCTTCTTTCCCATACTAGGCTCAACAGAGTTCTTTTAGTGGTATTTCATCGAGGGATTAAAATGGACATTGCCTTGATTGTATATAGACTGCGACTGGAAGTATGTCTGGTTTTGCTTTCTTTACACACAGTCACTCTTCATTTTTAGTTAGTTTTTTTTGTTGTTGTTAATTGCTGGGCCCTACCCCCAAGTTTCTGCTTCAGTGGGTATGGGGTGGGCATTAACAATTTGCATTTTTATTTAAGTTTATTGGGTGACATTGGTTAATCAGATTAGATTTCAAGTTTACATTTCTATATTGCATTGTGTGCCTACCACCCAAAGTCAAATCATTTTTAGTTTCAGTTGGCTAATGCCAAAAATGCAGCACACATATTTCAATATCTGGTTATGAGAATAAAAAGCACACAAACAAAAACCCCACCACATTCTATAAAGTTTAAAATATAATTCAGAATGCTTATCTTGTGCATAAGATGGTCTCCCATACTCTGCATTCTAATTAGGTAGAGCAGTAAATCAAAGCATGCTGGATGTTTTGTGAGGAACAGCTGGATTAAAATGTGCTTGAGAATAGGGGCTGGTGTTTTGGATGTCTTTTGGCAGGCTGCCTGCATTGGTGTATCTACAGAGTACTGGAATGCTTGATATTTTCAGGGCAACCTGCTTAATGCAGGGAAGAAAGCTTGTAACTGTTTTGCCATCTCATCAGTATGTGATATGGAATAATCACAGTGGTTACCTAACAGTGATGGAAAGCCCGGGCAGCCAGGGAAAAGGGAACTGCAAATCTGACTGAACATGGGCATTTCAGGTTTGGAAATATGTGCTACCTACTAAAATGAGCTATCGACTAATTCAGGAAGAAATGGTATATGGACTTAATGTTCATCTTCATCCACACTATAATGAGAAGGATTAGGCTGGATTCCATATGTGGGATATTTATTTCAGCAATACAAGAAAATGTATTTCCCTAATATTTTTTTCTATATGCACAAGGCCCTAAATTTTATACATGTGATTAATGTTTTAATTTGCTGTTCTAGTTGGATACAAGTTTACCATACAATATAAATTACTTACAAAGAAATTTGCTTAGATGGAGCTTAATTCATAAGCTGTTTAACCACCTTGTGTGGTATTGCTGCTATTTCTCTGTGGGACTCTGCAGCTTTGCAGCTTATTTTAAAAAGAAAAGCAATCATCCTAGAAAAATATTTTAAAATTATTTAAAAATGATATATACTCAAATGATTTTCATTTAGTTAAATTCAAAAAACAAACCAACCAAACAAAATTCAATTAAATCTTGACTACATTTTTTAAAAATTCAAAATAAGCCTGATATATTTAATTTTCGTGAGCCTTATATGTTTAATGTTCATTTTTCAATTCTCTTGTTATTTTAGGGAACTAGTATTCTTTTGGCATACTTTTAGTTTATGGGGGATAAATAAAATATTGTTAAATATGATGCAGAACCTGGTTTCCTTCAAATGAATTTTCAGTTGTTTCTCACAGAATAAAGGATGCATTTTTAGAAGTAGAATATCATGTCAAAATAACACTAGGATCTCTTTGCCTGTCCTCAGATTGAGCTCAATAGAAGGTGTATATATGAATTAATTAATATGTGTAAATTTAATTGATTTCATCTGTAATAGAAAGGTGATATCAATATTTCCCTTATCTACATTTTATAGTAAGATCCATCACATAATGTGAAATGCATTGAAAACTTCAAAATTGAATATTTGTACTTATTATTCCTACTTGTACGAATAAGCTATTCCTCCAAATACCAAAGAAGACCACTGCAGGAAGGTGAATTATGACAAGAAATATCAGCCAATGTGGGAGAAGGGACAGATCCAAGTATTGTTGGACCTGATGCACATACAGTTTCTGAGAGGGGGCACTCTCACCCTCTTAAATAAAAAAAAAGACACAAAATTGTGCTTATGAAATTATATGCAAATCTGAATATTCATTTAGAGCAGGAGTAGGGAACCTTTTTTCTGCCAATGTCTATTTGGATATTTATAACATAATTTGAGGGTCATACAAAATTATCAACCTAAAATTTGCCTGCTATATTTGGTCGAACATTTAATTAACTTACCCCTAATGCCTTGGCAGGGCCAGACCAAATGATTCTGTAGGTCTTAAATGGCCAGTGGGCCAGACGTTCCCCACCCCTGTTTTAGAGTGAGAAATAACAATAATTTAGAGAGGACTTGAAAATACAGGTCTTGCTCTAATAAACTGAGGCAATTTGCTAGAAATGCTCACATAAAAATGCTACTTGAGTACAATCTCAATGTTTCTCCTTACCTAGAACCTCCTGGGATCCTCATTAGAAGTAGTAGTGAAGGGACAAAAGGACATTATATTCTAATGCAAAAGAAAGGATTTTTCCCCCCTTTTGGATTATGTACAGCAGTCTAGCCATTATGTCAGTTTCAGGATTAACTTTGGAGCTTCCTTAACAGGGGCAGTGTGTAAAGCATGGTTGTGAATTTAAATTTCATAGCAAATAGCACAGCCCTCTAAGAATACTTTAAAAAAACACAGAAATCATATGTTTTTATTGATTTCAGAGAAAAGAAGGGAGAGGGAGAGTTAGAAACATCAATGCTGAGAGAGAATCATGGATAAGCTGCTTCCTGCACGCCCCCTACTGGGGATCAAGCCTGCAACCCCGGGCTTGTGCCCTGAGTGGGAATGGAACCATGATCTCCCGGTTCATGGGTTGATGCTCAACCTCTGAGCCACACCAGCAGGACAAGAACACTCTTTTAAAGAAACACCATGATTGAGTAAAAAACATGTATTTAGATCCTGGAATTGAATCATTGAAGATAGAATAGATCTTTCTATATTCTTTCTTATATGTAAACTGTAACAGTGAGAGTCAGAACAAGAGCAAAGCTGGATTTTTATGAAAACTGAATAATGATTATTATAATAATAGACATGTATTCAATGTTTACTATAGTCTAGAAATTCTTCTTAGAACTTTAAATGGATTAAGAAATTTAATTCTCAAAATACTCTCTTCATTTTACTGAGGTCCAGGGAAATTAAGGAACTTACCCAAGTTCCAAGCTAGTAAGTAGTAGTAAATTAGGATTCAGACCCAAGTCTAGCAGCAGGGTCCAAGCTTCCTACACTACTTCCTACTTCTTTGTAAGATACCAAGGACTTAATTTTGAAAATCTTGAGTAGATTACAGAAGGCAAAACAAACATGCAGATAAAATCCAGAAAATATTGAAATGACTGTGTTATACAAGTTTTGTTCTGACTTGTTTTCCACTCCTATATTTTCCCTCCTAATGATACAGCTCTTGTAAATCTAAAAATGAATTCATCTTGTTGGTAATAGCCATTCAAACAGGTGTGAAGTGGTACCTCATTGTAGTTTTGATTTGTATTTCCCTAATAGTGAGTGAAGTTGAGCATCTTTTCACATATCTGTTGGCCATTCACATGTCTTCTTGGGAGAAGTGTCTGTTTAGGTCCTCTGCCCATTTTTTAATTGTTTGTTTGTATTCCCGAAGTGTACATTGTAACCTACCAGTCACCTATTTAGACTTAACCTATTTGACTTTATTCATATATTAATAAACATTTATTCATAAACTTTGATATCTTTATATTAAAACAGAGAACAAGGATCTGACCAGGAATAAATAGTGGTTCTCCATTTTATATGTACTTATTTTTTGAATTACATATGCTCCCCTGTGTTGTTTCAAAAATAGTTTGTTATTAATCTTATTCTTCATATTATCTTCCTTTTATTTTTGAGAACAAATGGAATGCAAATAAACCTAGAAAAAATTATAAGTTGATTTTAAAAAGAATAGAAAAAAACATCAGTTCATCTGTTTTAGTTCTAATAAATGCCTACTACAGGGTGTCCCCAAAAATGTACACACACTATGACAGCTGATAGCTCAATTTTGAAAATGAAATATATCTTAATAAACACTGCCTTTATAATTATTCAAAGTGTGTGTATACATTTTTAGGACACCTATATATGTATGACAATAACAAATTGCTAAGGTGCTGTGGGACATATAGCTGATCCACAGGGGAAGGGAAAAGTAGAAAATATGACTGCACCTTTGCACAATAACCTTAAAGCCAGTTTGGGGAGAATGACACACATGTGAAGCAACCTGAGAACAATGCAAAGCAGTATACACAAGTGCGAGACAAGTGGGAAAGAGTTGCTTAGTGCACAGTGTACACATTGTGAAGGGTTGGTCTCAGTTACCTTGAGTTTCTGAAGCATGTAAAGTTTCATCTGGCCCTTGGAGGGTAAAAAAAGATGACTACTCCTTTTTCTCTACAGGTTGATAGGGAAAAACTGGGGGAGAAATCCAGGTGGAAAAATAGTGGAATAAAGGGCATGATGTCAGCAACTTGTGGATTTCAGTTGTGTGTCAGAAGTTACTATTGTCTTTATGGGTGTGAATTTGGTCTTAATGTTATAATGAAAAATAAATGTTATCTTTTTCATAAATACAGTTACCTTATTTGCTCTCATTTGAAAACATACCTTGTTTGGAGAGCTCCACAGTGCCTTCAGTGCAATGCAAATAAATAAAAAACTAATGGTAAAGCCTATCATAATATTTATATAAAACAACATTATTTTAACATCTAGTCTAGTGTTGAGGTACTATTATAAATTGTTCTGTGATTGAGAGATGTGTTTTATTAACAAAAACAACCTAGATATTAGGGCTTGATAGGGTTGAAGAAATCAGCTATGTAATATTTTAGTGGATTATAAAAAGATTTAATGATTAGTGACTGATTCCTATGTCTTCTTTCATTGCTGATAACATAGCAATGAAATTGCTGCCAATACTGCTTTCTGTAACTTTACTAACAATCATTTTTTAAAAAGAGTAAAAATACAAAATGAGATTAAGATTATTTGTTTGTTTTTTATAAGCTTTGCCTGATCCTGTTTAGAGTCACTGTGGAGATCTCTAAGTTTTTATTTCAAAGTTATGCCATTTGAAACCGTTCGGTGGCATAAACATTCCATTATATAGAAAAACAGACACATATACAAACTTAACTTGGCAGAAATATATGTTTGCAGCCAACAGACTGTGCACAGTAAGCCCAGAATGAAATATAATCAGGGGTCTGATGCTGACATGGTAAGAAGACTGTGGTCTCCTTAAAAAGTGATGAAAATGTTTTCCCTTAGAAATCAATTACAAAGGAAAAGGAGGGGGCAAAACTCCGATGTTTTCTCTGGAAATGTGTGCTTAATAATTGTTTAATGATCATATTTGTAGAAAAACTACCAAAACAAATTAAGTGCATCTTTTGCATTTTGAAGGCGGTGTCTAATGAGATGGGGAGTTATGCAGACTGACTACCCAGAGGTCACCCACATATTATCTCTCCATCAGTAAACTTGCCATTCCCAGAGCCTGGCCCTCTGCCTCTCAGGATCAGCAATTTGTTTTGGGCAGCACACCAAGAGTTCACAGGTCCCACACAGCTGGACATCCATTTATCACATTCACAGAGAATGCTACATTAAACATCAAATGATGATTTATTAATTTACAGTGAAAAACACAAACGTTGATCAGTCCAGAATTCTCAAGTTGTCCTAACCAAAGCTGTTTCTCATTTTAGCAAAGTCCCTACATGGTTGAATTATTAGTCTCTTGATTTCTTCTACAGATGACTAATGACATCTGTTGTGACAGGTTTTGCTAGTTTAAAGACAACCTAACCAACTTGTTTTTGCATGGTTATTCTTATACAACACCAGTGATGTCTACGATGGTTTTCAACTCTACCTTTTATTGGACTCCATATATATATATATCTCCTATATAATAAAGAGGTAATATACAAATTGACTGCCATGCCCTCGCACAAGATGGCCACCCCTGTGTGGTAAAAAGATGGCTGCCGCAAGATGGCTGGCAGGGGAGGGCAGTTGTGGGCGACCAGGCCAGCAGGGGAGGCAGTTGGGGATGACTGGGCCTGCAGGGGAGGGCAGTTGTGGGGGACCAGGCCTGCAGGGGAGGACAGTTGGGAGTGATTGGGCCAGTAGGGGAGCAGTTAGGCATTGATCAGGCTGGCAGGGGAGTGGTTAGGAGGTGATCAGGCTGGCAGGCAGAAGCGGTTAGGGGCAATCAGGCAGACAGGCAAGCTAGTGGTTGGGAACCAGCAGTCCCAGATTGTGAGAGGGAGGTCCGACTGCTGGTTTAGGCTTGATCCCACAGATATATATATATTTCTAGAGGCCCAGTGCATGAAATTTGTGCACTGGGGGGGGGGGTCCCCTCAGCCCAGCCTGTGCCCTCTGGCAGCCCAGGAGCCCTTGGGGGATGTCCACCTGTCAGTTTAGGCCTGCTGGATTGGGAGGAATTAGCATTTAGACCAGCCGTGGGCAAACTACGGCCCGCGGGCCAGATCCGGCCCGTTTGAAATGAATAAAACTAAAAAAAAAAAAAAGACTGTACCCTTTTATGTAATGATGTTTACTTTGAATTTATATCAGTTCACACAAACACTCCATCCATGCTTTTGTTCCGGCCCTCCGGTCCAGTTTAAGAACCCATTGTGGCCCTCGAGTCAAAAAGTTTGCCCACCCCTGATTTAGACTCATAACTAGCTACTCAGCTTGCTCATCTTCATCTGGGTATTGCCCCACATAAATGATATACTAGGTACCCCCACCAAACCGCTTCCTGACTCAAGTTGGTCCAATCATATAGTAACTTCTGTGCACTGTTGTCCCAGAAATAAACACTCAACTAAGCCTGGCTCATCATAACACATTTTCTGGAAATTTTTTACTTGAAAAGGACTCTTTCTCTCTCTGATGGATAAAGTGGTATAACTTGGGGACTGTCTGTGGCCACATGGAAAGTACAAGTCTTGCAAAGATAAGAAACACTAATAGCATGTAGAAAGAATCAAAGAAAATTAATGAAGAGTGTCCCCAAAGCATTAAAATTCCTGGTTCCAGTTGCCTCTGACGTCTAAATCCCTGAGCTTTCTTTAGCAGTTTTGATTTTCATTTTGAGTGTGAATTTTTTTTATACACACACACTTTTTTGGTGAAGCTAAAGAGTGTTTAGTTCAGTGATGGTGAACCTTTTGAGCTCGGCATGTCAGCATTTTGAAAAACCCTAACTTAACTCTGGTGCCGTGTCACATATAGAAATTTTTTGATATTTGCAACCATAGTAAAACAAAGATTTATATTTTTGATATTTATTTTATATATTTAAATGCCATTTAACAAAGAAAAATCAACCAAAAAAATGAGTTCACGTGTCACCTCTGACACGTGTGTCATAGGTTCGCCATCACTGGTTTAGTTCCCATTAATTTGAACAAATTTTTTAAAAATAATGCAACAAAATTATTTGTAAATATTGAAATTCACTTATTAGCCAGATAAGTTCAAAGGAACTTAGTGATAAAAATAAACATTTCTGATAGAAAGATATATTGTAAGTTATATAGCATTTTTATTTATTTATTCAAAGGCCTTAGTTATTAACAATTAGTACAAAAACCCTATGATTCCATTTAAAAACTCATTATTCATATATTTATATTTGTATCCAAGAGAGACATACTCCTATATTTGAATATTAATATTCAATGACATTGAGTTTTTAATCTTAAATTGAAAACATTGTATTAGTAAGACCTAATTACCTAAAATCCTAAAAAAAAACCACCACTATTATTGCCAATATTTTAAAATTACAGTCCTAAGTAGGATATTTGTTTTTACTCATTCTTGCTAAGTGTGCACTATTTCCAAATCTCTCTTCTAGATGTTGAGGGAAAGATAAATATGAAATGCATTACCTCTAAGAAAAGCTATAGGATAGTGGATATGCTTCAGTAGATGTAGGAACCAACACTGTTCAGCAAAAAAAACTGTTTGTTACCATGTTTAAAGCATCTAAATCCTCAATGAAACACTGATAAATATAGGGTGGGATTAGTAATGGATGTTTTGCAATGCAAGTTTTTGTATCATTTTGAATGAAGAGAAATACATAAATTGAGAATCCACTGTGTATTTTTGTAATTATATATGAGGATTTAGTTACTGTTCCAATGGGAGGTTTTTTTAAAAATTAATTTTATTGGGATTGCATTGGTCGACATGATCATATGGTTTCACGTGTGGGTTTCTATGTTACAAGGTCTGTATATTGCACCAGGTGCCCACCACCCAAAGTCAAATCTTCTCCCCCACCGCCTTCCCTCTGGCAACCACCACACTGCTTTTTGTGTTTGGGAGTTTCAGTTTTATATCCCACATGTGAGTGAAATCATGTGGCTCTTCGCACTTTCTGACTGACTTATTTCACTTAGCATAACATTCTCACGGTGCAATGGGAGTTTTAACCTAAAGAATCAGTCTCAGAAATCCTTTCTCTCAACTCAGCTGAGTTCCTGGCTGCCCACTTCTGCCTAGAATACCTTTCCCCACTCTACCCCACCCTTAACTCTTTACTTGCCAAACAGCTCCTGCTCTTTCTTCATAGCACAGCTGATGAGATCTCCTTCAGAAAGTCTGCGGGTGGCTTCCTAAAATTTAGAGTTAGATGTCTCTCTGAAGGAGAGTTGATTCCTTCCTCCTACTGACTAGCTCTGTTTGTTCGCTTATCAATAGATTGTAAATTCCTACAAAGTAGAGAGATTGTGTTCATTTTGAACATAGTATCATCAGAGATTAGCACAGTGCAGAGCATATAGTTTCTCAATAATAAAGCAGTGATGAACAAATGCATCTAGGAATTTTATGTAAAAACTAGAGGCCCAGTGCACGAAATTCATGCACAGGTAGGGTCCCTAGGCCTTGCTGGCAATCAGGGCTGATCAGGTTCCCGGCCTTCCTGCCTCCCCAGCTCTCCTCCCCTTGCTGCCGATCAGTGCCTGCCAGCTTGGGGGAAGGGCCACGGGAGGTTTCGATCCACAGTTTAGAACATGCAGGAGGCAGCTGGTCAATGATTCTCTATCATCATTGATGTTTCCATCTTTATTTCCCTCTCCAAAATCAATCAAATATATACTTTTAAAATGTAAGGTTTTTAGAGGAAGAAAGGAAGGGCAAGGGAGCTATTGAAAAAAAAAATGACGGGGGCATTTGAGATCTTGCTCACATTTCAAATAGGACAACATAAGGTGGTCCTCAGGGGGTGACAGGTGAGGAGTGGCAGTGGGTAGAGCAGGGCACTGCGGGCTCAGGAACGGGCTGTAATGACTGGGAATGGCTGTGACAGTGACACTGAGCGCGTGTTGGGGCCATCGCTGGGATCATTCATCCCCAAGAGGTTTTGATTCCAGATGGGAGGAGAAACATGGAGATCAGCGGGGCCTTTCTTAGCCTAGATTAGAAGGTGACGTGGGTGGCAGGAGCAGGCTGCCCTGCTTCCCTAGAAATGTAAACAGTGTAACTGGACATGAACGTCAGTCACATGGCCAAATCAATGCCCAGCCAGCCATGGTGCCTGTGTCCTGCCACTCACTGGCTATGCTGCAGCGCTATTGGCTGGGGAGGCCGGAGCCACGCCCCTGGGAGCGCACATAGTATATGAAGGGGGGGGGGGCGGGGAGCAGGAAGACGGAAGCCAGAGCTGACACAGTGCAGCCGGGCAGCACTGCATCTGTCATGGAGCAGGGCGGGAGCAACTGTCGGTGCGACAGGCTTTGGAGTCAGAGGGGCTCACTTCCTGCACATCACCAGTGAGTCACCACAAGCCATGGGACCAAGGGACAGCAGGGTGGGGGGTGCTGCCATGGTTGGTGTGTGGTCCTTTGCAGCGTGCCAGCAGGGCCGGGTGGGGCCTGGGGAGGCTTTTCCCTCCTGGAGCCATTCTTCCCAGGGCGGCAGTGTCTGGCCGCTTTTTATTTTTTTCCAGTTTTATTATTATTACTAGAGGCCCGGTGCACAAAAATTTGTGCACTCGGGGGGCGGGGGGGGGGGGGGGCCCCCAGCCC
>NW_005363209.1:1469221-1485642 GCF_000412655.1 Myotis brandtii | reverse complement strand
ATCAGGGGGTTTTGGCGCTGCCCCCTGTCACGCTGATCCCGGTGCCGGGAGCCTCGCTGCTCCGCTGATCCCGGTGCTGGGAGGCCTATTACCCTTTTACTATATAGGATAGAGGCCTGGTGCATGGGTAGGGGCTGGCTGGTTTGCCCTGAAGGGTGTCCTGGATCAGGGTGGGGGTCCCCACTGGGGTGCCTGGCCCGTCTGGGTGAGGGGCTGAGGGCTGTTTTCCGGCTGGCGAGTGACTAAAGCTTCCAGCCGCTCCTTGTATTCTTTTCTTTTTTTTAATTCTGGGCTAGCTTTAGCTCTGAGGCTTCGCTGCTGAAAACATGGATACAATGTTTCGGTCTGGCTGGGTTTCAGTCCGGCTGTTTTCTGGGGTTTTGTTTACCTTCTTATTTGCAACATAGTATATAGTTGCTTAGACTTGCAGATGA
Organism: Myotis brandtii; assembly: GCF_000412655.1. NCBI lineage: Eukaryota > Metazoa > Chordata > Mammalia > Chiroptera > Vespertilionidae > Myotis > Myotis brandtii. The sequence goes on along the minus strand of NW_005363209.1, from coordinate 1,485,208 downwards.
GAGGCTGGCAAGTGAGGCGGGGAACGTTGGAGTCTGCAGCAAGCAAGCCTCATGCTCGCTTCAGTGCCTGGCTGCCGGCCGCCATCTTGGCTGACAGTTAATTTGCATATACTCACTGATTAGCCAATGAAAAGGGTAGCGGTCGTACGCTAATTACCATGTTTCTCTTTTATTAGTGTAGATTATTGGAAAGCAAGCTCTGGGCTTGCGATGCCTGGGATCCCTGGGCTATAGCATGTGCCTCCAGGCCTCGCTGCGCACCCCTCCCCCTCCTCCTGCATTGAGCATCAGTCTGGCCTGTGCCCTCTCTCAATCGGGATCCCTCGGGGGATGTAGCCATGCGCCAAGTGGCAGGCAGCCAAGCCAGGGAGGAGCCCGAACAAGGTCCAGGTGTCACATGGCTCATGCTCATCTCAGCTGCTGTGCCTGCTGCTGCTGCTTGGTAGTGCTGTGTGGGTCGCCAGCCATGAGCCCGGCTTCTGGCTGAGCAGCGCTCCCCCTTGGGACCACACTGACCACTAGGGGTCAGCTCCTGTGTTGAGCATCTGTCCCTGGTGGTCAGTGCGCATCATAGCAACTGGTCAATGGGTTGTTCTGGTCGTTCCACCATAATGGTCATTGGGCTTTTATATGCATAGATAGAGGCCCGGTGCACAAATTCGTGCACGGGCGGTGCCCCTCGGGGTAGCCTGCGGGGATTTGGCCCCAGCTTATGCCCCCAGCCTCAAAGCCCCAGCTTACACCCCCAGCCTCCCAGCCCCAGAGCCCCGCCTGGCACTCCACCTTGGCCTGGCGCTGCCTGCTCACCTGCTCCACCATTCCGCCGCGGTCCCAATCTGGTCGGGGCCCATCGGGGCTGGCAGTGCCTCCACTGCCTCCCGCTGCCAGCACAGCGTCGCTGACGCCTGCTGTGTTCTGTGCTGCCCCCTGGTGGTCAACGCACATCATAGCGAGCGGTCAGACTCCAATTGAAATTTTTTTTCTTAAATTGAATATTGAAGCTAAGGATTTGTCTATGATATGGAATCATAGGACAAATGAATATATTGGTTGGGAAGGATTTAATATTATTTAATTCTCAAATGATAGGCATCAGTGAGACATGGCATGATATTTGTTGGGGAGATTGTAAACTTAAAATAAATTGCACCATGCTTTCAGGCTTGTGTAGAATATCAACATGGAAATCAGCATTAGGAACAAGATTAATTAACACCAGTAACCTAAGTATAAGCCTAATGTTCTGGCTTCCACTAGTGTTCATATTGTAGGTAACTAATCACTTATCTAATTTGGTTGGAAAAAAGAATGACAGTTCATAAAATTATTGTTAATAATGCCTCAATGAACATTGCACCCTCTGTTTTATTTTTTCCCCAAAAGAAGTTGTTTTTACTAAGAAAAGGCTACTGAATAAAGGGTTATTCGTCTGATTTATGGGGCCTTTAAATAGCAGACAACCTTTGCAATCAGGAAGCAGGACAGTGTTTTTAAGATTCACAGTCTGTAATGAGGACACAACACAGAGCTGTCATTGCACACAGATTAGAAATAAACTGCAATAATTTCCCTTTTATATTTCTGTCTGTATGTAGTGTAAAAATATATCATTTTATATAAGTATTTTGTTGATTGTTTGTAATAAATATTACTTTAAAAGTAATATTTTACTGGGGCAAAAGAGGATACTTGACCTCAAGTAATAAGGGAAAAAGATTGAACTTGGTTTATTATACCTGTTAACCACTTCTTTTAAAGTCTGAATTTTCTTAAATAGGTATTATATTAGATGTATATCAGTTTTGTCTACTGATATGTGTGTTTATGATAATGTGTGGTTAGAATTATGCATATAGATATGGAAAAATCAACATAAACAAATATTAATTATAAAATATATTAAGCACTAGAAAATATAAATTATATAATAAATATTCATTTTCATACCACCCAACCTCAGAAATAAAACTTTAAAATAATTAAAAACACGTGTTCCCCTAGCCTTATTGGTTCTATGAGTAGAACGTATGCCCTGGGACTGAAGGGTCCCGGGTTTGATTCCGGTCAAGGGCATGTACCACAGTTGCAGGTTTCACCCTGACCCTGGTCTGGGCACGTGTGGGAGACAGCCAATGGATGTGTCACTCTCTGTCCCTTTCCCTCTTTCTAAAAAATCACTGGGAAAATATCCTCGGGAGAGCATTAACAACAACAAATAAATAAATAAATAAAACCCATATGTTTGTCTAATACCTTATTCTTCCCAATAATTAACTTCCATCCTGAGTTTGTCTCTTTATATTTGTAATAAATATATTTAAACAACATATAGCATAGACTATATATATGTATATGTATAAATATGTATGTAAATACATATTTATTGATTTCAGAGAAGGGAGAGGGAGATAGAAACATTAATGATGAGAGAGAGTCATTCATTGGCTGCCTCCTGCTTGCCCCCTACTAGGGATCGAGCTCGCAACCTAGATATGTGCCCTGACAGGGAATCAGATGATGACCTCTTGGTTTATAGGTCAACCTTCAACCACTGAGCCACACCGGCTGGGCAGGTTATATATTTTTAAATTAACATGACTCTTACTACAAAAATGTTTGAGCAACTTATTTTTTGCAGGTAACATTTTTATAAATCTGAGACTTGTGGCTCCATTTATTTACTTTTGCTACTTAATGACATTCCATTTAATGCCATTTTATTTATTAACTAGATGCCCAGTGCACAAAATTCGTACACTGTCAGGGTTTCTAGCAGCTGCTGTCCAGGTACTCCCTCCCTTCCCCCTGCCGGCCCTGGCCCCTGGTCGAACTCCCTGTCAAGGGGACAATTTGCATAATACGCTTTTATTATAAAGGATGTATTATAATACACTTGGGTTTTTTTTTAAAAATATATTTTATTGATTTTCTACAGAGAGGAAGGGAGAGAGATAGAGAGTTAGAAACATCGATGAGAGAGGAACATCGATCAGCTGCCTCCTGCACATCTCCCACTGGGGATGTGCCCGCAACCCAGGCACATGCCCTTGACCGGAATCGAACCCGGGACCCTTCAGTCCGCAAGCCGACGCTCTATCCACTGAGCCAAACCGGTTTCGGCCACTTGGGTTTTTTAAAATATATATTACAAACAGTGATGTTATAAACTTCTTGTAAATGCCTTGTGCACACATCAAAATTTCTTTAGAAGTATATACCTTGACCAACATTACAAAGAATTTTAATGTTCATCTATATTAGATATTGTTAAATTGGTTCTCTGAAGTGATTTTAACAATTAACACTTTTATCAGCTGTTAGTAACTGACTGTTTTTCTTTATAAGTTTATTCCACCACACGTGATATTTTCAGAATTCCAATTTTTCCTTATTTATTGGGTCTGAAATAATATATCACTGAGCCATTTCCTGGTTACTGGGAGCAGGAATGAAGAGGTTGGAGAGGTTTAGATTTATTCTTTTGTGAATTACCTTCTCAAATCATTTGTGTTTAAAAATATTTTAGTTTTCTTTCTTTATTGATTTCTATGAGTTCTTCATTTCCTTTAGATCCTAATACTTTGTCTCACATATGCTTATATATTTTCTGCCAGTCTGTTAATTCTTTTTACTTGATCTAGACTAGAGTGAATATGCAATATTCTTTGAAATTTTCTGTGAAATATACTAAAGTTCTATTTTTTATGGTATTTAACACACTGCTGTTAGTTTTTTGTTGTTATACAGGGTTCTGAATTTTTACATGAATAAATTAATTTTTTAAACTAATTTTTAGGACCATTGATTGAATATTCTGTTTCCCCAATGAATTTTCACTATCAATCCTGATATAGAGGAAGAGAAAAATATTATAGAAGATCAATTAATATGTTTGTATATTTAACTACATTTTAAGTTCAAACAAGAAAAATGAGGATTGGCACATATGATTGTTTTGCAAAAATAAAAATTTTTGTATGGGATGCGAATAACATTATAGCCCTAAAGACCATGAAAATAACACAAATACATAATCTGCAACACTGAGGCAAGCAAAATAAAGTTGAAATGCAACATGAATTGGTGGAAATTAGAAATGTTTTAGGATATTTCATGTACTTCAATATTTTTCAGAAAAGTATACTATATTACCTTGGTTTCTAAATGACTAAACATAATAGAAATAGAGGGTACTCTTTAATGAAATTTTATTTTTATACTAGTAGCCCTGTGCACTAAACAGTGTGCAAGTAGCTCGCTGCTGCCTTCCTGTAGCTTCCCCTGCACCCCTCCCACCCTCATAGCTTGCTGCCCTGCCCCCTCCTGTAGCTCTCCGCCTGCTGCCCCACCCTCCTGTAGCTCCCCCTGACCCCCCTCATAGCTTGGTGCCCTGCCCTCTCCTATAGCTCTCCACTGCCCACTTGTAGCCAATAGCTCGCTGCCACCCTCCTGTAGGTCCCCCTGCACCCCTCCCCCGTCCATAGCTTGCTGCCCTGCCCCCTCCTGTAGCTCTCCATTGCCTGCTTGTAGCTCACTGCCCCCCCCTCCTGCTGATCCATGATCTGGTCGTTACACAGTCGGTCGTCATGTAACGACCATTTGCATATTACATCTTTATTATATAGGATAAAAAGTGTTTTGTTTTGTTTTGTTTTGTTTTGGTTGTTTTTTTTTTTATGACAACACACTAAGTAACAATGGACATTCATTGCAGTGAGGTAACTTGCTCCTGGTGGGAGCATAGCTAGTTTCTAATATTTCCATTAAACAAAGCAAAACAAAAAACCCTCATGTAATTTGTCCTTTAAAAATTGAGTTTGTAGGAAAAATATGCACTAATTTTCTATCACTTCATAAAATATTATCATGAAATTAATATCTGTGACTAATACTTCTCATTTTTTAACCATGAACAAAGAATAAAAGGAATTATAAGAAAATACCTTAAATTTTTAAAAAACCAAAAACCAGTAGGGGAATTGGGCAAAATATATAGTAATTTAGTATGGTAAAAATATCATAGAATATATTTTGTTTTTGTGTAGAAATATTAAAATTAATATGGAAATTCTTGATGATGACACATGACCTATTAAGAAATTAACCAATTAGAAACATATTCTCATTTATCATTACTATTTTCATTCATATCAGACTGGTTTTTTTGAGCTATCTTTTTGGTGAACACAAAAAGAAAGTGATATATGTCATTGAGATTCATACATTTGATCACCATGTGGCAATGTGTAGATTTATTACTTAAGCTATGATCAGAAACAATCATTTGAAATGATCGTTATTTGAAAAATTACAGGAGTAAGACTCATACACAGTTATTTGTGTATATCTTTGTAATTTCTGTCATTACAGTCCTTCAAAATGAGTCTTTGAACTTGTGGTGTTTGATTTAGTCTGTGGCACTAATGTACAATGTCTTTTGAGCTTAGACACAATGGTTTTCTTTCAAGTTAGCACAATTACTGGAAAAATAGACAAAAGTGGTTTAAGTATCAACCAATTTCCCATATTTTACAACAGTATACTTTAGAATATTTAGCAATTTGTCTACCAGAAGGGTTATGCATTGCTCCATTAAATATGTAAACACACTTAATTGGGTTATAGTCACATTAATTGTATAGGACATGATAGAAATATGTTGGTAATGTATCATCCTACTCCAAACATTTATTCTAAGGCAATTATTTTATTTTTGTTGTCATTGAAAATATATTGGGCAATATAATTTTGTGCAGTGGGCTAATAATGTCCCACCAATCCACTGCAAACAGTTTGCTTTAAACAAGTTAGAAAGCATTGTTAGCTGTTTACGTGTAGGGTGATAGTGAGAGTTAAATGAAAATAATTAATATTGTTATACAACCAGTTAAAACAAAATGAAAGATAAACTGTTATTCATTAAACCCATGATTCCTTCCAAAATTGTATTTTTCTCTCTCTATAACCATTACTTATCCATATGCCTATGTATACATATCACCTTACAGTTTATTAAGCTTAAAAAGTGCTGTTCATGCCCAGATGGTGTGGCTCAATGGTTGAATGTTATCCTATGAACCAGGAGGTCACAGTTAGATTCCTGGTCAGGGCACAAGCCCAAGTTGCAGGCTAAGTCCTGCAACTAAGCTAAGTTGCAGGTTACAGTGGCAGCCAATCAATGATTCTCTCTCAACATTGATGCTTCTATCTCTCTCTCCCTCTCTCTTTCTCTCTGAAGTCAATAAAAATATCCTAATATATAAAAATCCAGGAGCCATCACGACTGAAACAACCGGACGGATGACCGAACAGCAGGATGCGTGGGGAGACCAGGCCGGCAGGGGGGTTTGTGAGGGACGACCAAATGACTGAACGGCAGGCTGTGTGGAGGCGGGGGTGGGGGGTGATCGGGCGGGGGGGGGGGGGGCAGTTAGGGGTGACCAGGCCAGCAGAGGGGGCAGTTAGAGGTGATCAGGCCAGCAGGAAGAGGCAGTTAGGGGTGATCAGGCTGGCAGGGGGGACAGTTAGGGGCGATCAGACAGGCAGGCAGGTGAGCAGTTAGGAGCCAGCGGTCCTGAATTGTGAGAGGGATGTCCAACTGCCAGTTTAGGCCCGATCCCCAGGATCGGGCCTAACCCGGCAGTTGGACATCCCCCGAGGGGTCCCAGATTGGAGAGGGTTCAGGTTGGACTGAGGGGATCTCCCCCCCATGTACAAATTTTGTGCACCAGGCCTCTAGTATTTTAATAAAAGTATAGTTCATGAAAAAAAAAGTGTATTAAATGTGGATTTCATATTTTCATATTTAATGTTTATACATAAAATAATATGTGAATATTTATATTTTCATTTTGGATATTTTAACATTTTTTTCAGTATCATAAATAATTCTGCTATTAAATTTTCCTTCCACCTCACCATCATTATTAGAGTGACTCATGATTTTAAAATCAAGTTTGATAGAAAAACAATGTCACAATTTTTTAAATTGTCATCTATCTTATAACATTTGATGTTAAACATATTCTCTTCAGTTTGTATACTAATTATATTTTTATGTGAATTGTTTGTTCATGTTATTTAGATTTGCCTATCTATCTATATAAAAACCTAAGTGACTGTCTGACTGTCTGACTGGTAGCTATGATACGCAATGACCACCAAGGGGGCAGACACTCAACGCAGGAGCTGCCAAGCTGCGGTGACTTGGCAGCCACGGTTCTTGGGTGATGCACATGGAACCAGAGAGGAGGGAGCCCGATTCCAGGTTGCATCACCCGAGAACTGCCCTCTTGCAATCTGGGACCCCTTGGGGAATGTCAGAGAACCAGTTTCTGCCCGATCCCCACAGGCCAGGCTGAGGGACCCCCAGAGGTGCATGGATTCATGCACCAGTCCTCTAGTATATCTATAATATATCTGAATATATTTTTACCAATTTTATAAATGATTTATATAACATAAATAAAACCTGTGGCCATAGTTGTTATAAATATTTCTACATATGTCAATACCTGTTTATTCTGAAAATGGAATTTTAATTTCTGTGTAGTAAATCCTATCTATCTTTGGCTTTCTAATTTCTGCTACCACTTCAAAGCTTAACTTTGCCATCCCTTAGGAGAGACTTATAAAAATTCAAATCTATTTTCTTCATTTTCTGATTTAAATATTTTAAAATTAACTCTTAATGCAATCAGAATTTATTTTGGTGTCTATGTATAGGTGGTATTTCCATTTTTGGTTAATTTAAAGACCACTACACAAAATATTTCTTATTTTTCCTTTTATATTGTGAGTTACCCACTTTTAAGATACTACAAATGTACAATAGAACCTTCTTTTAGCTTTTTAAAAAATATATATTTTATTGATTTTTTACAGAGAGGAAGGGAGAGGGATAGAGAGTTAGAAATATCGATCAGCTGCCTCCTGCACACCCCCTACTGGGGATGTGCCCGCAACCAAGGTACGTGCCCTTGACCGGAATCGAACCTGGGACCCTTCAGTCTGCAGGCCGATGCTCTATCCACTGAACTAAACTGGTTAGGGCTCTTTTAGCTTTTTATTCTATTTATTTTCTGTATCTATTTTTGAATGCCAGATTTAATTTCATCTACTTTTGTGCTATTTCTTAAGATTGAATTAAATGTGTTAATATTAATATATTTTCTTTCATGTGTTTTCATTGTTTAAAAAACTCATATCTCAGTACCCTATTTTGTTCAATATAAGGATTAAAAACATGATTCATGCAGAATTACAAAAGGTAATATTGGGTATAAAATGTGAATTTATCCAAACTATGGAATTAATGAATTTATACCATCCTTGCAATATTTTTTAACTTTTTAACTATTTTAGTACGATGGTTTTGTGGAATGTTAAGCTTGATTTGAAGATACTGATCTTTACTTTGTAAATTAAACACAAATTAGCCCTCACTTGTAAGGAACAAGATTCTTTTCCTTTTAAAAATTCTTCTGAAAAGCTACAAATTAAAATATTATTATGTGAAAAAAAAAGGCTTATAATCTATGGAACAATTTCATGATTGGAAAATAGCTGACCTAAAGACCCTATTTTGAACCCAAATTATTCCTTCATGTTAGTGGCTCTTCAGCCCTTTGGTCTGTTTCTAAACTTTAGAAAAATGTTATACAATGTTTAGCTTAAATTAGAAAGATAAAAATGCTCATTTTATAGAGAGGTTTTTTGCAACACTTGCATGTGTATGTGATAGGACTACAGTAGGAAAAAAAAGGAAGGAAATGTTTTCTAAAATAGGATGACTTTGATGAAACTGCTCATTCTGTATAACAGTATCATGTATTTTACTTGAATGAAGTTGTTAAACAAGATCTGTTTGCCTATACTGTTGTGCAGTATCAACCCAATCAAAAACCCACTCATTGTTTTTTTAATTCAAAATTGATTAGCAAATGCTGAGAAGTCAACTTATCTCACTCAAACACAGGTACCAACTCAGAGTAAATATTTTGGTAAACAATTATTCTGTCCTTGCATATTCAGCAGTGTGCTAAATTATGCATAATCTTGCATAAGTAATAAGTGAAGGTAGCTTAAATTCCATCTTTTTTTTTTTTAACCTGACCTATTTCTTTCAGTGCTGTTAGCTGCTTAAATCATGTATGAGCTTCCTGTAAGGCTTCAATGAGTAGCACGGGTGGAGAAACTTCAGTAATAAATTTCAGGAGAAGACAAGTTTTTTGACAGGCGTAATGCAACACATAGTGTCTGGAACTCACACTCTGGGAATTTAGAGCAATCCTCGCAAAGCAGCATTTCCCTGTTACATTAATAGAGAAAATGAAGTATGAAAGTCCTCAGGAATTACTGCTAGGTGTAATTTAAATAATTTACCAGAGGCAGTGCAGCACATGCATAGAACAGGGGCATACAGAGTTTGCCATAAGCAGTTTATAAATAAACTATATTCTGCTGAAGTAAGTCAGGCATAAATTATAACTATTCCTTTCGTGGCTGTACCCCGTTCCTCATTGTAATAGTGATTTTAAAAAAAAATTCTGGGTTATGACCTTCTCTTGGAAATCACAGACATTGCCTGCCTTGTACCTTGCTTATGAGCTTCCTTATGGATAATGATTTGGTGGCTGAGAGATCAAAGTAAAATTACTACTACTGAAAATAATAATAAAAAAAAGCATTACATATCTGTAAACAGAATTGCGGAAGGATTTCTTAGCCTGATTGGGGGCAGGAGGAGATATGTAGCCAAAGACCATCAAAGAGATACCATTTTATGAAAGCTTTATACATTATATATAGAGAAAAAAGGGTAGTTTCTATTTCTTGCCTCAAATATTGTACCTTAAAGTAGCAGGCCAAAGGAAAAATGCCAAAATAAATGTATAATGAAGTCTCAAAATTATACAGAAATTATTTGTAAAGCATGCATGTGGAGGTTAAAAAGTTTCTATTCCATAGAACCTTGAGTTGTTAATGAGTAGGTGGGATGGCAGTAAAGGTTTTCCTAAAATACACTGTTGACACTATGGAAAGAGACTTTGTAAAATGCAGATGTCCTGGAGTGCTTGCTTTACCTCCTTAAACATGAAATTATAAGCCAGCATCTGAAACTTTTACTTTCATTTATCTTTCCTTTGATAGAGAAAATGGATTCCTTGAGGAAACAAATAGTATAGACTAGACCAGTGATGGCGAACCTATGACACGCGTGTCAGAGGTGACACGCGAACTCATTTTTTTGGTTGATTTTTCTTTGTTAAATGGCATTTAAATATATAAAATAAATATCAAAAATATAAATCTTTGTTTTACTATGGTTGCAAATATCAAAAAAATTTCTATATGTGACACGGCACCAGAGTTAAGTTAGGGTTTTTCAAAATGCTGACACGCCGAGCTCAAAAGGTTCGCCATCACTGGACTAGACAGTGAAGAGCAATGTTCCTGATGTTACATAAGAAACACAGAAAGATCTTGTTCATCCTCACAAGTATTCTTTTAGTCATAAATCACACTTCCTAACTAAGTTGTTCTCTCTCTCTCTCTCTCTCTCTCTCTCTCTCTCCTCTCTCCTCTCTCCTCTCTCCTCTCTATCTCTCTGTCTCTATCTCTATATAGATAGATATGTATAGAAAGAATTATGTTAGAGTTAAAATTTTGTCTGGGAATGCATGCTTGACATACAGGTGCTATAGCCAGAACTCAAATGCTGCCTAGAGGGGATAGTAGGAATATAGAAGATATATTGCAATAATTATGCTTTTATTTTCAGAATCAATTTTGTAGTAATGGCCTCATAACTTGAAAACACCTGTTAATAAATGAAATCCTTTTCTGAGCCTTGATCTTCAATGTGGAATGGAAATACACTTTTACTTGTCCATGTCTCTAATGGAGAAGAAAGACTTGATGTAGTTGCCATTCAGACATTTAAATCTGGGCTGCGATTTACTTATCTGATCTTTATATGTGATTCCATGTCTTCATCGTGATATAGGTTGTAGTAATAGGTGTGCATTAGAAAGCGTGGCCCAAGTTATGACATGAAGAGGTTCTGAGGAACTAATGTACGACATAGTGACTACAGTAAATTTTTTATTATATTCCTGAAATTTGCTGACTAGATTTTAAGGATTCTCACTGAAAAATAACAAATAAAATTATATGAAGTGATAAATGCATTAATTAACTTGATTGTGGTAATTACCTCACAATAAACACACACATCAAATCATCATGTTGCACACTTTAAATGTATTGCAATTTTATTTCTCAACTATGCCTCAGTTAAACAGGGAAGCGGGGAGGAAAGCTTGGCCCAGGACCCTAAAATTGGCAAGCTGGCTAATATAGATTAGAACCTTAAATCTCAACTCATTGCTATAAGTAACTAAATTAAACAGCCCAAATATATATATGTAACCTGTGGAAAATTGAGAAATTTGTACTGAGACAAAATGAGAAACACCCTAAAGCTCTTTTGAGTTGTATTTGCCTGAATAGAGGAAGAAATGAAAAAGTTATAATACATTTTTGCCTTTAATAGGCAATTACAATCAACAGGAGTGAACTTACAATGAGATTATTGCTCAAATATTTTTTTCTATGTGTATGACTCACACAGGTGGGTACATTCTTATACAGCTATTGCAGATGCTAGTCTCACAATATAGCTTGAGGAATGTTGAAAGTCTCTGCATTTTAGTAAGGGCATTTAGAAAAGTCTGAGAAAATACTGTACTAATATCCAAAGGAAGAAATGTAAAATATAAAACGATGTAATAAGCATTTACATAGTGCTTATTTATACAATACAGACATTGGTATTCTTATAAGAGTAAGTTTAACTCTGTGGGTGTGAGATTGAGGTACAGTGCTTGTTGATGGGATGTTGGTGGGAAGGTTGGACGAAGGGGAAGGTGTTAGCAGCACCTTGTGCTGTGGAGGAAGAGGACCCCGCATTGGACCCCCAGAATCAATCTTGCAAAATATTACAGAGACATTAAGATTCTCTGGGGCTACTTGAAGAGGGGTTATATATCCAAGGTAAATAAAGTAGTCACACAAGAAATATAACAAATTCACAGATTCACTGTTTTGACTTTGTCCAGTCTGGGCTTGGAACAAACAAATTCAATTTCCTATAATTTTATTCAGTCATTTATAAATCTGAAGTCAAAACCCATATTGGTAATGCAAGCTTTCTTGACTTGTTGGTAAATTTTGCATATATGAAAATCTAGTCACTTGTCACTCTAATTGAATTCATCCCTCTAACATAGCTTCATTATCAGTGATTGTTACCATGTAAGTATTTTGAACTTGTTTCTCTAATTATGGAAAGTCTGGCACCTTTTCTCATATTACTACAGGAAAGAAATATTCTATCAGAGAAATAAATAAGGTTAAGCAATTTGCAAAGATGCATTTTAACCTACCATGTATCCATATTCATGTGTGTATGTGTGTGTGTGTGTGTGTGTGTGTGTGTGTGCCATTGGACATTTTTTATAGTTATCCATTTAGTCTGCTATGATGGAGGTATTCATATAATGGAGGATTCTTGGCAAAGCTAATGTTAGGTTCTCTTCATACAGGTGCTTTACTAATATCTTCTCCTGACTCTAAAATGAAACTCAATACATTTATTGTGGTTGGGAAGAAGTAAGGAAAAAAGTCTCTGTTTTAGTATTCCCATGTAAGGTGTCTGTGAATAGAATTACGAAATATCAATCCAATCAAAAGCAGGAGTTTAGTAAATAGTATTTTGTAAGTTTTAAAGCAATCCTGTACACAGATTCAGGAAATACTGTTTTAGTATCATTTCTGTCCCCATTGTAGGCTCTGAGAACTCTGCTTAATTTTATTTAATCACTAGATCTTAAAAATAAAACAAAAGAATACAAAAAACCTCCAAACCATAAATATATACCAATCTCACAACAATAATTTTTTTGGAACATAGATTGGCACATTATAGAGATTGAATGAATGTAGACTGAACAAATTTTAGTTTAATTACAGAAATGTTGATAGCCAACAATATCATATTTGGATTTATATCCATTCATATCTTAGTTCAAATAATTTTTACCTAGGGAACTATGTAGTAGGTATAGTGTTCTACCCAGTGAGGGTCTACCATATACCAAAGGAAAGAGAGGTTGTTTGAAATTACTTATGATTTGGAGCTAATCAATAGAAAAATTATACATTAGCATGAAAAGTGACATTCGATTTACCTTTGGAAATATTTTCTTTATAAAGTTTTTTATGCTAACTTTAAAAATAAGTTCTAAGTCTCCAATTACTTTTATGCTCAAATGCAACTTGTGACATATGTTGTTTATTAATAAATAAGTGTTTCTTTGATCTATAATTGGAACATGTATAGATATATTATAATTTTCTCTATTTGTTCTAATTCTGCTTGAATTAGCTGTAAACAGTAAAAATATAGCATCATTTGAACTGTTTAAAACAGTGATGTTCTTCAGAAAAACATACTTTTATTATTGAATTGAGTCTTCAGTAGATTAGATAATGTTAACATGAAATTTTACTTAATATGCAATAAATAAGTTGTAGACCTGATAAAAAACAGTTTAGTTAAAAGAATTCCATTAGCATCATTACAATGATAGAGAAAATAATGTGCAAAGTAGAGTCACTGTCATGATCCTGACCTTGTGATACAAATTAAAATAAAGAAAGTGTCATATTTCTCTGTGGTTCAACTTGGGTTCACCTAATAGAACTCTGACAAAAGCAAATGTTTTGTCACTTAGTCTGTTGCCAAGAACATTTTAGTACATAATTAATGATAATACACTCTTTAATGTGTGTATATGAATGAACACAAAGTTGCTGCTGGTGCTACAGAAACACTATCATGTTCAATGTGAAGAGAGCAGCACAATATCCACTAAAATAATGAGCTGTGGAAAGGATAATGGGAGGTGTCAGAAGCACAATAAACATGATTAGAGCGGACTAGGAAAAAAGAATGCCATTTAGCACCATCAGTATTTTTCTCTTAAAATAGGAAAGTATGTCCTTAGTGGATTTTTATGGCTCCTCTTGCCATGTTGTTTATAAATATCATGGACTATGCAGTCAGTTGCTTAGTTTACATCTCTCTCTTGTGTGCTGACCCCTTTTTCTCTAATTGGCCCTCAAGACTGGGTGTTCTCTAGAATAGTGCTTATTTTACTGTGCAAACAAATCACCAGGAGAATATGTTAATATGCAGATACTGATTCAACAGACCTGGGGTGAGGCCTGAATTTTGCATTTCATACTAGTTCACAGGACATGCCCTTGTTGCACATCCATGGACTACACTTGACTGACGAGGCCTAAGGAATCATCCTTGGGCTTCTCAGTAGACACAATCTCTTGGTCAGGTAATCCACTGCTATGTATTTAAATATATCTTCTGTGATCATGATTTGTGATTTGTTATCCCCAGTCTCCACTCTTGTAATCTTCAAACTCTTCAATTCTACATGATAAAAACTAAACTCATTATTGTCACCCTCAAACCCAATTTACTGCTTTATGCACTATCACATTAATGATACCGCCATTCCTCAAGTTGGCTAAAATGGTCATATTATATACATTTTACAGATATTGCTTTGAGAATTAGGTAATATATCAAAATGATTCCGCTAGTAAGTAAGGTAGCCAAGATTTGAGTACATATTATCTGATTAAAAGCCTGTGTTCATTCATTGTATTTGATTATCTTTCTCTAGAATAACCTTCCCCTTCTTTACCTACTGATGATCTCACACTCAATCATAAAATTTATTTCCTTTGTGTAATCGTTTCTGGTTTTTCAAAGAAATGTAATTTCTTCTTTCCTCTATGATTCCACAGCAGTTTGGTATCTATTCCTTTTAATAACAGGTTCCATTTCAATTGTTGATTGAGGTGTCTGTCTCTTATCTTGGGGTGTAAGCTCCTTGAAGTTCTGATGAACTGTATGTATTTACTTGTTAATGTTTTAATTATGAAAAATGGGAATAGACGATATTTTTTAAATAAATCAAATGATATAGACATATACAAAACATAAAAAAGAAGCAGAAAGACAATCCATGTTGCTCTCCAAATCCCATTTCTCTGCATTTAGCTAATCATAGGAGATTGGTTGCAATCCCCAAAAATATTGTCTATGTAAATATTGAAATGAAATATCCACATTTCACATTTTCCTATGATGTTATCTTAGTTGTTTTATTATTTATTTAAATATATTTACTTTACTCAGCTTTTTCATGTCATTTATTATGTTACTTTGCATGTAATAAGATTCATCATTTTTAGGTATTTAGTTATGTTAGTTTGAATAAATATAAATAGCTGTATAACCACTATCACAGTGAAGATATGGAATATTATGTCACCAAAGTAAAGCAAAACTGTTTTCCTTGGTAGGTGATCATCAACTTCCTGGAAACCACTCATATGTTTTCTCTTCCTATTCATTTACCTTTTCCAAAATGTTATCTAAATAGGATTGTGCGGCATATAATGGTGTCTAGTTGTTTTCATTTAGCATAATAATTGTGAAATGTATCCATGTAGTGTACATATCAACAGTTTACTCCTTTTTGTTGTTGAGTAATAGTCTGTTATAAAATGAACCACATTTTAAAAATCTATTCACCAGTTGAAAGATATTTGGGTTGTTTCCAGGGTTTGGTAATCATATATAAACTATAAACATTCATATACAGGTCTTTGTGTGGACATATATTTTCTCATATAAATAACCAGATGGCATTGGCAAATTTTATAGTTAACCACTATTTTCCAGGTGGCTATACAATTTGCATTCCTACCAACAATGTATGAGAGTTGCAGTTGTTCCTCATCCTTGTCAGCACTTGATATTGCCAAGTTATTGTTTGTTTAATCATTTTATATATGCGTAGTGATATCTCATTGTAGTTTTAATTTACATTT
>NW_005363209.1:1429138-1462829 GCF_000412655.1 Myotis brandtii | reverse complement strand
TGTGTGTGTGTGTGTGTGTGTGTGTGTGTGTGCCATTGGACATTTTTTATAGTTATCCATTTAGTCTGCTATGATGGAGGTATTCATATAATGGAGGATTCTTGGCAAAGCTAATGTTAGGTTCTCTTCATACAGGTGCTTTACTAATATCTTCTCCTGACTCTAAAATGAAACTCAATACATTTATTGTGGTTGGGAAGAAGTAAGGAAAAAAGTCTCTGTTTTAGTATTCCCATGTAAGGTGTCTGTGAATAGAATTACGAAATATCAATCCAATCAAAAGCAGGAGTTTAGTAAATAGTATTTTGTAAGTTTTAAAGCAATCCTGTACACAGATTCAGGAAATACTGTTTTAGTATCATTTCTGTCCCCATTGTAGGCTCTGAGAACTCTGCTTAATTTTATTTAATCACTAGATCTTAAAAATAAAACAAAAGAATACAAAAAACCTCCAAACCATAAATATATACCAATCTCACAACAATAATTTTTTTGGAACATAGATTGGCACATTATAGAGATTGAATGAATGTAGACTGAACAAATTTTAGTTTAATTACAGAAATGTTGATAGCCAACAATATCATATTTGGATTTATATCCATTCATATCTTAGTTCAAATAATTTTTACCTAGGGAACTATGTAGTAGGTATAGTGTTCTACCCAGTGAGGGTCTACCATATACCAAAGGAAAGAGAGGTTGTTTGAAATTACTTATGATTTGGAGCTAATCAATAGAAAAATTATACATTAGCATGAAAAGTGACATTCGATTTACCTTTGGAAATATTTTCTTTATAAAGTTTTTTATGCTAACTTTAAAAATAAGTTCTAAGTCTCCAATTACTTTTATGCTCAAATGCAACTTGTGACATATGTTGTTTATTAATAAATAAGTGTTTCTTTGATCTATAATTGGAACATGTATAGATATATTATAATTTTCTCTATTTGTTCTAATTCTGCTTGAATTAGCTGTAAACAGTAAAAATATAGCATCATTTGAACTGTTTAAAACAGTGATGTTCTTCAGAAAAACATACTTTTATTATTGAATTGAGTCTTCAGTAGATTAGATAATGTTAACATGAAATTTTACTTAATATGCAATAAATAAGTTGTAGACCTGATAAAAAACAGTTTAGTTAAAAGAATTCCATTAGCATCATTACAATGATAGAGAAAATAATGTGCAAAGTAGAGTCACTGTCATGATCCTGACCTTGTGATACAAATTAAAATAAAGAAAGTGTCATATTTCTCTGTGGTTCAACTTGGGTTCACCTAATAGAACTCTGACAAAAGCAAATGTTTTGTCACTTAGTCTGTTGCCAAGAACATTTTAGTACATAATTAATGATAATACACTCTTTAATGTGTGTATATGAATGAACACAAAGTTGCTGCTGGTGCTACAGAAACACTATCATGTTCAATGTGAAGAGAGCAGCACAATATCCACTAAAATAATGAGCTGTGGAAAGGATAATGGGAGGTGTCAGAAGCACAATAAACATGATTAGAGCGGACTAGGAAAAAAGAATGCCATTTAGCACCATCAGTATTTTTCTCTTAAAATAGGAAAGTATGTCCTTAGTGGATTTTTATGGCTCCTCTTGCCATGTTGTTTATAAATATCATGGACTATGCAGTCAGTTGCTTAGTTTACATCTCTCTCTTGTGTGCTGACCCCTTTTTCTCTAATTGGCCCTCAAGACTGGGTGTTCTCTAGAATAGTGCTTATTTTACTGTGCAAACAAATCACCAGGAGAATATGTTAATATGCAGATACTGATTCAACAGACCTGGGGTGAGGCCTGAATTTTGCATTTCATACTAGTTCACAGGACATGCCCTTGTTGCACATCCATGGACTACACTTGACTGACGAGGCCTAAGGAATCATCCTTGGGCTTCTCAGTAGACACAATCTCTTGGTCAGGTAATCCACTGCTATGTATTTAAATATATCTTCTGTGATCATGATTTGTGATTTGTTATCCCCAGTCTCCACTCTTGTAATCTTCAAACTCTTCAATTCTACATGATAAAAACTAAACTCATTATTGTCACCCTCAAACCCAATTTACTGCTTTATGCACTATCACATTAATGATACCGCCATTCCTCAAGTTGGCTAAAATGGTCATATTATATACATTTTACAGATATTGCTTTGAGAATTAGGTAATATATCAAAATGATTCCGCTAGTAAGTAAGGTAGCCAAGATTTGAGTACATATTATCTGATTAAAAGCCTGTGTTCATTCATTGTATTTGATTATCTTTCTCTAGAATAACCTTCCCCTTCTTTACCTACTGATGATCTCACACTCAATCATAAAATTTATTTCCTTTGTGTAATCGTTTCTGGTTTTTCAAAGAAATGTAATTTCTTCTTTCCTCTATGATTCCACAGCAGTTTGGTATCTATTCCTTTTAATAACAGGTTCCATTTCAATTGTTGATTGAGGTGTCTGTCTCTTATCTTGGGGTGTAAGCTCCTTGAAGTTCTGATGAACTGTATGTATTTACTTGTTAATGTTTTAATTATGAAAAATGGGAATAGACGATATTTTTTAAATAAATCAAATGATATAGACATATACAAAACATAAAAAAGAAGCAGAAAGACAATCCATGTTGCTCTCCAAATCCCATTTCTCTGCATTTAGCTAATCATAGGAGATTGGTTGCAATCCCCAAAAATATTGTCTATGTAAATATTGAAATGAAATATCCACATTTCACATTTTCCTATGATGTTATCTTAGTTGTTTTATTATTTATTTAAATATATTTACTTTACTCAGCTTTTTCATGTCATTTATTATGTTACTTTGCATGTAATAAGATTCATCATTTTTAGGTATTTAGTTATGTTAGTTTGAATAAATATAAATAGCTGTATAACCACTATCACAGTGAAGATATGGAATATTATGTCACCAAAGTAAAGCAAAACTGTTTTCCTTGGTAGGTGATCATCAACTTCCTGGAAACCACTCATATGTTTTCTCTTCCTATTCATTTACCTTTTCCAAAATGTTATCTAAATAGGATTGTGCGGCATATAATGGTGTCTAGTTGTTTTCATTTAGCATAATAATTGTGAAATGTATCCATGTAGTGTACATATCAACAGTTTACTCCTTTTTGTTGTTGAGTAATAGTCTGTTATAAAATGAACCACATTTTAAAAATCTATTCACCAGTTGAAAGATATTTGGGTTGTTTCCAGGGTTTGGTAATCATATATAAACTATAAACATTCATATACAGGTCTTTGTGTGGACATATATTTTCTCATATAAATAACCAGATGGCATTGGCAAATTTTATAGTTAACCACTATTTTCCAGGTGGCTATACAATTTGCATTCCTACCAACAATGTATGAGAGTTGCAGTTGTTCCTCATCCTTGTCAGCACTTGATATTGCCAAGTTATTGTTTGTTTAATCATTTTATATATGCGTAGTGATATCTCATTGTAGTTTTAATTTACATTTCTTAATGGCTAATAATGAGGATATGTCCATATACTAATTTGCCATTTGTACCTATGAATAGATGTGTCTGTTAAAAATCTTCTACCCTTTTAAAACATTAGGTTATTGGTTTTCTTATTATTGAGTTTGGAGAGTTTTTCTATATACAGATCCTTTCTCAAATGTGTTTTTGCTATTTTTCTTCCAGTCTGTATCTTGCTTTTTAAAGTGTTTTTCAAAGGGCAGACTTTTTAACTTTAATGGTATATAACTTATTCAGTTTTCAAATTTTCTTTGTGCATTCTATTTAAGACACACTCATATAACCCAAAGTTGCAATGATCTTTTTTTAGGTCTAGGATTCATTTTGTAGTTTTGTTTCATATTGTTCCATTTATTTTTCTAAGTATATAATTGTCCTAGCATGATTTATGGAAAAAAATTCATACTTTCCCTCATTAAAATATCTTGACAGCTTTGTCAAATATCAATTGACCATCTGTGTTGTATTAATTCTCTCTTATTGTGTAATATATTACCACAGAACTTAGTGGCCGCAATCATTTACTATCTCACATATTCCGTGGGTCAGGGATCCAGGAGAAGCTTTGCTAAGTAGTGTGCCTCACGTTTCTTGAAAAACTGCAGTCAAACTGTTGGCCAAGGTTTTAATCGAGATTCAAAAAAAGGGCTCACTCACATGGCCATTGGCAGGCCTTAGGCCTTCACTGGATATTGACCAGAAATATCACTTTCTTGCTGGGTGGTTTCTTGCTATAAAAATAGGTTTCGTCATCCAGAGAGAAAGATCTACTTACAAGAGAGCACCTAGGATGGAAGCTACTGACTTTGTACAAACTAATATTGGAAGTGATGTAATTTCTATTGTGTTCTATTAATTAGAAGTGAAGCAATAAGTATGTCCTAGTCAAAGGGAAAGGATTCCCAAATGGTTTGATCATCAGAA
Organism: Myotis brandtii; assembly: GCF_000412655.1. Lineage (NCBI taxonomy): Eukaryota > Metazoa > Chordata > Mammalia > Chiroptera > Vespertilionidae > Myotis > Myotis brandtii. The sequence continues at coordinate 1,458,369 of NW_005363209.1, read as the reverse complement.
AAATAAATCATCACAAACCATCTTAAAGACTGCCTACCACATATGGGTTTATTTCTGGACTCTCTCTTTGGTTCCATTGATTGGTACCTCTGTCTTCATCCCCATACCACATTATCTTGATTACTGTAGCTTTAGAGTAAGTCTTGAATTTAGGTAAATTGTATTCTTCAACATTTCCCCCCACAATTGTTTTTATTTTTCTAGATCCTTTTTTTAAATAAGTATTTTAGAACCACTTGTCCATTTTACAAAGAATGGGGATTTTGTTCAGAATTATATGAAGGTTACATAAATTTGTAAAGGATTCATATCTCAATATTGAGTCTTCTTATCCATAAAATCCTTTTATGTCTTCTTTGATTTAACTCAAAAAAGTTTAGAAATTTTTAGTATTTAATCTTACACATATTTTTTTTATAAATATAGCTCTAGTACTTAATGTTTTCTGATACTATTTACAATGGCATCCTTTATTTCAATTTTTAACTATTTATTGCTACTACAAGGAAATTCTACTGATTTTTAAAATTTGACCTCATAAACTGCACCCTTGATAAACTCACCTATTAGTTCTATAGCTCTTTTCTAGATTCTATAGGCTTTTCTATGTGGATGATCATGTTGTCTGTGAGTTTGAAAAAACATATTTATCCCTTTTGAATGAAAATATCTTTTATTTTTTTCTTTATTGCATTGACTATGATTTCCAGTACAGTTTTGAATAGAAGTGGTGTAAATGGACATCATCAAAATATTTTTGATTTTTGGGACAAGCATTCTATCTTTAATAAATATGATTTTCTGTAAGTTAGCTGTAGGTTTCTAATAGGAACATTTTATCAGGCTGAAGAAATTTCCTTCTATTTCTAAATTTCTGAACATTTTTATCATAGATGTTGAAATTTAAAAATTACTTTCTGCATCTACTGAGATAATATTTTTTCCAATCTATTGAAATTGATTGTCATTGAATTACATTGCTACATTATGAATGTTGAACCAACCTTGCATCCCAGGTGCCTGGGATAAACTGCAGTGCTCATAATATATCTGATACATAATTTGGTACACAATGCTTTTGGTACATAATGAAATTTTTCACATAACACATATACACATGTACTCACCTATATAGTAATACATATATATATTATATTATACAATAGATCATAGGATATATATATATACTAATAATATATTACATAATATATTATGTATACTAGTATTATCCTATATAATAAAAGTCTAATATACTAAGTGTCCGGTTGGCCGTTCAACCAAAGCATAATCTATATATATAAAATCCTAATATGCAAATAGACTGAATGGCAGAACAACCAAACAACCAAACAGTCAGTCTCTATGACATGCATTGACCACCAGGGGATGCACACGGAACATGGCAGGTGTTGGCAGCAGGCGGCAGAGAGTGGAACATGGTGGGCATTGGCCACTGCGGGATGGTGGAGCAGGTTAGCGGGGGCACCAGACCAAGGCTAGTATTAGTAATGTAATAATAAATACTAGCAATTAAATATGTACTAATAGTAATGTAATAATAAATACTAGCTAGTCGCTGTCGTAGTGGCAAGCCTCTGGTGGTTACTGAAAATTCTTGGCTCCCATGCACCGCAGTCCCGTCCGGTGTTCACACCTGCTGCCGGCACCATCCCTGCTCCCACCCTCTGCCAACGCCAGAGCTGCCGCTCACACCCACTGCTGGTGCCAGCCCCAGCACCTGCACCTGAGGGCTCCTCCATCTCCTCCTGCTCCTGAGGGGTGATCAGGACCAGCCGCCACTCACACCCACTGACATCGCTGTCCCCGCTCACACCCACTGCTGGTGCAGGCCCCAATCACTCTGCACCAGCAGCGGGTGCGAGCGGGGCCAGCACCGCCAGTGTGTGGGGGCTGTGGTCGCTGGAGCGAGGCTGCCGGCAGACAAGAGATTGGGGCCATAGCAGGGGGGCCAGGAGGGGGCACGGAGGATGGGCTGAGACCTGCCTCTGTGCCCACTGCAGCCTCGTGGCCCACAGTTTCTTTCAAGGTGCATGAATCCATGCACTGGGCCTCTAGTATATATATATATATAATTATGCATTTATATGTTTGATAAAGAGCTCTGACTTTAAAAAGCCTTTATGCTAGTCTGGAGAAGCTGATATTAATATATCATGCCATGTAAAAACATTGAAATTTTAATATCATTATGTAACTTTATGACTGTAGTCATCTGAGAAGAACAATCTGGTTGTGAGAACTTTTTAGAGAAGGAAGAACCTAAGATCAAGGATGAACTTATTTAGAAGATTATGTTCAAAGTCTAGATATGAGGCAAGATGACATGAACCAGAGGGTTAATATGATTAACAAAGTAAATAGAGAGTAGTAGGAGTAAGATTTAAAAAAAAAAACAAAAAGAAAGAAAGAAAAGAAAAAAGAAACAACCCAATGAAATGATTAGAAACAAATTTATTAATTGATAAGGCTCATGACAAAGGACAATGTCATGAATGCCTCTAAAAAAGTTGAGACTGAGTGATCAGGAGAATAATGGTACTATTGATTAACTTAAATGTTTACAAGTCTAGAATACAACCAACTAACTCATAGGCTTGGGTAGGAGGAGGAGTTGGGAAGCAAAATATTGGTGAATTGAATAGAAAATAGAGATAGAGATTACAGAAATGAATCTGAGCAAGTGGTAGTAGAGCAATTCTAAATACCATGGGGGAAATACATTAGGACCATAGGCATGTGTTTCCAAAAATTATATATCATGGTTTCCAAGTGTCGGAAAACTCTAGCATTAGACGGACTAGTATGTAGTCAGAAATGAAAGGACCCCTTTTCCATAACAATGTCAGGTAGGCACCCATGTAAAACAGAAATCAAACTTATCAAGGGAAGCAGGCGTATCTGTATATATTATGGGTAAAAAAAAAATTGCAGAATTTGACCTTTAGGAAGTGTCATTTTCAAGGAAGTAGGGAAATGGGATGTATATTTTCTGAGATAATTAAATTACAGTTGTTAATACTGCAAACCAGTTTATTGGCTGGCTTTGTTTACATACCAGCAACAAACTTAATGGAGAAAAATACAGGACAGTTTTGCATATAATATATATGTTAATATAATGTATTTTTATATATTAACTAAATACTATTCATATTTTATAATTAATGTATGTATATTAATTATCATATATTAACGTACTCCATATTAATGTATACTAATATCTATATTAATATGAAAAAATTTTTAAAAAATTATACCAACATTAAAATTATTTTATCCAATTTAAAAATTACTGCAAACCAACTTATCCTTTTCATTAGTTCTACAGATATTTCCCAACTTTAACTTCTGTCCTTCTTGTTTTTTTTCTCTCAATTTTCTTTTCATTTATTTCTGAACTCTTTTTTAAAAAATATATATTTTTATTGATTTCAGAGAAGGGAGAGAGAGATAGAAACATCAATGATGAGAATCATTGATTGGCTGCCTCCTACATGCCCCCCCAATGGAGACGGAGCCCGCAACCTGGGCATGTGCCCTTGACCGGAATCGAACCTGGGACCCTTCAGTCTGCAGTCCAATGCTCTATCCACTGAGCCAAACCAGCCACGGCATCTTTTGAAAAAAAGTTTACCTACTTCTAGTCTTTTTCTATCTCCAGTTCTTTCCTTTTATTTTCTTGAGTTTTACTTGGAAATAATTTTTCTCAGATTATAAGTATGCATTATGTGTTCATTAAAGAAATATATATTAAGAATCTACTACCAAAGAGTAGCAATACAAAAGTACAGCCATGGGCTATATATAATGATGTTTTGCTCAACGTCATATAAGACCACTTATATGACGGTAGTATGCCATATAGCCTAGGTGTGTAGTAGGCTATACCAGCTAGGTTTTCTGTGTAAGTGCAGTCTAGTATGTTTGCACGATGAAATTACCTAATGCCATATTTCTCAGAAGGTATATCCCCGTTGTTTAGTAGTGCATGGCTTCAGACCAAAGATAACTGCTTTTGTGATGATTATATTCTAACATACTACTACTAATAGTAATGTAATAATAAATACTAGCAATTAAATAAAAATAGTATATTAGATAATACATTCTATGAAATAAAAGCATAAGTGAAGCAGGGCTGTGGAATGGGGGCATAGGAGAAAACACAGATGGGAGGCAGGTGACAATTTTAAATAAGTAAGTCAGGGTAGGGGTCATTGAGTGGGAGTCATTTGAAGTTGGTAAAAAGAAAAAAAAGAAAAAGGCATGCAGTGCCCAAGGATGACCATATAGGCAGTGGGAACAGAAAAGCCAAGGCTCTAAAGCTGAGTTATGTTACTCTGCAAGGAGCAGCAGGGTGACAGTAGGGTTGGAACAGAGTGAACAAGAAGAACATGAGAGAATAGGATGTCACAGAGGTACAGGGACTGGATTATATAGGACCCTGTAGACTACTGGCTCTTACTAGAGAACAGATGTAAAATCATTAGAGTTTGAAGAGGGGAGTGACAGATTTAACTCCAGTATTAAAAGAATCCCATTGGCTGCTTCATTGGAAAGAGGCTGTAAGAGAACAGGGAAGAGTCAGGGAGATCAGTTGTGAGGCTGGTCAGGGAGATAAAAATCAGAATTTTCTGGTGATTGGACTTGGTGTGTGAAGGAAAGAGGAGAGTTAAACATGACTTCCAGTATCTGAACAATCAGAAGGATGGAGTTGTTAGGGGAAGGTTGTGAGTAAAATAGATTTAAGGGAAATATGAAGAATCAATTTAGGATATTTTAAATTTGAAATTCCTAAAAGACATCCAAGTAAAGACACTATATAGATAGTTGGATATAGGAGTGTGGAAGTCATGAAAGAAGTCTGAGCTGAAGATACAATATGGCAATCACCTGTATGTAGATGGTAGTTGAAGCCTGGATGAGATTTTCAAAGATACTGAATGAGACTTCCAAGAAAATGAATGTGGCTAGAGGCAAGAAGAGAGGAGCAAGGGTTGAGCTCTGGTATGCTTCATCATCAAATGTTGGGGAGAAGGGAACCAGCAAAGTGAATGAGAAGGAGCCACCATTGAGGCTGGAGGAAGACCAAGTGTAAACAGTGTGTTAAATATGAAAGAGGTACTTACTAATTTACTAGTATGTACTTATTTTAAAATATATTTTTATTGACTTCAGAGAGGAAGGGAGAGGGAGAGAGAGATAGAAATATCAATGATGAGAGAGAATAGTTGATCAGCTGCCTCCTGCACACCCCCACACTGAGGATGGAGCCTGCAACCCAGGCAGATGACCTGACCAGGAATCGAACCGTGACCTCCTGGTTCATAGGTCTATGCTCAACCACTGGGCCACACCAGCCAGGCCAGAGACTTACTAATTTAAATGCTTGTGATGTGGTGTGGCTACTGTGAAAAGCAGTATGGCGATTCCTCGAAAATTTAACAATAAAACTACCATACAACCCATCAATTCCATTTTTGGGTTTGTATCTAAAAAAACCCCACTAATTTGAAAAAAAAATGCTTGTGATGACTAAAGTAATTGAGAATCAAGATTTCTCATTGTGGACATCATCCATGACATATAAGACCATTTTGGTATAGTGGTGAAGGAAAAAACATGAGTAGAATGGTCTTAAGAGAAAAATTAGAGAAGAAAAAATTTTAAAGGATTACAGACCATTTTTTGGAGAATTTTTGCTATGAATTATAGAAAGTAATTACAGGGAATATAGAGCTAAGAACAGTTTTATTTTTTTAACGAAAGAAATCAGCATGTTTATATGGCTGAGGCGAAAAATGAAAATTGATGAAGATCAAAGGGGAAAATTCCTGGAACAATCTGCCCAAAGAAACAATAAATTCTGAGGGCTCATGCAAACGTAGAGGTGATAGCCTTAGCAGCCCTGGGAGTCTGCCTATTGTAACAGGAAGAAAGGCAAATGCACGAGTATAGATCGTGGTGGCTGGGTAGATATGGTAGTTGGAGCTCAAGGAAGTTATCTTCTGCCTGCTTCTATTTTCTCAGTAAAATTGAAAGCAAAAGTTTTGCTTGAAAGTGAAAATGGGGGAGGAGGTGTTGGAGGTTTGGGAAAGAAGTGACAGAATAGTCACCAGGAAAGTGGACTAGTGAATGGACAAGTGAGATGTTGTAGGACTGGGGAGCTCCAGTATGGGAGCCCTTAAAGTTCATGGTTATAAACTTAAACTGAATTTAGGCACATAGTCTATGTGGTTGTGGTGCCTTTCTCCATTATGACTGCAGAAATCAACTTAATAATTACAATTTTTCTAAAAAAAATATGCTGAAGGAAGAAAACGGCAAGAAAGTCAGTGGTGTATGGAAAATGAAATGAAAGGAAGCATTTTTAGACCAGTGATTTAATTCACAGCAAAATCCAAGTCCAAAGGGGCAATGACTTTAGTATCTTTGCAGATCCATAACAAATTTCAACATCCAGAATGATTTTGCTACAAAAAAATAGAGAAGTAGCAACAAAATAAATGTAGGAAAGAGATGAAAAAAGGAAAGAGACAAGGAATACTGGAGCAATCCAATAGCTGAATCTCGATAGTTCCGGCCACATTTGTGGTCTTCTGAAGACAACCATCCTTCTTTTGTTCCTACTTGATTTTCCTACTTTTCTGTTACTCTAATATGGCTTTCTCAGGTGGTGACTTCAGCTGTCAATAAGGATGTACTCTTAGTTGAAATTGTAAACAACATTTCTGCCTCCCCTCATGGCACTATTGCAGGCATCCATTTAAGTGTGAAACAGGACTATTCAGTAAAAAATGCATGTGGACGCAAGGTCAAAAGTTCATTCGCACCATGCTGCTGAAATTTAAAGACAGAAAAACAGTAAAGTGCCATTTATCAATCATTCAAATTGGGTATATTTAATGGAATTATGACACAATTCATGTTCTTTTCAAGAGTATTGTCGTGTTAAATTGTAGAGCCTGGTTAATGATATTCTACTCTTGTCATTCATTTCAGGAAATGTTACAATAAGCATTAGAATATGGTTATTGTCTAATATAATAATTTTTTGCTTCTAGTCCCATGTCAAACCAAATTCCCATCTAACTTCAGTACTGTGACTATCACCAGTCTCTATCTCTTGATGTTCCAGGAGCTGCTGAACTAGTTCGGAATACATCGTTTGTGATATCAATCCCATGGCTGACTAAAACATTAAAGTTTGTAAATAAAGCCGAATGTACTCATTTGAAACATGAACGTTGTTTCCATTATAAGCTGGGAAGAGAAGCCTTGGCAGGGAGCCACCTCCTTTCCTGGCATTACTTTAGATGACCTTTAATGCACTCGATCAGGGTATGAGTCACTGTTTCTGAGAATTAGAGTTTTTGCAGAGTGGTCACCTTGTTGAAATGGAATTGAAAATGTAATTCCTTAGTCACACCTTTATGATCTCAGTGTCTGCTATAGAATTGATAGGAAAAAATTAAACAAAAATAAAATAATCCAAAACTTAATATCAGATGAAAAATATTTTCTGTTTAAACAAAGGGAAAATACCCTATCATGACATACAAGATTAATTTTTGTAGTATCTATCCATACAGAATTTTCAGCTCTTAGTCTCTGTTCTAGCTTCTTGACTATGAGGTTAGGTATACTTCTGCTCATATCTGGTTATGAAAGTGTTATCCCTCATCTGTCAGTGTTGTTAACAGAATAAAGGAAGAAGGGATGAAATGGAGGAGTTGATGAATATTTAATATTGCTTTTAATCATTCCTACCAAATAAACATTTCTCCTGTTGCTTTGCAAATGAGATTTTCCTATTATAGGAGCTTGCAGATGGTAATTTTTCTTTTCCCTGGTGAAAATATTGGGAATCTGGTAAATGATTTTGTAATCATTAATGAATTTTAATGACTGACACTTAATGTAAACAAAAATAATATTGAAATGTCTTTTCTTGGTGAAGTTATCAAAATATATATTGCATCTTTTCCTAAAGTATTCACTTATTAAAGGTGTAATCTTTACATTTTGCGCTATAACTTGCATTATTCCTTATATATCCCATAACCACTTTAATTGCCATATTTTGTAGTTGTGCAAATAAGTAGCATCAAAAAGAAATACCAGTGATAGGACACAAGTCATAAATATAATTTTAGATTATAATTAGATTGGACATGTCAATGAGTTCATTGTGATCAGAGATAAGACTTTCTAAAAGACAGCCCACTCTAGTGGTACCTCTTTCACTAAATATAAACAAAAATGAACTAGGTATGCCATAGCTGCTAAAACAATCAATATGGGAGGAGGAGGGGTAAAACTCTATAAAGTATTATTTAAAAAATAAGGCATTGTGTTATATTAAGCCAATAGCACATGTCCAGACCTAACTAGATATTTTGTGGTCTGATCAACTCTCTTTAGGATCAATAGGGATGTCCTAATTCAGTGGTTCTCAACTTGTGGGTCGAGACCCCTTTGGGGGTCGAATGACCCTTTCACAGGGGTCACCTAAGACCATCGGAAAACACATATATAATTACATATTGTTTTTGTGATTAATCACTATGCTTTAATTATGTTCAATTTGTAACAATGAAATTGGGGGTCACCACAACATGAGGAACTGTATTAAAGGGTCGCGGCATTAGGAAGGTTGAGAACCACTGTCCTAGTTGGATCTAGAGAATCAAAGGAAATTCTTGTAGTTGTCTAGTTATTCTCATGATGACCAACTTTAATTCTTTACAATTCTTGTACTCCTTCATAAGTAGTTTTCCAATGTGAGAGTGAAGATTTCTTCAAATTGCAGTGAATTGGATTCCTCAGGGTCTCTAGAAAGTTGTTCAAATGAAAAATTGATTTTGATGCTGTTTTGCTGTGTGTGTGTGTGTGTGTGTGTGTGTGTGTGTGTGTGTTTAAAATGAATAACTATGCAAAGAAATTCTTGTCACTTTTATTTTTTATGGTTAATTTGTGTTTTATGGAAAAAATGAGCTCTGCACATAGAAAGAAATACAGTGGAAGAAATATAACTTCTACATTTGTGCTGCCATGTCATTTGTGCTTCACAAATGATTATCACTTTAACATAAAAAAATTTGGGTGCTAGTGGTAGTGGAGGTGGTTGGGAAGACAGAGTTTACATTAGTAAAATAAATATTACTTGCTACAAACATATCTGTCTCACAACAGAAATTTTAAATCATAGTAGCCACAACTTTTCCTGAAGAAGAGTATTTGAATTGAAATTCTACCACAAAGGAATGTAGACAGAATTTTGGGCTTAGTCCTATACTTTGAACTCAGTCATGCTAAACAGTACTTTCCTGTTTATTAGTATTGATTGAAATCTTTATCTGAGGCACTGTGCAAGGCAGATTGGTAAGAACAGGTAGAAGAATAATTTTAAATCTTTTTCAATACCCATGTTCCTGTTAAATCTCCTGCAATTTTTCTCAATCTTCCAGATTCATTTTCCAGAAGTTTTCAGATGACTTTGATTAGAAGGCTTTAAAAAAAGCCGAGGCCTAGGTTTTCATCAGAAAATTACATTAACAGTTCTTCTGAAAGTGTTTATCTATAGAATTTCCCAGGAGTTCATCTCCTAGTTCTACCTTTTACCTCAATCAAGGAAAAGTCATCTTTTATGACATAAGCCCAAATCCATACACTCCAGAAAGGTGATGCCTAGCCATTTTGTGCTGTTAAGAGGGATCTGAAATTTTATCTTTTCAACAGTTAAGAATTTGAAAGATACACAAGTTTTTCCTTCGTCCTATTAATAATATTTGTAAAGGCACTTTAGTAGAGGTTGAAGAGAAGCAAAGCTTATTCTTTTAAATGTATTTTGTCAAACTCGAAGAGGGAGATAGAGTCCTGGTTCAAAGAGGGCAACAGGTAAATAGTTATTGTAAAAGAGATTTATTCCTAAACAAAACATTTTAATAATAGTATGAACTAATTGATATAGGAAGACTGCCTTTAAAAAGTCTAGCCATTTCTTTTGCTTATTTTTTTTAAACAGGTAGATAGTTTTAATGTAAAAACTGTAAATTTTATAGATAGAAATGGGTGCTAAAGAGCTAGCTTTAAAAAGATAGACTGTATATAGAGCAGTTTAAAGTTCAGAGGAAAAATGTGTGGAAGGTACATAATTTTTCCATATACTCTCTATCCCCCAACACATGCACAGCCTACCTCACTATCAAAATCTCTGATTGGAGTGGTACATTTGTTAAAATCAGTGGACCCACATAGACACATCATTATCACCCAAGTTGGTAGTTGACATTAGAGTTTACTCCTGATGTTTTATGTTTCAATGGGATTTGAAAAATGTGCAATGAAATGTATCCACTATTATAAAATCATGTAGAGTAGTTTCATTCCCATAATATTCTATCTGTTGTACCTATTCATCCCTCCCTAACCCCTAACCACTGGAAACTGCTAATCCTTTTACTATCTTCATAGTTTAGCATCTTCCAGAATGTCATATAGTTGGAATCATAAAGTATGTAGCCTTTTTTAGGTTGACTTCTTTAAGTTAATAATATGTATTCAAGTTTCCTCCATCCCTTTTCATGGCTCAATAGCTCAATTATTTTGAACACTGAACAGCATTCTACTGTCTGGATGTACCATGATCTCTCCAACACTTGTAATTGTCTTGTAATAACTTGTCTTGTAATAACAACTTGTAATAGCAATTTGTAAATTAAGGTTAAGGTTTTTCTATCCTGATACTGTGTCCTGCAAAGGTTTTCTGCTAATGGGTTTCTGCTACAGTAAGCTGTGATTCTCACTATTCATCTGTCTCTTCAATTTGGGGGGCAGCAGTTTGCTCTGTGACCTTACCTCTCTGACGCAACTAAGAAGGGTTCTTCATTTTTAAGTTTAGTCAGCTCTTTATTTGTTGTTATGACAAAGTGATGACTTCCAAGTTGCATGCTGGACTAGAAACTAGAATTTTAGCTAACTTTTTATTTTATCTTTTACTATTCGCTTAAATATATTTTTATTGATTTCAGAGAGGAAGGGAGGGGGGAGAGAGAGAGAGAGAGAGAGAGAGAGAGAGAGATCAATGATAAGAGAGAATCATTGATTGGCTGCCTCCTGCACACCCCACAAGGGAGGGGGTATCGAGCCCATAATCCAGGCATGTGCCCTGTAAAGGAATCAAACCATGACCTCCTGGTTGATAGGTCAATGGTCAATCACTAAGCCACGCTGGCCAGGCTCAGCTAATTTTTTAAATCTAATTTTGTTACCTCTTAAAATTGGATTAAAGTGTAAGAGTATTTTTGAACTATAAGTGATAATGTTCTATTTTATTGTACAATTTCCTAAAGAAAGTAATCCCTTATAAATACATCATCCTGTTTGATGTGCTAATTTCATTTTGTATTTTTCTTAATCCTGCCTTTTAAAAAGTTACTTGAGATTAATGAGAACAACTAAAGTGGTGATGACTAGCAAGAGGCTTTGATGGGCATAGTGATAAAATCATCACTCTTTTTAGAGATAATTTTTGTGTGTGAGTGTGTGTAGGAGGAAATTTCTTTTATGAAAATTTCTACTAACAGGTAATACATTTTCCATTCTTTCATCATTTATTAAAGTTTGTAGTATTACATTGGTTAATTCCATAAATCTTCAGAAATTTATATTCATTTTTGGCCATATATTTTTAATGGACCACTATGTAGTCTAATGTTCTTTAATCCAATGAAGTCTATATACCTTGTGAAGATGTGTTCTACTAATGACACTCAGGAAGTGAAAGATGTGACATGTTTGGATAATTTGGATAATTTTTTCACTCTACATAGGCTTCCTGGATAAGCCATTTCTCAGAAATACTACAGTTTCAAGGCCAAAAGCATGTTTTTAAGGAAGCAGACCTTTACTAACCATCTCATGGCTCAGTTTCCTCAAATATCACTAAGAGGTATAAAGAAAGCACTTATGATGATATAAAATCATATTTGTGTTTGAAACAGTAAAAGGCACTTAGTAAGTGCTTAATGGATATTAATGATTAATAATCGCAACAGTATGGTAATGGCCAAGTTGGTAAAAAGTCAGTGGCAAAACATTGTGGATTAACCTGATGTCTTGGGCATAAAATGGAGCTCCTATGTAATTGATTTATTCAGCAAATATTTATTATGTGTCAAACACTGTATTCCGTGCTGGGGTAATAAATAACTGTGATATGATTTGATTGTTTTAAAAGAGACACATAAAATCTACTCTGGGAGCACTGTGCGGGGATTAATTAATTCTGCCTAGGAGAGTCACAGACAGCTTTACAGAGGGAAAGGCAGTGGAATTAGGTCTCTAGAGATGTGCATGGTTAGCTAAGGAAAGAAGGAAGAGAAGCTAAAAGGAGACTTTCCAGAGAGATGGCACAGTGTGAAGAAGAGAATGAGGCATGAAAGTACCTGGTGTGTTAAGGAAATAATGGATAGTTTATCCGACTGGTTGACAGAGCATAGAGGGGAATGCTAAGCAATGAGTCTGGAAAAATCAGTTGAGGACACATTATGAAGGAGTTTTATGCCTTGCCAAGGACTTTAAATTTTTTGTTTGTTTTTGTTTTTTTTTTTGTTCATCTTCACCCAAGGATCCCCCCCCCCACCCCCCCCCCCCCCCCCCGCCCCATTGATTTTCAGAGAAGGTGGAAGGGAGTGGGAAGGGGGAGAGAGAGAAAGAGGAGAGATAGAAACATTCGACGTGAGAGAGACACATTGATTGGTTGCCTCCCCGACACACCCTGACCAGGGTCGGGCTGGGGTCAAACTGCAACCCAGGTAGGTGCCTTTGACAGGGAATTGAACCCGAGACTCTGGTGAAACCACTGAGTCATGCCAGTCAAGGGCAAGGACTTTAAATTTATACTGAAGACAATAGGAAGCTAATTGAGAGTCTCACATGTATTGTTCTGCTGTTCATTAGCTTACTTATTCCTTCAGCAAGTATTTATTGAACAGTTACTTAATGCTGATCCCATCTAGGCACTGGGAATTGGCAGGAAACAAAGACAAAATAAAATGCTTGGCCCTCATAGACTTTACAAGCTAGTGTGGAGTAGCAGACAATAAGCAAAAATAAAATGCACAGGCATAGATGATGATAAATGCTAACGTGGATGAATCAGAGAAGAGAGACAGGCAATGCTGAAGGAGAAGCTGCATTTTTAGACATTGTGGCCAGTGTATGGTAAAAAGGTAAGATGTGAGTCAAACCTGAAGGAGGAAGTAAATGACCCCTGTGGATATCTGGAGAGCACAGCAGGTGGAAAGGTAGAAGTGTGCCTGATATGGTCACAGAGCACCAAGGAGGCCCATATTGCTGGAGCGGAAAAGTCAGGCAGAAAGATGATAGAGGAGTGAGGTAGGAATGAAGATCACAAAGGACTGTATGGGCCAATTTTAGGATTGTATTTTAGTCTGAGCAGAGAATGACATAATCTGATTTCTGTTTCAAAAAAGATCACTGTGAATGCCATGCAGAGAATAAGCAACAATATAGGGAGGTGAAGGGTAGACATAGTTAGGAGACTGCTGAAATAAAAGGTAAGAAAGATCAATGGCTTGGAGCAGAATGACAGTGGTAGAGATGATAAGAGAAAATCTTCTAGAAGTATTTTAGAGTAAGAGCCGATGGGATGTCCTGATGTGAGGTATTAGAGAAAGTGTCCATGTTGGCTCAGAGGTTTCCAGTCACTCTGACCTTGCATTTCTGCCCTTGCTGCTTCTTCGTACAGACACATAGGCTTCATCAGTTTATTTTCTCCCTTTAGTTTCTACCACTGCTTTTCCAGTTTTATCATTTAAATTTTTCTCTGGGAAAGACAGGATTCCTGGTCCTTTACTGCCTTAAAGAAAACTTTGGGTGTTTTACTGTAAAGTAGTATGTACAAACAGGCTACATATAATATATATGAAAACAGAGACGTTATGCAGTTTACAAATTGCTTACAGTAACCATACTTAGTAAACTGTATTTCATTTTCTCTGAGAAGGTAAATGAAGGTGAATTAAGAATTCTCTACTGTTTTCCCCTGAAGTGAGATTCTGCTTTCCCTCTCCTTGCTGAAGGTCAGATAGCCTGTCTCCAGAAGATAAGTTTTTCTCTGCTGATGGGGATACCATCCTGGTAGAATAATAGCTACTCCTCTATTTACTAAGAGCGTGTTCATCTCCATGGACTTCTCCTGGGTAACACCCATGCATAGATACAAGTTTTACGTCTCCTGCAGCTTAAACAATCTTGGGAGACCCTCCTTAGGAAAATGGGTGTGAGATTTTTAGAGCCCTTTTCAGAGAATTGGAAGACACCTGTATAAATGAGAATTAAAGTTACATTTTATTAACCACAGAGTAAACCTGACTCTAGTGATACCCTTTCATCAACTCCCCATTTCACCCAAGAGTAATATTAAGTCTGATAACTTCTTCAGGCAGGAGAGTTCTCTGATCTGATCTGGTCTATGATTTAGAAAATTGTCACGTGTAAGGGTGTTTTGCTACTTGAAGCTATACATCAGGATGATTCTTGAAAATTGTTTCACTATCATTCTTCCATTTTTAAAAATGTTTTTCTTGATTTCAGAGAGAGGAAGGGAGAGGGAGAGAAAGATAAAAACATCAATGAGAAAGAATCCTCGATTGGCTGCCCCCTGCATGCTCCCCCCTGGGGATCCAGCCCGTAACCCAGGCATGTGCCCTGACCTGGAATTCAACCGTGACCTCCTGGTTCATAGGTCGATGCTCAACCACTGAGCAATACCAGCTTGACAATTCTCCCTTTCTTAAGTAAGCATCCTCTGACATGGAATTTTCTCTAGAAGTTTAACTTTCTATGTAATGACAATTATTTTTACATACTCTTTTCAAATGAAAAACTGACATGCTCTTCAGTTTTGACATGCTTTTCAACTCTTAAACTTTCTAATGTTTAAACTTATTAAACAGCCCTATATAGAGAGAATCTCCTTAAAGCAAAACACTGTGTGAGAAACTACATTTTCCTTTCAGTGGACCCTCCCATGTTTGTTTTGTTTTCTTTTCCTAACAAACAGTTGCAAACCTTTCACAACACAGGAAATAATATGGGGCAAATGAGTATCTCTGGAGCACCAGATAACGAGATAAGTTCCTGCCTCCTATGAAGCCATTCCTCTCGGGGGTGGCTGCAGACTTTTGTGGTTTTCATCAAGAAATGCTGCTGAGGGTCTTCATCTGTATGCACTACTGAAAAATATTTTTAACATTGATTTTCTTCTGGCATTGATCTACCACCTGACGCCATCAATAATGAGGTTTGTTGGTTGATTTCTTAGGCTGTCTGGAATTTTTTTTTCCTTTTATTGCTGGCAGAAGAGACACAGGTAGTGAGGCAGGAATAAAGGTTGATAACTTGAACTTGGGAATTTTCAGCCAACACATAGACTGTAGTAAGTAATTCCACCAGCCCTTCTTCCTCTCCGTGTAGTTCACCTATCACCTTATTACTTTGATAGGAAGTCTTCCATGGTTGTCCTCCTGAGTATTGCTATTTGTCAGTTTGGTATGCATTGAAATGCAAATTAAATGGGGCAATTATCTGTGGTAAAGAGTTTACTTGATGCTGGAAGAATGCTTTTTCTTTTGCTTTCCTTAAAATTCTGAAGGCCTCTAAAAAGCTAATTTAACTCACATACTTAGTGAGAAACCAATTCTATAAACTATGCCACTTTCATTTATTGAAGTTAGCCCATGTTTGGGTCTAAAGGGAGAGTTTTTTGAAACACATGTCTATTTCACTGTGGCAGAATGCTTCCCTTTGCAAAGCAATAATATGGGAGGAAAAGTAAAAAGTAGATAGTCAGCATTCCTACATCTCTTGTAAAATAAAATGAAAATGCAGATACCCTCTGTCAAGGTCCTGCTCTTGGACCAAATTATATGCCGAAATTTCACAAAGCACGTTCTGGGAGATACAGATTCATTATTATGCATGAACTTAACTAAATATTGATCACTCTGAGTGGAACAGATGGAAACAGCCATTTTTCTGGATTCCAGATATTGAATTATGAGAGGTCAGGGGAAAAATTCCCATTGATAGGTCAAGGCCAAATAGTTTAAGAAAGTATGTGATTTTGTGTATGATGTATCTGTCTGAAAAAATATTTTTTTTCTCCGTGCACTTTTTAATATTTGTAATTATAATAGATGAATTTTATTGAAAACAGAGGTTAGACAAAATATTTCTAGTATTTTATCCTTTTATTATGAATGCATATAACAATCAATTTCAGTTAATTATGTGTCTATATCAAAAGATTTTTCACTCATTCTGTCTTTTAATTAGTTATAAACTTAACATTTGTTTCAACTGTGTACATCTGTAAGACTCGGGCAATTTCATACGTAGCATACCTTCTCATTACCCTTGTGAAAGATACCTTCTGAAATTTCACCGTGCACCAACTGGACAACTCTATCCTGTGTTGCCCTGATATATTCAGAGGCAGAATTGAATAGTCACTGGTATTTAAATACTTGAATTCATTAAACCTGCTAGATTATTCTCTAGACCAGTATTTGCCCTCCTGATAACACTTAGTACTATCCTACTTTCTAGTTTTTGGGAGCATTTAATGTTACCTTTCTGGCCTTTGCCATTCATGTTAGCCTGTGCTAAGTGGTCCTCTCTTATTTGATGTGGCGAGCTGGCACGGCCATGGCATACTCAGCCCCACATTGGATGCCTTATGTGCCACGCTAGCTCAGCCAGGTTCGGTGAGCCTGAGTGGGGGCGGTGAAGGATTGAGAAAAGACAGACAAGAGAATGAAAGCTGGGTCTTGGCGGGATGCGGCCCTCTCTGATGGAGACAGCACCACAGCCTGTAAGCCGAGTTTTTTATTTTATAGCCATATTCCATGAGGCAAAGTAAGGGTGTGGTCAAGATGTTTACAGCATTCTCCTGGGTTTCGATCCTACTCAATTACATGCACCTGAACTTTATGGAGCCCACATCACTCAGACACGTGGGATCACGTGTTCAGACCATAGGTTCAAGCTTACAACTACAGCTGTTGGCTATAATTGTGCTGGGAGTGCTCTGCCTTCCAAGCTGGGACTTGCATGTGGCCATGAAAGGACTGTGCCCGCTCATTAGTCCGAGGCTTGAACCTTCCCAAACACTGTAG
Source organism: Myotis brandtii (assembly GCF_000412655.1). Taxonomy (NCBI): domain Eukaryota; kingdom Metazoa; phylum Chordata; class Mammalia; order Chiroptera; family Vespertilionidae; genus Myotis; species Myotis brandtii. The sequence goes on along the minus strand of NW_005363209.1, from coordinate 1,441,141 downwards.
CTGCTCTCCACAATTTGAAGTTACTGGCATTCTCTGATGCTACAACCTAAATAAACACTTTTTATCTTTTTCAGGGTTTTTCACAGTTTTCATAATAGGTTCCAGGATCCACCACCATCCCTGTCCCTTCTGAGACATCTCTTGGGTTGGGTTTAGAAGAGAAACACTGAGCTAATGAACTAATATGGGGACAGGCAATGTTTTGGAAACATGCATTGTCCAGAGTGTGTGCACACGTGTGTGTATATACACAAATATTTAGTTTGATTCTGCTTGACTGATCTTATTTTTTATTCAAGCTGGGATTTTGCCTCCACCTCTGTTCTATTTCAATAGCAGTCACCTGCTTTGAGTGTTCTGAAAATCTTCCCCCTTCTTCTGTGTCCCCTTACATCAGTGGTTCTCAACCTTCTGGCCCTTTAAATACAGTTCCTCATGTTGTGACCCAACCATAAAATTATTTTTGTTGCTACTTCATAACTGTAATGTTGCTACTGTTATGAATCGTAATGTAAATATCTGATATGCAGGATGGTCTTAGGCGACCCCTGTGAAAGGGTCCTTCGACCACCAAAGGGGTCATGACCCACAGGTTGAGAACTGCTGCCTTACATGGTGTTATTTTCTTTCTGCCTAGGTATTTGGGTCTCAGGTCCAACTGCTGGGATACAACAAGCAGCAGCGATCCCATAAGTGAGGATAAACATAGGGGCCAGTGGGTTTGGCAAGTGGTCATCCCTCTCACGGTAACAGGGAAAGCTCCTCTCCTCCCTACGTCTGTAAAGGCTAAGGCTCTCCTGGCCTCAATTGCGGCAAATATTTAGTGTTCCTGGTCAGCATCCTTCCAGTGCATGGGGGCCAGTTTGTTTAGGTGGTTCTTGCAGGAATGCTCATAAAGGATGCCCTGCCCATTCTTCCACAGGTTTGGAGCTTGCCAAAGGCCAGACAGTAGTTGGAGGAAAGACAGTTTAAGAGGGAAGGGTCTAATGTTGAAAGAATTTTTTAAAAATATATATTTTATTGATTTTTTACAGAGAGGAAGGGAGAGGGACAGAGAGTTAGAAACATCAATGAGAGAGAAGCATTGATCAGCTGCCTCCTGCACACCCCCTACTGGGGATGTACCTGCAACCAAGGTACATGCCCTTGACTGGAATCGAACCTGGGACCCTTCAGTCCCAGGCTGATGCTCTATCCAGTGAGCCAAACCAGCTAGGGCTAATGTTGAAAGAATTTTAAAAAATAAAATAAAAAGGCTAACAGAACTGAAAAAATATCTTTGAAGTTTAACATTTAAAAGTGATTCATGCTTTTTCCTTCCATCGTAATGTCATCAGATTTCAGAAAAAAAAAGCAAGGAACAAGGATGAGGCTATAGAAATTGCTAATAAGAACTGTTCTTCCTGTGGAATTTCTGAAAAAAGTGATATACAAATATAAAAAATGCAGATGGCTAGAGGTAGACACAGGGTCAGGGTCAAGAGATATTTTTAATTTCATTGATGAGGATCTTGAATGTGTTTATAAAGATGGAGTGAGGAGAGAGAGAGCATTTGGGAATGCAGGAGAGAGAGGGAGTGCCAAGGACATGTAGTTCTGGAGTTAGTGGGGGGGGTAATCATAATAACTAAGGTGAAATAATTGATCTGGAATAGAATAAAGGGCACTTCTGAGACAATTGGAAGCAAGGTCACAGTGAGTAAAACTGTAGAGAAATTTGTAGATATGCGGGCAAGAAATTGAGGATATAATGGACAGTCTGTTTTCTCAGTAAAGTATGAAGCAGGATCACTGGCCAAAAAAATGAAGGCTTGCAATGGGCAAATTAGTGCTCTGCTGGCACAGGCTAGAAGGAGCTAACTGCTAAATTGCAGGAATTTTGCAAGTCATTGTTAAGCAAGGTCATTATTACAATGTAAATTACATAAATTTACAGTTAAATTATATTAAAACTAAGGCAATAAATACTCAACATTCTTCACTTCCTAATTATTTTACTAAACTTAATATCTCTGCTCTTTAGGTTATTTTTATCTATTCTTCCTAAGAACAGAAACAATGTTGGATCTGGGGGAAATACCCAGAAAGGTGTGCGACTTCCTCACTGTGTATTTAGTGATGTCACATTGGTACCTTGATATGGGCCACAGTGGGAGTATTTGCAGTTTGAAAATCAGGGCTTATTTTGTTTTGTTTGTCAAAGAGCTGTTGATTGAACATACACTTGCACACCATTAGGAAACACTTTTGAGGAAAACAGTATTTTGAATGGGTACTCTGAGGAACAGGAAACAGCTGATTACTGACTGATAAACAAAAGCCAAAGCCTCCTGGGCAGGGTTGAAGTTAGAAAATATGTCTGTAAAGGCAATGTATCTCACAAGCAACCCACGTTTGGGAATAGCGGAAGTGTTGGGTTTTATTCCTTGGAGGCGGGGTCTGGGGCAGAGGGGTGAGAGTGGTTGGACCGGAACACCATGAGGTTCCAGCCGGTGGTGCAGAAGAGTGAATCCCAGAGGAAACTAAGGGACTGGGAGAGAGGGTGTCAGTGTGGAACCAGAAACAAGGTGGAGCTGAAATGCTGCAGACAGAATGTAATAAGGCTGCAGAATTGTAATTAGAGAGTGGGCGTGTAGAGTTTATTTTCTCGGACAGAGCCATTCCCATACATTGGGTATGATGGTGCTTATGAGATTGTGCAGATTGCCAAGACTGTAGATATAGTGGGATTCAAAGAAGAGTCATAAGTTTGGATTGTTGAAGAGTTGATCTTGTGGGCTAAGGGATACCAGGGGTAGTAGCAGGTATTGGGGTGAAGAACTAAAAATGATATAGGACTGTGAATAGAGAAATGAGGGTGATGGGGGTGTTGGAGTAGAGGTCCAGCACTGAGCTGGATCAAATAGCTCTGCCTCTCCTGTGTTAAAAAAAAATCATTCAATGAGAGTGGCTTCTGTGGAAATAGGCAGGTGGGGCTATTTTACCAGCCACTGTCACCCTTAGGCAGGGGTCCTCAAACTTTTTAAACAGGGGGCCAGTTCACTGTCCCTCAGACTGTTGGAGGGCCGGACTATAGTTTAAAAAAAAACTATGAACAAATTCCTATGCACACTGCACACATCTTATTTTGAAGTAAAAAAAAAAACAAAACGGGAACAAATACAATATTTGTATTTGCATGTGGCCCGCGGGCTGTAGTTTGAGGACCCCTGCCCTTAGGCAATAGCTGCACTGGACATAGACATTGTTTTAGTGTGTGTAAGGAAATAATATTTTAATATAAAAACATTTTAATGTCTTATGAAATATAATTTGCTTAATATCCTATAGCATTTCTTATGAAATGGATACGCAGTTGTGCTAAATGTTGGGAACAGTAGCAAGGATGTCTTGTTAAAAAATTAATTTTTCTGACCCTATTGTTTTCTACCTCTTCTGGCCACTGCAGAGGGACTTTTTTTTTCTTTTCTTTTGCATGTTCATAAACAACTAAACAATTAGGACAATACTCTGCTTATTGTTCTTTCTCAGATTCTTAAGCATTTTCAATAGTATTGCATCATATTTTCCAGCATCACTGTGGTGTTTGTTATGTTTTTCTCTGTTTACTATTCCCTCTAGGTGTCATTTACCTCCTCCAACTTTAAGTAAGGGAATCATATTGAGCTCTGCAAAACATTAGCTCTCAATATTGTTTTCCATTGTTTTTATATAAGACATATATAAAAATCATTTTATTCTTTAGCGTTACATCCTCTTGTAGCAGTTTTAGCCATTATTTTTCACCAATGTTTTGGAAGTAGACACTTAGCTTATATTTGTTAATGATATACTCTTCAAAATGTGGGTGACATCATTGAACATGTGTATTTGTAATAAATTTTTCAAAATCTTCTGTGTAAATCTCTTGTTTGGTGCTACTCAACAGAGAATCAAAACTTGGAAGTATAACAACAGATTATTCTTTCTCTACATTTTCTCATTCATTATAAATACAGCCATAGTTTTAACAAGGCCAATGGCTTAACCCAAAAGATTGATCTGGGACCCTTTGATAGGTCAGTGCATGGATATCAAAGACATCTATCCTTCAAATCTCATTAGCAGAGAGTCTTACACAAGGCTATGTGAAGATGGAGAAAAGCATCTGTGTGTGTGTGTGTGTGTGTGTGTGTGTGTGTGTGTGTGTGTGAATTTACAAAAAATAATCTTCAGGTAGTGAATCATTAATCATGCCTATTTCTTTGTAATTTAGTTTATTCTTTTGTCATTGCTATCTGAAAATAGTGGGAGTTTGATAAGCCATCAGCAAGAAGAAAATAGTCATTTTAAAGTCCAGGCCAAATCTGGGTGAATAGTTTGGGAAACTTGAGTATCAATAAAGTTCCAGGTGCTTGAAGAGTGAAGAATTGTTTCCATAATGGTGGGAAGCACTTTGAAAAATATCAGTAATATTGGGGCCCCCAGTAATGAGTTTCAACTTGGCTTTGCCTTAGTCTATGATCTTTGGCAAGCTATTTACCATTTCTAAATCTCAGATAGTATCTATAATTTGGAGGTAATAATATCTGTCTCAACTGTTTTGGAATGGATTATATGAGGTATTTTATTAAAATGCCTTGCAGTGTACCTGGCACAGATATGAGTTCCTATGTCTCTACATCCTTAAAAGTAAAAAAAAAATTGCTTTTTAATGACCTATCAAGATACTGAGAAGTTGCAGTATCTATAGCTGTAATTTCTAAAATTTGAATTAGATTTCCAATATTCTACCAAATTAAATTTGAAATAAAGTAAGTGGTTAATGTTTACAATTTAGATTTCTTAAAAGTGCATGTAATGTTTAAGAAATACATGGAAAACAATAAATTTTAGTGAAAAAGAAAAATGGAAGAAATGGCATTTTTCTAATATCCTAGGTATAATAGTCATCATAGCTGAATTGGTAATTCATTTTCTTATGAAAGATTTGCTGCTTTATTCTTACCTCTGGGAAAATATTCTATTAATCTTCACCAAATGACTAAACTATAGGTTTTTATTTTTTTAATCTTGGATTCTTAATTGTAAAACATTTCATTGCCTCAAGATTATCACTTTTAATCTTAATAACCTAATAACTATTATTGATCTTATTAAAATATCTTACTTTCTTCTCCAGTATTATTTTCTGCCAGATTAAAATCTTAATGGGACATAAAAAAATATTTTCTTCCCTTGTTTCAAAGACCTGCTAAGATAATCATCAGATACTGTTGGCCAGTTTATTTAATGTTATTGGAGATGATTTATTATACATGTTATATTTCCTCTTTTGTCTGTTCTTCCTATCAAATAATACTTTGAAATTAAAAATGTTACTGGAATTTAGACATAATCGATGACAGTAACACTACTTAAGAAGCAGAGAAAAATATGTACATTGTTTCCAGTAAATAAATCTTAATTGAAATTTTGGTTTCGTATATATTTTTTTTGGTCTAAAACATGAAAATTAATTACAATGTTTTATAGGAAAATTTACTTCATTCTCTACATAACTAAACTGGCCATTTTACAAAACAGACCTATTTGTTTTCTACATCTTACACTGACGATTACAAAATGACATGAATTCTTTGTGGATTTATTTAAAATACATAATATGTGGAGAGCCTCTACTGTCAAGATTAACTGGGTGTAATTGAGGGTGTGTCTATAAATGTATATTTTTTTAAAACAGAAAAATACCAATTTTCCCAAGTAAAAACAACAAAAAAAGGCAATTGGCTGAAATTTCTTATAAGGGTATGAAGGATCACATTTCAGCTTTGCTTAAAGACTATTTGTTTCTGTTTATGGTGTTTAGAAAGTCTAAGCTCCTTTAACAGAAAACAGTCTTTTACAAAAGTATCTAATCCAATCCTAGTGTTGGTTGCTAGGAGAATATTTGATGCAAATTAATCAGTAAACATCAAGCAGCCAGCTACCTGAGGAGAAGGGGAGTGGGAGAGATTCATAAGCTGGCCAGCAGGGAAACTGCTGATGGGGAAATGACTGTCAAGGGTTTTTATGCACACTAGCTAGTGGCATCACACTGTGATATGTGTGTGTGTGTTTTCCCCTCTATCATTTTTGTAGGTAAGGAGGGGAAAGAAAGCAGGAAAAATTGGAAAGATAAATGGAGTCTTTCCAGTTAAGGTGAGCTCGATATTTTCTGTTGAACTTGGGCAAAGCAGCAAGGGTTAGATTAATTAATGATTAAGAATAAATGAAGATTAGTGAGAATGGTGTAGAGTACCTAATCCTACCTAGATATTTGTATTTAAATTTTACTTTGCATTATATCCTATTTGAAAATAATATTTCTATAAACTACAACCACAAAACAGTTTGTGTTACCCTAAAATTTTGTCTGGGACAAAATTCTAGAATATTTTAGAAGAATTATGGACAAACATCTAGCTGTTTTTAAATGAATATTATGCTTTTAAAATATCAACAAAATAAGAATTTTTTTTTTAAATTTCAGTGGAATTTTGGTGTGTTCCACAGATTTAGGTCACTGATTGACATTCATATCTGTGGATACAAAGCATCACTCTATTAGAGCTGAAACAGGTTAGATACCAGGAAACAGTCACTCTAGTTTGCAATACCTGGATTAATTTATAACCTTAAGTTCTTTAAAAACAACAACAACTTGTTATTTGTTTGTTTTTGTTGTTTTTTCTTATGGAAGAGAACTAAAAATAAAATTTATAGAATTTTACTTTGTAATGAATTTATGAAAACATAGGTGCTTTATATTTAGAAATGAGTATCTATGCAAATATATAAGCACAGAAATATCACACAAAATTACAAAGGAAGTAAGAATAAAAAATATGTTCATTAGTTGCACAAAAACGCATTCAAATACTTTTTAAACAGGAAAAAATTTGGTATGATTAGAGGGTTTATTAATTTTTGTACTGAAAATAAATATTTTTGACTTTTCTATTATAAGAAAGTTTATTTATACAGCTTCTTTATAAAATGATTTCCACATACACACTAAAGTCATACCATGTATTTTAATCATAATCCAACATTAAAATTCATAATTCTGCTCAGAATTTTGCCATACATGATGCTAATCTAAGTTCTAGGATGTTGACTAAGATCATTTATTTTCTCCTTTTTATAAAATTACTTTGTGTCCAATAAGTTTAACTTGCTGCTCCACTTTTAAATTATCTGCTAATAATTTACATAGAACATTATCTTATTTCCTTTGTTCAATCTTTCTCTGTAGGGCTCAGGAGAAATAAATCTACCAATGTAGAGAACACCAAAAATATATATAATTAATATGGTTGCTAGGGACTATGAACCTTAAAGTGAGATATTGGAACCCTGATCTAAAAGAGATTAACTTCTGCTTTCAGAGTTAAAATTAAAACAAACATAAGAAGCAAAGTGAAGATGATACATTTTGGTAAGGATCATGTTCTATAGAAGTTTGTAAACAAAAGTATTTGAAAGCTTCTATAGGCACCAGAGTAGACTCCAGAGAGAAGAGGGAACTTGAAAGGAAGCTGAAGAATGAGGAAGAATTAGAGGCAGCCACAGAGCCTTAGAGTTACAATATGTTTCAAAATTAAGTTTTGAATTAGCAACTGATATCAACTTATTTGCCTTTGCAAATGATTATTTTTGCAAATGATATTGAATGTATTCATTTTTTGTATAATCACATAGCATACACTCTCATAGAATTCTGCAAAAAATTACCTAGTTAATAAAAATACAATTATGATATGTTCAAAATACATTAATTTTATATGTAGCAAAATCTAGGGTAATGAAAGTGCTGTCTACAGAGAAAAAGCAGTTTGGAACAAAAGCTAATTTAATTAAGGGTATTTTTATAGCCCTTTATTGAATAGCTACCTGAATTAATTTTTTTCCAAAATAAACAAGGTTATTACTTTTGTTTCAAAACAGATGTATGAAAAGATACAGAAAATTGAAAAGGCATAACATCTAACAAAAATATTAAGTAAGAATATTGAACTAAAATTCTCTGATACCAACATGAATCTCTTGAATATATAGTGAATCTACATATACAATGTAAGTGGACCATTGATTTTACTTAATCTTTTTCAAAGGGAAATCTAGATCACCATAATGCTTTAAATTCTCTTATACTTGATCAGTGAAACAGACCCATATTGAGTGGTTATGATTTGGCTATAGTGATAATTACTTATATGAAAAATGTCCATCTGAATGTTTGTAATCTATACTAATAAAAAAGGTAATATGCTATTTAGACCAGGTCGACTGGCCATCTTCCGGATGTCCGACTTCCTTCCAGGACAAAGCCATGGTGGTGGGGGCCGAGGCAGAGGCTGTTAGGGGCAATCAGGCCGGCAGGGGAGGGAAGTTGGGGGCGAGATCAGGCTGGCAGGGGAGCAGTTAGGTGTCGGATCAGGCTGGCAGGGGTGTGGTTAGGGGGCGATCAGGCTGGCAGGCAGGTGAGCGGTTGGGAGCCAGCAGTCCCGGATTGTGAGAGGGATCCCATATTGGAGAGGGTGCAGGCTGGGCTGAGGGACATACACCCCCACAAGTGCATGAATTTCATGCATCAGGCCTCTAGTGACCATATAAAGCCCATCTTGATTTTAGTGCACATTTCTCTTTCAATTGCTAGTTTGCCTCACAGGGCTACCTCAGCCTCTCTAAATCCAAACTCCCCTATTCTAACTTACTCAGGTGTATCACATAGTGGTTAGCGATTATCACATTTACCCAGGTGTATAAGACAGCAGGCATGACCCTCATCTCTGAGAGCCATTTGACCTCAAATTTCTATTAGTAGTGCTCTGCACTACTTCTGTCTTTATTCCTAATTTCAAGCATGTGGTGGTTAATTTTGTATGTCAATTTGATTGGGTCAAGAGGGGCCCAGACATTTGGTCAAACATTATTCTGGGTATGTCTGTGAGGGTGTTTCTGGACAAGATTAGCAACTGACTTAGCAGATTGAGTAAAGCAGATTGCCCTCCCTAGTGTGGGTGGGCCCCCTCCAATCAGGGGGAGGCCTGAATAGAACCGAAAGGTTGATCCTCCCAGAAGTAAAAGGGAACTCATCCTGCCTGGCTGCCTTTAAACTGACACTAGTGTTTTCCTGCCTTTGGACTCAAACTGAAACTTAATCACGATTATGACTCAAGTCTTTTTTGTGCCTAGATGTTTCCCTGGCAGTACCTCAGGGAGTTGGGGCCACATTAACTCAAAACTGCCAGGGCATTTTGTGTCACAATTGGGTGTGCTCCACTCATGCTTTTAGTCCACACTGAATGTAATACTTGAAAAAATAGTGTTCTCTTGAGTGCTGCAGGTGATGTGTATAATAAGCCCACGTAGTCCAAAAAGCACCACCAGACATGTTCTGTAGATACACTGTGGTGCCTGCTGCCTGGGGAGGCTCTGAACTCTCCATTGTCCTTCCCAGGAGGAAAGTACTACTACCCTGTCCCTTCAGAGCTATTATCTTTCTCCAGGTCTGACTCCTGGGAAACCATGGAAGCACCCATGGTAGTCTGGCCCAGGATGTGGTTGGCAGTGCAATGCCACTTTATTATGCCCTTTTAGCATTTTGATCATATGTATAAATGCGATGTTTACAGGCTTAAAAATTGGAAGGGATGCATATGCTTTCACGAATGAACATTCTTGAAAAAGGAGATACTGTATTTGAGAAATTCATGCAAACAAACAAGTACAGTTCTCTACGGTTTTCAGATTTTAGAGGTCAAATTTTCTTATGCACTTAAGGTAAAAGGACTAAATTAGGTTGCCTATGAGAGCTACTTACTCCTGAAAGCTACTTTTAGAGGATTTAAAATTTCAGATGTTTTTTGCAGAAACTGAGTTTTCTGACAGCTTCTTCAGCTTCATATTATGTGACTAGAGTGCACTTGAAAAACACCCTGAATAGACTCTCTGGTGTATGGGTGTAGTTTTTTGACTATATATATATATTTAAATATATAGCACCTTGTATACATCTGGTGGGATACCAAAAATATACTCTTTTTAAGTATGTCATTCAAATTTGATAAAAGTACACAAAGAGATTGGTCTCCAGATGGCATTAACGTACATAACACTTTGTTGCATACCTAGTCCCATGCCCACATTAAAGCAATAGAACCAAAGTAGCAGATCACCAAGGGAATTTAATGCATTAACTGTCCCTTGTTAACTTCAAATCTAGATTAAGATTCTGTCATGTCCTGAAAGGTCCCAGATACAAAGTCCAGTTTAATGACTGAATTTTTCTGAAGGCCCTGTTAATTCAACAACAACAACAACAAAATATATTTATAGGATGCATTAGATAACTGTATGCACTCAGTAACAATTTCTGTGAGTATATGAGCATTTCAGTTTCTATTTCAATTTAAACAATTGATCATCTAACAAAGTATATTGTTCACAGTGGATTCTATACATTATAGGCAGACCTAAACTGAAAGTGTCTCAAGGGAAAGAGTGAGCCAAAGAGGCAGAACCCCTAGGGTGTTTTAGGTGGGTAACAGGAGTGATAGTCACTGTCGCCTCCTCTGATCTCAGTGGTATCAGTACATCCTGGCTGATTATTGGTTCTGGCATCAGTGGAAGTTTCTAATGGAGGTAACTAATCCTAATGAAGCTGGAGAGCCTCAGGGAGTGGAAAGAAACCTGATGAGTGGGAAGGATACAACAAGTAGACAATAGTAAGTCAAGACCAGCTAATTTTTTGCCAAGGCATTTGTTATGGCTAAGGTGGACTCAAAAGCACCAATATAGGGATAAAAACAAAATAAAACAAACAGAAAAGAACAAAGTAATAAAAGATATGTGAAGTTTAAGTGCAATATAAGTTAAGAAAGGAGGAAGGGCGCCAATCATATTTCCAATTTCCAAAACAATTTCAAGAGATTCAGTTTATTTTGAGCCTCATTCAGGATAAATTGGTTATAATTCGGGAAAGAAGGGATTTAACCCTGACATTTTTAGCAAAATTTCTTGCCAGAACCATTGTGGTTGGTAATTGTAGAAAGCAAAACAAAGAACCACAGAGCATAAGAATAGCTACAGCTCAAACCAACAACTGAGTCATCAATGAAGATAGGGCCCTTTCAGTATAGAAAACACAGAATTCAAGGATCCTAATTAGATTAACAGAGACACTAAGGTGTCTTCAGGCAATGAAAGTTGTATGTTTCCAGGAGATTCCGAACAGATTGAAGTAGAACTTAAGCACATGGCATTTTCTAGCCAGACAGGCAGTTAGGCAAGTTGGCAGAATCCTCAGCAAATAGATTAGTCATGAAAGGTGAAAGCAAGGTGACTGCTCTTAGGTTGATATGGCTAGGGATAAATAGAAGGTATGATTTAGCTAACATTCTTGTGATGGGGTATTTTTTAAGATAATATTTTTATTAAAGTGTAATTGGCATAAATACTGTGTTAGTTTCAGATATCTACACTAATAAAAGACAAACATGCAAATTGACCATACCTTCACCATGCCTTAAGCCACGCCCACCAGCCAATCAGAGCGACTATATGCAAATTAACCCAACCAAGATGGCGGCCAGCAGCCACAGAGCTGGAGCAAGCAGGAGGCTTGGTTGTCCCAATGATGGAGGAAGCCAAGCTTCCTGCTTGCTGAGTCGGGCTCTGAGCTCCACTCAAAGCAACAAAGTTTCAATTATAGAAGGTAAATAAACCCCAGATACCTGCTTTCAGCCAGCTGTGGCCATGGAGCTGGAGCGAGCAGGAGGCTTCCTTCCCGCCCGCCCTGGCCGGATCTGAGCTCCTCTCAAGACTACAAAGTTTCAATTATAGTAGGTAAATAAATCCCAGAATAAAAAAAAAAGAAAAAAAGGAGTGGCTGGGAGCTTCCGTTGCCGGGGGGCTTGGCCAGCCTGAAAACGGCCCTCAACCCCTCACCCAGGCTGGCCAGGCACCCCAGCGGGACCC
>NW_005363209.1:1337639-1428815 GCF_000412655.1 Myotis brandtii | reverse complement strand
AATATGCAAACTGACCCTAACAGCAGAACGACTGGGAATGACTGGTCACTATGACACACACTGACCACCAGGGGGCAGATGCTCAATGCAGGAGCTGCCTCCTGGTGGTCAGTGCGCTCCCACAGGGGGAGCTCTGCTTAGCCACAAGCCAGGCTGATGGCTGCCAGTACAGCGGTGGTGGTGGGAGCCTCTCCTGCCTCAGCAGCGCTAAGGACGTCCGACTGCAGCTTAGGCCTGCTCCCCGCTGGCAAGTGGACATCCCCCGAGGGCTGCTGGGCTGCCAAAGGGATGTCTGACTGCCAGCTTGGGGCCCGATCCCCCAGGGAGTGGGCCTAAGCCAGCAGGTGGACATCTTCTGAGGGGTCCCAGACTGCAAGAGGGCATAGGCCGGGCTGAGGGACCCCCCGAGTGCACAAATTTTTGTGCACCAGGCCTCTAGTATACCATAATGATAAGACCTTATGATGTACCTTATGATGTGATCACCATATTAAGTCTAGTAACCATTTGCCACCTTGCAAACTTATCACACTATTATTGATTATATTCTCTTTAACTTTGTTAAACGATCCCTCCACTCCCCTTCCTCCTAGCAACCATCAGTTTAATTCTGTTTCTATGAGTCTGTTTTAGTTTTGTTCTGTTTATTTTATTTTTTAAGATTCCACATGTAAGTGAAATACTTGCCTGAGAAGTATTAACCCACCCGCCGTATTCACCAGACCTTCCTTCACATTTACCATTTGTTACTATCGATGGCACACACACTTTCTGAGTAGCACTTCAAAATGTATGAAGAAGTGGAAAATTGGGTCTCTGGATGGCTTGCCTCAAAACAAGAAAAGTTCTATTGGGACGGTATCCACAAATACCTGAAAGATGGGGAAATGTGTAGCTAGCGATGGACATTACTTTGAATAAAGCACTTTTGATGTTTCTCTGGAAATTATCGTGTTTTGATTACAAAATCCACATTATTAACTGGTACACCTATGATGTTTATATAAGACACTTCTTCCTCTAATGGAAATGTTAAATAACAACATTTAGATATCATCAGATGACAGCAAAAGAAAGTCTATTTCCTCATCAAACCATGCACAGTTCTAGATGGTGGCATCTACTTCTTAATACACACTGGAATTCTACTGATAAAGGTCCCTTCCATGGGATCTATTGACCTTCCATGGGATTTATTGACCATTGTCCATTGCTGCATTATGTCTGTAATCCTCACTGTAGACTGCTTTTAACAAACTTATTATTGCCTTTTACTGATTGGCCCATCTATCACCTAGCCCAATATCATGCCATCATCTGTAACTCTCTTCAGAAATGGTTTTTTGACAGAAAGAAGACTATAAACTTTCCCTCCCAATGTGACTAGGGAATAGAATGTAAAGATGTTGCTGTAGCAATATAAAATCAGTTTCAGATTCTCTTATAGGACCCAGCCCAGAGAAGATGATCAGTTTGTTGAGTGGAATTACAGTGTGTAGTTCAGTGTGCTATATACAGCCTTGGATTCTTTTCTAACAGTGAAACTCACTGTTCTTTAACATTTTTTTTGAAACTTTCCTCTTATTGACTTTTCTTGGGTGACATTGGTTAACAATATTGTATAGGTTGCACATGTACAATTCTATAATATGTCATTTGTATATTATATTGTGCGTTCACCATCAAAGTGTAGTCCCCTTCTATCACCATTTAGTCCCTGTTCCTTTATTGGACTAGAAACACACATGCCTCACTGCTCAGGGCAAGTTTCTTCTAGCCCTAGTGCCTTACCAACTCTCCTTAGGAGCGGGTGGATTGCTCTTTCCAAATGCTTGCTTTCTTAATAAGAAGCAATGGGACATTGTACTAAATAAGAAACAAAAACCCCTTCAACTATGAGATATGACTCTGTTTCCTGGAACTTACTTGGAAACTTGTTTCTTTTAGTGTTTCAACAAATTTATTTACTTTTTAAAATTATGACACCTTGAAAAGAATTCTTATGATATTGTCTGTTTTTTTTTTAAATTTTTGTTTTTAATATTTTCACTTATTTCAGAGAGAGAGAGAGATAGAAACATCAATGATGAGAATCACTGGTCAGCTGCCTCCTGCACGCCCCCTACTGGTAATCGAGCCCACAACCCACACATATACTCTGACCAGGAATCAAACCCTGACCTCATGGTTCATAGGTTAATGCTCAACCATTGAGCCACACTGGCTGGGTGATATTGTCTGTTTTAGTATCAAGTAACCAACAGTTCACAGTTCTTAAAAAAAATCTAGAATAGAGGTTGGCAAATATTTTCTGTAAAGGGCTCGAGACTAAATTTGGGAGGGGCAACTTGTGGGACGTATAGCCTTTGTAGCAACTACTGCCTCTGTAACCTGAAAGCAGCCATAGATCATATGAAAAAAAAAATGGTGTGGCTTGTGAATGTTCCCCCATGTCCCGAATGGTTCAGGATTTAGGATCTGGAGGAAGGGTTGCACACAAATGAAAGAGATGAGACAAGAGATAATTTGGAAATATTGGGGGCCAGGCAGGCAAGCCCAACTCAAGGGGAAGGACTTCCACTGGTGCCCAAGCCTCGCCAACCTTTTATTTAGTTTGGAATACACCTATAGCCCTTAGGCAGGCAAGTTCCAGTAACAGGCAGACTATCTTATCAGTAAGGATTTACATCACTATCTGGTGGGGAGTTGCTTCAGCTACCATTGTCTAAACAGTGGGTGCACAGCCCTGACCTTTGCCAGAGCTTAAGGGTCACCAGTCTTCCGGGTTCCTTGTCCACACCTTTCTGTTAGTGAAGACAATTGACAGCTTCCTGCAGTGGCTGTATTCCAGTAAACTTTTATTTAGAAAACCAGAAAATCATATTTCATATGCTCTATGGCTGCTTTCAGGTCACAGAGGCAGTAGTTGCTACAAAGGCTGTACGTCCCACAAATTGCCCCTCCCAAATTTAGTCTTTGTCAGTCCCTAATCTAGAAAACAATACAGAAGTACACCCTTAAAGATAGAATTCACTTTACTTTACCTACCACATTCCAGGCAGGAATATGCTCCATCCCCAGGATTCACTGCTCGAGTATATAAATGAAATTCAGTGGTAGTGATATTACTTCCGAACATTCCAACCTTACAGCTCCCATAGGTGGGAGGGGAAAATAAAATTTCAATAATTTATTTTTTCTTGTTTTAATGTATTAGCTTCTATTTAATTAAATGTAAGAAAAATACATTCATAGTATAAAATGATGTAGCTAACATCAGCATATAATAGTTATACTGAGATTTGCAAAACTAGCTATACAGTTTGTATTAAGTAGTTTCACCCATTAATAGGTCAGTGGTATTGGACAGATGCAGCATTTGATGGATCCCACTCCTGTGGAAGAGAGGTTTGTTTGTTTGTTTTTTAAACTCTACATTTGCAGTGTCACATTATATAAAGTTATTGCTACATCAGATGACACAAAAGAAACTGATATTACATGACCTGATGCAAATTCAAATAGAAAGTTTGGAGCATACAAATGGATTACACACCCTTGAAAATCAGGTAGAGTACAATTCCAAAGGATTTTAGGTCATTCAGAAATGCTATTACCTCTCAGCTAAGGACTGTAGACTGTTTTGTTAGTGATCACACTGAAGCATGAAATTGGGGAGGAAGACTGTTAATGGGTCAGGTAAGGTAAGAAATCAGAAATATTTTACAGATGGAATGTTGTGACAAATATGGGGCAAAATGTAAAATTACCTCTCAGAAAAATCTGTGTTTATTTTCGTCACTATTTACGGTATTATGACTGGAAAATCTCACTTGAAAAGTTCTTAGCTTAAAAATCTCACCAGCCTTCTCAGAATAGGTCTGTCATTATCTATGCATGCTGCACAGTTCTTCTTGGAAAGCAATTTTTATATCATGTAGAATGGGTACTTTTTTCTAAAATAGCATTTTATAGTTTTTTAAAAACAGGTTTTTATTTTCTAGTCATTGTAAAACAACTGTGAACATATAATAGAGGAATGAGCCAACAAATATGTTAAGGCTGGAGTACTTTGCTAAGTTAATAAATGTTTACTATCTTACAAACCCAAGATTAAAATATATTCTTGATTGTAATAGATGGTTATCCATCAGTAGAATTAAGAGCTTTATTTTTTAATATTTTGAATACATAAAGTCAGATTACTTACTTGAAACCACTTTCTTTAATTTCCTTTAGAAAAGTATTGATTGATTCTTCTTACACCTTCAGTATTTTTTATATTTAAAATGTATTATCAGGAAAATGAAGTTAATAATTGAAGATTTTTTAGTTGGTATTTCTTAACATGAAGTTATGTATTAGAATTGTTTTTAAAGATATTTACTGTAGGAAATGAGAAACATCTAAATTTTTAAATGTAATGCATAGAAGAGTAGTAAATAATTAGCAGAAAGTTATAAAATCTGCAATGAAAATTTAAATACTCTGACGATACTGTAAGAAATGCATTTAACAATTTTGGTTGGATTCTTCAGTTACCACATTTGTAACACTCATCACCCCTTTGTTTCATTATCCATAAGTAACAGTACTTTAACTTTGAGGCAAGAAACATGCTTTATTCACCTTTTTATTCCCACCTACTGTCTACTCACCTAAATGCCATAGTCTCTTGGCCAATCTCTTTTTAAATGTCATTGGTGTACAACAGATGTATTTTAGAATAAATGAATGAAGTCAACAAACCAAACCTGCACATAATGCTCTCTCCAGGGACAATACCATGACATTATTTTATATTGACTGCTTTTAGGCCTTTAATTATTAAATGCACTCACCTGCTAAGTAATACTACTCTAAAATAATGTCGTCAGAGAACCAGTTCAGTGTACTTTAAATACATGCATGAAAACTATTATGGAATATTCCAATGTTTAATTCTTAATATATTTAAAATAATTGAGTATTTGATTTGTGTGTACTTCTCAGCTTATTTAGTATCCTATTCTAAAAATATTTCTGTACTCTGTATCTTAATTATTTCCTTAAAGCGCACATAATGTATTTACCAAATGCTACAAATTTGAAATTCATTTTGTTTGAAATGGTATCTATTATTCAAAATAATGGTTGAAATATATTGGGCCCTGATATTTCAAAATATTAACCTTTCACTGAATTGATTAAAAGCTTATAATATGACTTTGAAATATTTTGAAAACCTGACTACTGAAAAATCAATCAAATTATATTTGTTGTTTGGTAATGTAAAACAATCGCTCCATTTTTCAAAGACTGTGATTATTCCATGTACCCTGACAATGAATAGATTTAGTAGAAACCATAAGCTATTCAGAAGAATCATTAATAAAAGAGAATAAAAAATAAAAGTAAATGGGTTAATTATGATAAATATGACTTATGCATCTGTTTAGGTTACTAGGGGAATACAAAAGAGAATTTGAGAGAGATTAAAATCTAAACCCAAATTAACAAAACTCAAATAAGGATCACATTTTTTCCATAGCATGATAGACACATTAAATATTATTTTTATTTAAATCCAGACTTGGAGATGGACAGTAAACAGTATTTTCTTTAAGGTGGCATGAATATCTTACCTAAACCCTCTTACAAATAGAGCTGCCATAGGATCAAGCCATACTTGACCTCGTGGTCAAAGTCAAGGTACGTAAGTTTAAAACACTAGGTTGAAAAAGTATTCAGGGCACAAAATGACATATTTTCAATGTTATAATTGTACATTTGAAGTGGCATATTGTGAAACACTTTTTATATAACTTTTTTTGCTAAGCTTTTATTTATTTATTAAATTGATTGGGATGATATTGGTTATTATGATCATGTAGGTTTCAGGTATGGGTTTCTATATTACAAGATCTATATATTGCACTGTGTGCCCACCATCCAAAGTCAAATCTTCTTCCATCAACATAAATATAATTATGGTCACAATGTTTATGAGTAGGTACTTGAGTCTTTACAATTTCTACATTTGATTTTGATTTAAATATTTTTTCTTTATGGTCACTTATTTGATTGGTTTTGTTAAGTGTTTCATGGATGTATAACTATTGCACAGATATTTCTTTGATCTATTTGATCATTTTATTTATTACATAACTAGAGGCCCAGTGCATGAAAATTTATGCACTTGGGGGAGGAGGGTGATCCCTCAGCCTGGCCTGTGCCCTCATGCAATCTGGGAGCCCTCAGGGGATGTCTGACTGAGGCTTAGGCCCCCTCCTCTGCAGGAGGCAACCCGGCGGGCCAATCAGGGGACACCGCTGGCTGGCGAGCAGCCGGCCCTGCCCCCCCCACCATGCCACCCCTCCATCACCGTCCCCTCCCTCTGCCCACTGGCATGCGCCTTGGCTGGCCTGGCACCACCTGCTCACTGGCCCTGCCCCCTGCCGACCGGTCGTTCCACCTTTCAGTTGATTTGCACATTACACTTTTATTATATAGGGTATGATTAGTCTAGGTCCTTACTTAATTTTAACTAGGTCTCTCTGATTTTAAGAGATAGTCTTTCTAATATGAATCTGATTTTTTCTATTTTCTTTCGAATTCTTAACTGGCCTCCCATGCCAACAGAATGAAATATAAATTTCTCGGTATGACAGAAAAAGCCCTCATTGCTTTTAAACCCACACTGTACCTTCACATCTAAGGTACTGTCAGCTGAACCATACCAGGAAAACCTCATAGCTTCCTAAACTTAGCACACTCCCTCACACCTCTGTAACTTTCTATTGATGTTTAAGTCCCTTTTCTATGTACATGTGGCTAAATTAGAGCCATTATTCAAAACTCATTTTAGTAATAATCTCTGGATCTCTTCTAATGTGTTTATTTGCTTTATAACTGCTGTTCAGTGCAGTAGCCACTAGCTATATGTAGCTATTTAAATTACTTAAAATAAAATAAAATTTGAAAATTCATTTTATTAGTAATGTCAGTCACATTTAAAGTGCTCAATGTCCATATCACTACAAGTTCTATGGGATAGCACTGCCTTAAAATCTTAGTCATCAAATTTGTATTTTAATGAGTAGTTATTTTATTTCTCTGTTTCTCTTTTTAAAAATTTTTAAAAATCTTTATTGTTAAAAATATCACTATTGTCCCCTTTTTCCCCAACTGACCCCCTCCAGCCCACCCCCACCCTCTGCCCCTATTTCTCTGTTTCTCAATCTGGAGATCCTTTAAAGCAAATAACGTAGATCATTGGTCTGTACGGCATATTGTAGGAAAGTTTTTTTTTTATTTTGTACTGTGCATACCAACACTCATAAACATAAAAAAACCAAAAACCATAGCGAACTGTGTAACCCAAGGGGTAAGTAGAATTATTAAGGCACAGAAAACATCCATAGGGAAACAGACTTTGAGTCATAGGACTAAAGTAAGTCTCAGCTTAAACCATAGTTAAATCTGAAAGAAGACAGACCTACTAGTAAACGCTGCCATCACAGATGCCACGAAGATCATGAGGATCTCATGTAAAGACTAGAGGCCCAGTGCATGAAATTCGTGCACTTTTGGGGGTCCCTCACCTTGGCCTGCACCCTCTCACAATCTGGGAACCCTTGGGGGATGTCCGACATCCTTAGTGCTGCTTTGGAGGCGGGAGAGGCTCCTTCCAATGCTGCTGTGCTTGCTAGCCATGAGCCTGCTCAGGGCTTCTGGCTGAGTGGTGCTCCCCTTATGGGAGCATACTGACCACCAGGGGGCAGCTCCTACATTGAGCATCTGCCCCCTGGAGGTCAGTGTGTGTCATAGCGACCAGTCATTCTGCTGTTCAGTCTGTTTGCATATTAGACTTTTATTGTATAGGATTATGTAATGATACATCTTAGGTTTCCAGCATATTTTATACAGTCACAATTAGATATTGAAGTAAAAGTATTGTTTATTTGAATGTTGTAAGACTAAACAATATGGTAAGTGGTGAGAAGAAGCTGAGAACTTCTAATTAATACACCATTTATGAGAAGGAACTGAAAACTATGGGCATATATAGTCCTACATGGACAATAGACACAGGTAGGAGGACCAGAGTGGAAAAATTAAGTCTCTGATTCCAACAATAAAAGAGCACCATCCTAAACACTATTATTAAACTAATAATCTGTGTAGGGGTTATTGGTAATTAGCATCTTTGTTAAAATAGGTTTGTGACTTAGGATTATTTATTGTATTTACATATATGCACACATTAATTCCAATAAGGTGTGTATATTTCTTTTATCATTTGGGTCCATTTTTTATTAAAGTACACAACTTGTCTTTAGAAAACTGGCATGCAAAGACCTTTGTGGTTCTACTTATGATTAAGATCTAGAAAGTTGCAGGAGAATTTCACTCCCACCTTAACATTAAGAAAAAAACAACAACTAATCTCCAAAATCACAACTTTTTCTTATCCTACCAGAGAGCTAAGGTTGCAGGTCAACCAATTAAACTGAATTCCAGATAGCGACCAGACCTTCCAAGTAGAAATAGGACATATAAACTGCTTTATCGTTTGCAGAGTACAGAAGGGGGTGGTC
Source organism: Myotis brandtii (assembly GCF_000412655.1). Classification (NCBI taxonomy): domain Eukaryota; kingdom Metazoa; phylum Chordata; class Mammalia; order Chiroptera; family Vespertilionidae; genus Myotis; species Myotis brandtii. Next base: position 1,420,236 of record NW_005363209.1, on the reverse strand, counting down.
AGCTTTCCATTTGGTAAGAAAAAAATCAATTAAAATGTTAATGATTTCTTAAGGTTTCCTATACAACTAGCAAGCCAGTTTAGAATAGCTAGGAGCCACAGACACAGGGATTTCACACTAACTGAAGAGTTCTTTCCTAAAGGTTTCCACTGGGTGCTCATAAGAAAGACTGGAGGCAGGGAAGCAAACTAGAGAGAGTTCTCTCCATGACATAAGCATGCAGGAAGTGGTCAGCTGATACTGGGGTGCAGGGCCAAAGCCATGCATCTTCCCAGCCCCTCTCTAGTATACAGTGAAAGCTTTAACCTGGGAGAGCAGCAGCAAGCACTCTTGTCATCACTGATTAGGCAAAATCCCATTGTTTCTGGACAGGGAGGAGAAGCAAAGCACACACCTCTGGGGAGGGTAGGAGGCACACATCTTCCTAGGGCACAGGTACAAATCCACTGCTTCTGGAATGAATCTCCACTCCCAGCAAAGGGGTTGGAAACTGGTTTGAATCCAGGATGTTTATTGATACCAAGCAGAGATCTGCTTTCATTGGAGAAAGGGCAAGAAACTCCTATCGAGATCAAGTACTGATATGAGGCACAAAGTTAGACTGATTGCCATGAAAAGGAAATGCATGCCCCCTGAAAAAGCCTAACACAAATAACATCGTGGTGAGATCCCTGGCTTTTCTTTTTGCTGCATTTATTCCAGACAAGATACTAGAGAAGTTGGCAACCTGGCAATGCTAGCAGCTGAAGACTAAATAAATAAATGCCCCAAGAACCTGCTAATTTCTCAAGTAAAAATATCAGGAAAGGGTAGCCTGGTAAGAGGGAAAACTTTTAAACAATAACTGCTGTAATCCAGCCTAAAATCACACAATAAATGGCCACTTGGCAGTTATGGTCAAATTGAGAACCAAGACCGGTACTGTTACCAGGCTGTAATGAGGTTCCCCAACACTCTCCCTCTGCACATGGTGTGAAGCAAGGCTGAGTGGAGAGCCAAGACTTTCATCCTTTGCCCAGTGAAGAGCAGGTTTCCTTCTGCAGTGTTAGTGCAGACCACATGGGTAGCTTGCACTTTCACCTCCACCAGGTAGTAAGAAGACACCTCCACCCATGCTCAGTAAAATGGTGTCAGAGGAATTCTATTAGAGAGTTAGGACTTTCACCCACACCCAGCAGTCACAAGTTACCACCTCCTAGTCTCAGAGGAAACCTTGTCCCTCTCAGTCAGGGTCTACTAGTGGAAACCTAGTGGGGAACCTGGATGTCCACTTCTCCCTTCCCTCACTGGAGCAGTGTCAGAGGGATACAAGATTTAAATAAGATCCAGTGTCTCATAATGTAATATGCAAAAGGTCCTGGTTTTAATGGCAAATCACTTGTCATATTTAGAATAAGGAAGAATTCAAATTGAGTAAGAAAAGCCAACCAACAGAAGCTATAAAACCAAGTTGACACAGATGTTAGAACTTTCTGACAAAAATGTTCAAGCAGTCATTATAAAAATGCTTCAACAAGCAATTACAAACATGCTTGAAACAATTAAAAAATTAAAAATTCTCTAGTCAAAATATTAAAGAAAGAGAAGGTGTAAGAAAAATCAAGTGGAAGTTTTAGCACTGGAAAATAAAAACTCAAAAGGATGGATTCAGCAGCAGAATGGAGAACACAGAAAAGGCTCCAGTGAACTTGACATAAAACAATAAAAATGCCCCAAACTGAACAACAGACAGAATTAGACTTTTAATAAAATGAACAGAGCCTCAGGAAAATTGAGGGCTCGATCCCTCACAAAATCTAAAACTTAAGTCATTTGGTTTCCAGAGGAGGGGAGAAAAAGGATAGGAATGAAACATTATTAAAAAATAAAAGTAGCATAAAAATTTCCAAAATTTGGGAAGAGCTGTAACCTGCAATTCTAGAAGTGAGTGAATTCCAATCAAGATACATGCAAAGAAAGCCACATGAAGATATATAATAAAACATCTTAAAGCTAACAAAAAAGAAAAAAAATGCTTAAAGTAGTCAGAGAAAGATGACACCTCATCTAAAACAAGATAAATGACAACAGATTTATCATTAGTAGCCGCTGATGACAAGGGAAAGAGGCACAACAGTTTTCAGGGACTAGAAGAAAAAAGTGAGAAAAAAGTGTCAATCCAGAACCATACTCAAATGAAAATAAGCTTTGGGATGGAGCGGGGAAACAAAACATTCCTAGATGAGGAAGACAGCAGTTGCCACCAGCAGACCTACGGCGGGACTAATGGAGCAGAATGCTGCAAGCAGAAAGGATATGAGAGAGGAAGGAGCCTTGGAACTTCAGGAAGGAAGAGTAAACATGGGTAAATGTGATAGACACTTTTTCCTTGAGGTTCCTTAATTAAATTTGACGGTTGAAGCAAATTTATAACACTTATCGGGTTCTAATGTATGTAGAGGAGATAGTAAGACACTTACCTTATGAAAGGAGAGGGAAAAGAATATAAAGAGGCACAAGATTTCTAACCTTCACTATTACCGGTAAAATGGTAACACCATTGACTGTGATCAGTTATGTACATATAATACCTAGAATAACCACACAAAAAACTATACAGAGCAAATTTTATAGTAATTACCTCTCAAAACAAACAAACAAACACTAAAAAGTTATACAAAGAAATGCATTAAAAAACCACATAGCTGCCGAAACCGGTTTGGCTCAGTGGATAGAGCTTCAGCCTGTGGGCTGAAAGGCCCCAGGTTCGATTCCGGTCAAGGGCATGTACCTTGGTTGCGGGCACATCCCCAGTAGGAGATGTGCAGGAGGCAGCTGATCGATGTTTCTAACTCTCTATCCCTCTCCCTTCCTCTCTGTAAAAAATCAATAAAATACATTAAAAAAAAAACACAAAACAGTATGGCCCTAAATATTAAAAAAAAAACCACATAGGTAAATTAAAATTCAATTTTTAAAAAATTTATGTAATCACAGGAAGGAAGGACACAGAAAACAGATAAATGGAGAGCAAATACAAAAAAAAATGAATAAAGATGTAGATTTAAGCTCTAGCCTACCAGTAATTACATTAAATTAACACTAAAAGACAGAGATTGGCAGAGTGGTAAACAAGAAACAAACAAAAAAACACCACCCACCTCTATGTTGTATATAAGAAACTCGCTTAAAGTCTAATAATTTAGGTAAGTTGAAAGCAAAAGTATGGGAAGAGATATAAAGTACAAACATTAATCAAAAAAGCAATACTGGCTATGTTAATATCAGATAAAGTGGACTTCAGAGCAAAGAAAATTATTAAAGACAGAGATGTACATTACAAAATGATAAAATGATTATAGTAAGAGCAAATTAACATTTATAGAGTACACCTACACAACAATAGTAAAATGTACTTTGTTTACAAGCACTCGCAGGTTTAATGTAATTCCCATCAAAATGCAAGCAAGATTTTTGTAGGCATGGAGAAGACTAAACTAAATTTAAACTTTATATGGAAAGTCTTAGAAATTGCAATAGCTAAAAATTGTGAAAAATAAGAATAATGGAGAAGTCACTCTAATTTCAAAACTTTTATAGCTATTGTAATCAAAACTTGGTTGTATTGGCAGAGGGTTAGACACATGGAAAATGGAACGGAATAGAGAACCCTGCAAGTGTAGCCACTGATTTTTGACAAAGTTTCAAAAGCAATTCAAATGCAGAAGCATAGCATTTCCAATAAATGGGGCTGGAGTAAGTGGGTATCCAATGGCAAACAATGAACTTCTACTAAACATTACACCTTAGTCAAAACTAACTCAAAATACATCATAGATTTAAATGTAAATGTAGAACTTTAATACCTTCAAAAGAAAACATGGGGCAAAATCCAGGACCTATGGCTTACTGAAGAGTTCTTGGACATGACACTAAAAGCATGATCTATATAAGAAAACAGATAAATTGGATTTCATCACAATTAAAAACTATTGCTCTGCAAAAAAAAAAAAAAAACAACAACAAAAAAACCCACAAAAAACCTGTTAAAAGTTTGAAAAGACAAGCTACAGACTGGAAGAAAACATTGGTAATTCACCTGTCTAAAAAAGAACTTGTATCTAGAGTACATAAAGAACTCAGATAAAAAGGGCAAAGAGTGTGGACAGATATTTCATGAAAGGAGATGGCAAATAAGTACATTTAAAAATGTGCAGTAGCACTGCCATAAGGGAAATGCAAATGAAGACCTCAGTAAGATATTACAGACTCAGTAGGATCACTGCTGGGAAAAATGATAACATCAATTGCTGGAGAGAATGCAGAGAAACTGGATCTCTCATACATTGCTGGTGGGAATGTAACATAATACAGCCACTCTAAAGTAATGCATCAATTTTTTAAAATTAATTATACATTTACCATACAACTTAATCACTGGAATTCTGAGCATTCCAGAGAAATTAAAACTTATGTCAACATAAAACATGTACATAATTATTCATAGGAGTTTAGTTTTAACATACAAAAACTGTAAACCACCAATACCCTTCAATAAGTAAATGGTTAAATTGTGGCACACCTTATGAAATACCACTCAGCAATAAATACATGCAATATTTTGGATGCATCTCAAGGGCATTATGCCAAGTGAAAAAATGTTCATCTTAAATGGTCACATTCTCCTATGATTTCATTTAGATGGCATATTCTAAATGTCAACAGTCTGGAGATGGAAAACAAATTTGTGATTGCTAGGGGTTAGGGTGAGAGGTTGAGTGTCACTATGAAGAGGTAGCTTGAGGGAGACCTTTGTGCTGATGGAACAATTCCCTGTCTTGATCCTGGTGGTAGTTACACAACCATACACTTGTGATCAGATGATAAAGATACACATGCATTGTATCAATGTCAGTTTCCTGGCTTTGATACTGTGCAGTAATTATTCAAAATATAACCATTGGGAGAAACTGAGTGAAAGGTACACGGGACCTCTCTGTGCTACTCTCCTTGCAACTTCCTGTGAATCTATAATTATCGCAAAATAATTTTTTGTAAAAACAGTGAATCATGGAGGTTAAGCAGGATCTATTCTCTGTCTACCTTGAGTAATTTTTAGCCACATATACATGCACGGTGGCCCAACAGGATAAACTACTTTTACGTTTGGTGCTGAAATTGTGGCTGTTTATTCAAGTTAAAATTCATTTGATTCTTACATATTTAGGAGAATTAGTTTTGCTTTCAGCATTTATTTTCAGGTTCCTATGATTCTCAGCTCACTTTATTCTTTGAAAGCTATAATATAAAGCATTACTTACATTTATTTCAAATAAATTATTATTATTTTCCAATTTATTTTTTTATTTTTTACTTATTTACATTCTTTATTGTTGAAAGTATTACATGTCTCCTTTTTCCCCCATTGACCTCTCCCCAGCTGCTCCCACCCCCCAGCACATGCCCTCACCTCCCCCTTACTGTCTGTGTCCATTGGTTATGCTTATTTGCATGCATACAAGTCCTTTGGTTGATCTCTTACCCCCCAAGCCCTCCCCAGCCTTCCCTCTGAGGTTTGAGGGTCTGTTCAATGTTTCTATGTCTCTTAATCTATTTTATTCATCTGTTTAAGTTGTTCATTAGATTCCACAAATGAGTGAGATCATGTGATATTTATCTTTCTCTGACTGGCTTATTTCACTTAGCATAATGCTCTCCAGGTCCATCCATGCTGTTGTGAAGGGTAAGAGTTCTTTCTTTTTTTCCGCAGTGTAGTATTCCATTGTGTAGATGTCCCACAGTTTTTTAATCCACTCATCTGCTGATGGGCACTTAGGCTGTTTCCAAATCTTAGCTATGGTGAATTGTGCTGCTATGAACATAGGGGTGCATATATCCTTTCTGATTGGTGTTTCTGTTTTCTTGGGATATATTCCTAGAAGTGGGATCACTGGGTCAAATGGGAGTTCCATTTTTAGTTTTTTGAGGAAACTCCATACTGTTCTCCACAGTGGCTGCACCCGGTTGCATTCCCACCAGCAGTGAATGAGGGTTCCTTTTTCTCCACATCCTCTCCAGCACTTGTCGTTTGTTGATTTGTTGATGATAGCCATTTTGACAGGTGTGAGATGTACCTCATTGTTGTTTCGATTTACATCTCTCAGATGATTAGTGACTTTGAGCATGTTTTCATATATCTCTTGGCCTTCTGTATGTCCACTTTTGAGAAGTGTCTATTTAGGTCTTATCCCCCTTTTTTAATTGAATTGTTTATCTTCCTTTTGTTAAGATGTATGAGTTCCCTATAAATTTTGGAGATTAAACCCTAATTGGATGTCACATTGGCAAATATGTTCTCCCATGCAGTGGGCTTTCTTTTTATTTTGTTGATGTTTTCTTTTGCTGTGCAGAAACTATTTTGATGTACTCCTATTTGTTTATTTTCTCCTTAGTTTCCATTGTCCTAGGAGATGTGTCAGTAAACATATTGCTACGACATATGTCTGATATTTTGCTGCCTATGGATTCTTCTGAGATTTTTATGGTTTACCATCTTACATCAAAGAAATTATGTTTTAATAAGTGTATAGTTTTACTTTATTTCTTACTTTTATTTTTTTATAAACTAACATTGAAAGCAGAATAAAGTATAGTTTTGTGATCATCATTATGGCAAAATACTTTACATTCCCAAAACTTAGTTATCAAATAATAATTTCCATACTGTTAGTTTTAATTTAAGAAAATGGCAAAAAACAAAACAAAAACACACATCTCTGAGACTTACCTAGATTTTATAGGTCTATAGCACCTATGAGTAAACTGCTAGAGGCAATTTTTTAGCAGAAAATTTGCTGTGCTATATTTCTTTCTTTAAAAATATTTTCTAAACAAATTTCAGAATGCTTATCTTTTAATTAATTTGATACTCCATACAGAGTAGTCCTAAATGGAAGCGAGTAGCTGTTTTTGCCATGGTGCCCAGAAGGATGCCTTTATTTTGCCAAAAAATGTTCTGTCACTAATGTGAAGCCTGTTGACAAACTGTTGTTTATATGTTGTCAATGTGATGCCAAGTCAATTGTCTCGCCACAGGAATCCTGGCTTGGCCCCAGGGGCTGTCTAAATATCTGTAGACAAACAGATACTTTTAGGGGGAAAAAATTAAGGGTAAAAACCTCTTTTTACTTTTATCTGCCTCTTAACTGATGTTTCATGAAGATAGGAAAATAAGTAGTGATCAAACAACTTTGCAAGAACTGTAATTCTAAAAACTTAGACATATGGTTGGCTTTTGATTCCTCTAGCTGTTAATTAAGAGGCTAATTGTGCAAGGTGGTTAGGTGTGTATCAGTTTGCAAGTTTTACATTTTTTTCCATGTTATTAAAAAATAGCAAAGTAGGAGCTTTATGAGTTTTATTTATCTGCCAAATCAGTGGTTGTCAACTGGGGGTGATTTTATCATCCAGGGGATATTTGTTAGTGTCTGGAGATACTTTTATTTGTTGCTGTTTGGGAAAGGGCAATGGTATGTAGTAGATAGAAAGCAGATATGCTGCTAAACATCCTACAATGCCCAATAATTATCTGGCCCCAAATGTCAATAGTGAGGAGGTTTAGAAATTCTTATTTATAGTAAATGGTAAGGTTCATAGAGAATAGCATTAAAAAGTTATGAAAACTCTTGTAATTTTTAGAACAGCAAAGAATATATTATATTTATAATACAGTCATTCTAATACTTGGATTATAGAAATGACTTAGGTTGCACATTTGTTTTTTCTTCATGAATTTATAGTTTTGTAAATACGTAAGATAAAACTAACATTTTTATTATTTTCTTAAAATGAAAGTTTCTTATACAATATCTTCAAATGTTCAGATATTACCCATGTGTTCAATATTTAGCATTTTCTTTCCACCATTCTTAAGATGTTATAAATGTTAATGAAAAATACTATCTAAAATTTTTTTTATGTTTATTATGCCAGGTAGTATTCTAAGTCACATACAAATGCACACATACATATATACACATTCCCATAATATATGTGTATATATGTGTGTACGTATGCACATATTCATTTACTTAAATAACTGATCCTTTTGATTCAACATAAGACACTTCAGTGATTTGTGTGTGTGTGTGTGTGTGTGTGTGTATGTGTGTACGTTTGCGTGTGTGTGTATGTGTCTGTTAAACAACTTCAGCCAGGGAATGTAACCTTATTTTCATATGTATTCTGGGACACTTCACAAATATATATGGCTCTTAGAAGTATAGAACACTGGTTGTGAATCACTGCTCTAAAACAGTGATTTTCAACCTTTTTATTCTCATGTCACACAAATTAATTACTAAAATTATGACAAGAAAAAGAGATAATTTTAATTTTTTTCACTAATACCACATGGCTATTGTGTTGGCTGTTGTCACATTTTTATTTGACAGTCTAAAGGAAAAGAGGTCAGTGCCCCTGACTAACTAGTCAGGTATTGCATGTTTTAAAAATAATTGTGGCACACAGGTTGAAAATCACTGTGCTAAAAGTTGGGATTGTCCTTAAAAGGACAGATGGACTTAAAACGAAATTCTGAGGGAAATAGAGCTCTTTTTATTTATTTTCAAGTAAGCATCTTGTTTTCCTTGTAAAATTTGGGGGCTAGGATGGGACAGAAAAGTCACCAATATTTACCAAAATAATGAAATGTAAAGTAAATAAATTATTATTTATAGTTGGAAAAATGAGAATTCAGTAAGAATAAGAAAATATGACAGTTATGAATAACTAAGCCATATCTGTTTTAAAGTGAATTTTTTCAGTATTTCATTTTTGCTATTAACTTATTCACTTAGTAAAATTGTATTGAAAGCCCACTATCTATTATTATGAGCTATGGAATAAATCCACATTTTACTTATTCTGTTTGGACTTTGTTTAATATATGGTTCAGACTTTATTAAATTATGACCTCACATTTAAATAATTTAAGTAAAATATTAAGACTATTCCACAGTAATAGCCCAATGCATAGCCAGTAGAAAGGAGCATTCTACTCACCCTGTCGCAGATTTAATGAGAAATCAGGTAAACTAGTGAAGTTCTTCTTAAACAAACCAGATCATAGTTTATTATTTTTCCTTGAAAAAATTTTAATATAGAAGGAATTGAAAAATGTGAAGCTATTAGGTCTTTAAAGATATCCACAGTAATCTACAATTTGTGGTGTCAGAGACATTTTATGGAGGAAAGTTTACTTCAGAGGAAATAATCCACTCACCTACTCTACTTCTGAAACTTATAATGTTATAAGAGCTTTCTAATGATGTCTTTTAAATAATATTATTTGTAGTACTTCATAAATATTTATTTTCTCTACTTTATTTCAAGGCCATCAATTTTCACTATCAACTGTAATTTTAATCCACTATTTTTTCCTCAAAATGTTCTCTAGAATTTGATTTTAAAGTAGTTTCTACTGCTGCATTTTTCTTTATGCACTTATTTATCCTTTATACATATTTATTATTTTTATTCACATAATTATAATTGCTATGTCATATTATATAACTGGCATATAGAGATTTTTATATAAACTAAGACTTTAGAAATTCAATATTAGCTCTAATTTGAAAGGGAAAATTGAAGGAAACATGTAGAATTTGAGAGTATTTGAGTTCAAGATTTTATTAAGAATATTTATTTTTTTAAGTGTTTTTAAAATAATGATGTGGCTGACTAGCTAAATTAGTAAAAATATAGCTTTGCTAGGTAAAAATCAAGGGTGAAATTGTATTATTGTGTCCTTACATGAGCTATATTGCTACCTTTAACCACATGTCTTTTAAATGGCTGCTATACTCACTAGGCAGGCGCTGGAGGTAATTGGGCAAGCAGAGTAGCAAAGAAAAATAAACAGAACCTGAGAGTTCTCTATCTGTCCTCAACCCATCTTTACCTGATACATCCTCTCCTTATCCTTTATCCTGAAGGAGAACTTTTGCTATCTTAGTTCCCAGATCTTCCATGATGCAAAATTAGGAAAGTTGAATAGAGAGAGTCAGATCTGTAGAAACCAGAGGAGGAGGGTGAGGAATCACCGAGAGGGCCTACAACAATCTGTGCAACAAGGGTGGGAGGGAAACTAGAGAATGCAGTATTGATGGAGCTGGAGGCAGAGCCCCTCCAGTACCTGCAACTTCTCTAATCTGGGGGGAGATATGACCCTCCAGGTACATGAAGCTCAAAGACCCCCAAAAGATTCAATCTAGAGATTTTCACTGAGATCTTATAATCAAACTCTTAAAACTCAGAGACAAAGACAGAATTCAGTAAGAGAAAAAATAAAAAGACTCATCACATACAAAGAAACCAGGTGATCACTTAGTTATATAGTGTCTAATCACTGGGGTTTACACCTGAAACTAACAGAATAATGTATGCCAACTGTAATTGAAAATTAAAAATGATAAAATAAAAAATGTGTAAATTAAAATAAAACATAAAATGTGAGAGGGGGCAAGCAAATATATTAAACTTTTTAATGTAATTGAAATTAACTTGTTAATAGCTTATAAGAGCCTCGCAGTAACCATAAAGCAAAAACCTGTGATAGATACACAAATGATAAGGAGGAAAAATATCAAACCATACCACTGCAAACAATCATCATTTGACAAAGACAGCAAAAGAGGAAGGTTTTTAGTTTGATGTTGTCCAGCCTGTTTATTTTAGGTTTTGTTGACTGTGCTTTTGGTGTCTTACCCCCAAAAATATTGCCCAGGCCAATATAAAGGAGCTTTCACCTATGTTTTCTTCTAGGATATTATGGTTTCAGGTATTAAATTTAATCTTCAGTGAATTTTACATTCATTTTTGTCAGTGGTGTAAGATAGAGGTCTAATTTCATTTTTTGCTTATGTTTATAAAGTTTCCCAGCACCATTTATTAAAGAGATTACCCTTTCCTCATTACTGATGCCCTTGTCAAAGATTAGTTAACAGTATGTTTGCGGACTTATTTCTGGGCTCTGTATTCTGTCTCATGAGTCTGTGTACCTGCTTTTATGCCATCACCAAGCTGCTTTGATTATTGTAGGCTTGTAACATATTTTAAAATTAGGAGGTCTGATGCCTCCACTTTTATTCTTCTTTATTAAGATTTCTTTGATTATTCAGGGTCTTTTGTGGTTCCATATGAATTTTAGAATTGTTTTTCCTATTTCTGCCATTGGAATTTTCAGAAGGATTACAGTGAGTTTATATATTGCTTTGGGTAATATGAACATTTTAACAATAAAAAATTCTTTCAATCCAGGATCACAGGATATCGTACCTTTTATTTGTATTTCCAATTTTTTTCATCAGTGACTTATAGTCATCAGTGTACAGATTTTTCACCTCCTTGGTTACATTTATTCTTTAGTGTTTTATTGTTTTTGATGCTACTGTAAATGGGATTACTTTCTTATTTCTCTTTTAGAGAGTTAATTCTTGTCGAAAGTGCAAATAATTTTGTTTGTTGATTTTTGTATCCTGAAATTTTACTGAATTCATCAGTTTTGTGGTGGAATCCTTAATATATTCCGTATATAGAACTACATCATCTGCAACTCAATAGCAGAAAACCAAATAACTCTATTAAAAATGGGCAGAAAACCTAAATGAACATTTTTCCAAAGGAGACATACAAATGGCCAATAGGTGCATGAAAGGTGATCAACATCACCAATCATCAGATAAATGCAAATCAAAACCACAATGAGATATCACCTCAGACCTGTTAGGATGTCTGTTATTAAAAAGACAAGAGATTACAAATGTTGGCAATGATGTGGAGAAAAAAGAACTGTGTGCACTGTTGGTAGAATGTAAATTTGTGCCAACACTATGGAAAACTGTTTGGAGGTTCCTCAAATAATTAAAAATACAACTACCATATTCAGCAATCTCACTCCTGGTATATATCTGAAGAAAATGAAATCAGTATCACAGAGATATCTACACGTCCATGTTCACTGCAGCATTATTCACAATAGCCAAAATATGGAAACAACCTAAATGTCCTTCAACAGTGGATTTTTAAAACATGGTATATACCAGTACATACAATGGTATTTTTTCCCCCAGCATTTTACAAAACGGAAATCCTGTTACTTTGATAACATAAATGAACCAGGAGGGCATTATGATAAGTGAAATAAGTGAGGCAAAGAAAAATAAATACTACATGGTATCACCTATATGTGAAATCTAAAAAGGGGGGGATAAAAAAGAAAGAAAAATTCAATTTCATAGAAACAGAATAGAATGGTGGTTGGCAAAGTCTGGGAGGAAGGCTAAATAAGGAGGTGTAGGTCAAAGGGTGCAAACTCTCAGTTATAAGAAAAATAGATTTTGTGGAGCTAATGTACAGCATGGTGACTATGAGTAATAATGTGACACTATATACTTGAAAGGTGCTGAGAGGAGATAAGTGATTTAACCACACACACAAAAGAGTTAACTATGTGAGTTGATGTACATGTTAATTATCTTGACCTTGTAATTATTCTACAACATATATTTATATTAAATCATATTGTATCCTTTAAGTACATACAATTATATTTATCAATTATTCCTAAATAATTTTGGAGAAAAGGTGGAATTTAGATTTTGGAGGAGGCTCCCCATGGGGCGAGACTGCCTCTGAGTGACCCTGGCCAGCTGATACTAGTGGCTGTGATGGGGCAAAATGAGGCTGTTTCTAGGAGTGTAAGAAAAAACACCTGGAAATGGGAACTAACTACTGTTCCTGGAAGCAGCTGGCACTGACAGGAACAGGATGGAGACTGGAAGGAGCAGTCCTTTCTGCTTCTGTTATGGATTGAATTGTGTCCTCTGCAAAATTTATGTGGTGAAGTATAGCCCTCATACCTTAGAATGTGACCTTATTTGGAAAAGGGTCATCACTGATGTGATTAGTTAGGAAGAGGTCATAAAGGAGTAGGGTGGGCGCCAATCATTATAACTGGGGTTCTTATAAAAGGGTAAATTTGATCCCAGAGACATGCACACAAGAACACCATGTGAAGATGAATGCAGGAACTGGAGTGATGTTTCTTCAAACCAAGGAATGCCGAAGACTGCCAGCAAACTACCAGGAGCTAGAACAGAGGCAGGGAACATACTTTATTTCATACCTTCAGGGAACCAACCCTGCTGACACCTTACTTTAGCTTCCAGAACTGAGACAATAAATTTTTGTTGTTTAAGCCAAAAATAAACAAGCAAAAACCAAAAGTGAACATCATCAATAACAGGATAAATCAAAATTGTTTGCCTTTTGATACAGCATGCAATTAGAAGAAGACAACATCACATATATTTCTGCTAAAAATGCATAACTTAGATCTACTTGTGAGGAAGCATTAGACAATCCCAAACTGAGGGATATTCTACAAAGTAATTGGCCTACCAAATTCAGTATCAAGGTCACCAAAAAAGACTGAATAACTGTACCATGCTAAGGACAGCTAATGAGACATGACAACTAATGCAAAGCACGATTCTGCACCAGATCCGTTTGCTCTAAGGCAGTGGTTCTCAACCTTGGCTGCACATTAGAATCACCTGGGAATCTTTTTAAAATCCTGATTTCTGGGCCTCATCCTCCGGAAATTCTGTTTCTTTGTTATGGGGTGGGGCCACAACATTAGTAACAAAGAAACAGAATTTCTGGAGGATGAGGCCCAGAAATCAGGATTTTAAAAAGATTCCCAGGTGATTCTAATGTGCAGCCAAGGTTGAGAACCACTGCAAGGCGATTGGGTGACTTCAAAGGGGTCTGAGGAGTAGGTGGCAGTAATTTCCTAACTATATTGCAGCTGTGTAAAAGAATGGACTTACTAGTATTTATAAGAAATACATAATAATTCAGATGTGATGGGGCATCAGGTTGACAAGTTACTCTCAAGTCTTTCAAGAAAAAAATTATTTTTGTCTTCTGGTAATTTTTCTCTAAGTTTGAGATTATCTCAAATCAAAATTATATTTAAAAAAAATAAACACCTACAAATTGTGAAAGAATAAACTTTTGTGTTTGCATATTTAGATCTGTTGATAGGTATGAATTATGGATTAGATCCTTTTCAAAGTTATTTGAAAGAGATAAAGATTGAACTTTTTCACTTACTATTTGTTGGTTTAACTGGTTTTGTGAATATGATTTCATGAACTGGATGAGTCACATAGGCTAAAATTAATTAGGGCTACAGGTGAAATCATGTCAGTAACTAACATAAATTAATACTATTTGTGCAGACATCACTAAGCTTATAGGTATAGGAGCTTATAAATATGCACAAGTTATTAAAAGAAAATAGAAAAATGTATATTTACATATAACTTGTACTAATAATGTCATTAAGAGGAATTGAAGTTTAAAGTTTATTTTAGTCATATTGCTAGAGAGTTAAACTTGAATCTATACAATCACATAATAGAAACAAACCTATCAGTAAAAAGAAGTATTTATGAAGTTTTTCATATTTGGGTCTTATACGTATATTGTATGATTATTTTTGCTGAGACCTAGCAGAGTCAATCACATTGCTGTATATAATAATTATACATGTTGTTGTTATTCCATCTTTAAATATAAGAACTTAGTTTTATTTTTAAACGTTTCATTGTAGAAGCAAAAATCTTACCTATTATTTTCTATTTTACTGAAGTTTTAATGTACAACTTTGAGATAATAGTGAAATGGAAAATGATTTTAGTTGAAGTTATAATAAATATATCTGAGGAATATTTCAGAGCCAAGTTTTGTTTACTCTGTGCTTAAAATAGGTACCATATGGAGAGAAAGTATTAGGAAATTGTAACATAATGTCATATATTTGCAAAGTTGTTCAAGTGCTACTGGTTTACTATAGATTAATTCTTGGTCACTTTTCCTTTCAAATAAATATGTCAGATGTCACATTATTAGACAGGAAAATGAGGTAACAGCTCAGAGAGAGCTGTTATAAATACTGTTATTATTTGTAGAGATAAGTAATAGGGAGGTTTTCAAAGAAATCTAGAAACTCTATTAGTTCAAAGCTCTATTAAAAAAGCAAAGTGATTTTTATTGGGGAAGGCAAACAAATGACTATCTAACGGCAAAGCTGTGTTTTCACAACAGTCAACTCAATAAAGCATCAGAGGAGGCAGTCAAGCACTCAATTGAACACTTTGTAGTCAAACCTCTATGGTGCGTGGTCAAAGCCACACACTTTGTTTTATTTAATCTCCAATTTACAAGGTAGAAATTGGCATGGTTCAAGTCTATATTTTCTCCCTGCAATTACTATTGTAGGTAATTACACAGATATTTTAGCCCCTTAGTTAAGAGATGTATCTAAATATGAAAGTATACTGTCAGTACCACAATGATCATTACAATGTGTGGTGGGATGCACTACATATTTTTGATTCATGGCACTGTCAATACTTAATCATAAGTCTTATAGATCAATTTAGTAAACTCAGTATGCTTGAAAGTGAAAACCTCTACTTTGTATTTTGTTACATCTACTTTTAGATTATCCTTTGCCTTTCGATGCAAATGTCATACCCATGAGAGGTGAAGAGTTGGTAAAAGATATCACTGAATGCAAAATTTTCCACTCTGATAAGTTATTTTAACAATCCATGCTAACTTACAGCTATCAATCAATCAGTAGACCAGTGAAATTGATTTGAAATAGTGTTAAAAATTATCAGTTTTCTATGCATAAAAATGTCATCTTTCCTTACTAGTCAGAGGAAGTTCTTAGATGTTTTATGAGACTCTCCTTGACCTTCCTGCATATATTCTAATTTCACAGCAATTTCTCTAAAGAGAAACAGAATAGAATTCTGAGAATTATATGAGATAAATATACCAAGTGTGGCTTGTGTAGGTTATTGAATCTAATTTTTTCCTGTGCCCAGCCTAATATGCCACAGCAGTGTCAAAAGGTTTTTTTGAATTTTATTAAACTAGCTCATCATTAAATACTTAGATTTTTAAGTTCACAGGAAAATATGGTCATAACAAAGCTTTTATAAAATAATATGCCAAACATTAGCTACGATTCTCTTTGTAAGCAATATGCAAATTTCAAGTTTTAGTTTTCTTTGAACAGGTAAATTTCAAAGGTTTTCAAGAATAAATTTATAGTTTGAGTCTAAGGTTTTTTTCAGTTAACTATAAAGGCATTTTGATGCATATTGCTTAAGTGACTTGGTTTTCTTTTAATATGGATCTTGTGATCTGATAGCCAAACCATTATACAAGGATATTCTCATTTTCTACTGACCAAGGAACTACTTTTAAGAATTGACTGCATACTTCACAAAAATACCCAGAAAAAGAGTGTGACTTTCCACAGCCTTCTAACTCAGTCTTGCTTCTGCCACTAAAGCAAAACCTACATAACGTTTGATGCACAACTCATGTCACATCTTTTCAGAGAAGCCCAACTGTCCGCCAAAACCCTCAGTGAGTTTCATCTCCTCTATATGATCTCCATCTCCATCTTTCTCTGATACCTATATGGCCTATTGTCCACATCACTCACCTCACAGTTACCCATGGAGCCTCTTATGTTTAGTTACGTTATGCCTGCTCAACCAAATTTAAGCTCTTTGAAGTCAAAGATCATGTCTTCCTTATATCTGCCATAGCCCCAAATTCAGACCTTTGTACATGGCAGTCATGAATTTTTAATTCTAAAAGGAATATTCGAAATAATTTCAACCATATTAGAAGATAAGAGACCTAGGTCTAGGAAAGACTGAAAAAACTACTTGGTGATTGATGACTGCTATATTTATTCCTGAGTATTGGAAAGAATTTTTTTTTTCTCTTTTAAATGACATCCTCAAAGAATGTCCTTTTTACACTTGATGCATCAGAATCAACTAGAGGATTATTAAAATACAGACCGAGGAGCCTAAAGCCCAGTGTTTCTGATTCGGGTCTGTGGCGGGGCCTGAGAACTTGCATTCCTAATAAGTCCCCAGTTGATGCTGATATTACTGGCCTACCAACTAACTACCTTTGAAATAGCACTGCTGTCGGACAGATCCACACAGCTCCATGTTACCTCAATTATAGTTTTTCTATTTTTGAAAAAAATACAATTTAAAATGTTTCTGTTAGATTACCATCTTAAACACATATCAACAGATTCTATTATTAACATGCTTTTAATTTGCTCCTAAGGATTCCACTTCTATAACAATTCAATGATTTTAATTATTAAAGCAAGTTAATCATTTTTAAAGCTCCTTTCACTTGCTTAATAAAAATTCAGATCTTATGGGAAGGAACAACACGGCTGCCAACAGAGCAATGACCTCTTATCTAAATTTTGCATTCTCATGCACAGCTGAGAGCACGGCCAACTGTAACAACTTTCTGGAAGGCAACTGGCAATATATATTGAAAGCTTTAAAAATGGATGCACCTCTCTCTTCATACTGTAGTGGCAAAGAATAAAACAAGTGGTCAAAGATGGAGACATTCTGTAACTTGATGTGATGATAGTTAACCAGGTATATAATTTTGTCAAAACTCATCAAACTGTACACTTAAAATAGGTACATGTTTTGGTAAATTATAACTGAATAAAATCAGTTGAGATTGCTCTAAAGTATTAGTAAGAAATTACTTTTCTCTCTCTTTTTTTAAAAGCTGCAGTCATGGCATTAGCCCTACTACACAAAAAAGTAGGGACAGTGTTGAGTAAAAAATTGAGTGAAAGGTATTTTCTGTGGCCATTGCAGTAAATGTCCTAAGTATGTGGGGAAGGCCAGGGGTTAGCAGTGGTTCTCAAACTTCTGGCCCTTTAAATACAGTTCCTCATGTTATGACCCAACCATAAAATTATTTTCGTTGCTACTTCATAACTGTAATGTTGCTACTGTTATGAATCGGAATGTAAATATCTGATATGCAGGATGGTCTTAGGCAACCCCTGTGACAGGGTCGGTCGACCGCCAAAGGAGTCGCAACCCACAGGTTGAGAACCGCTGGTTTAGAGAGAGTGTGTGTGTGTGTGTGTGTGTGTGTGTGTGTGTGTGTGTGTGTGTAACCAGATAATTCGAAGTAGCCTTGCAGCTCCTCCCCTGACTTTAAGCATCGGAAAGTGCATGGCCATTTTACAGACTCGCCTACTAAAATGGACCCAGAGAGGCAGAGAAGGTAGAGACCTTGATGAGGCTTTCAGAAAGGCAAAGTGGTCCAAAGGCCCAAGTTCTCAGCTTGCATTCAAGAGTTCACTCTAGGGGTTCTGAGGCACTTTAAAGTTGAGTCTTAGGTGATTTCATTGCCACAACTCCCTTAGAGAGAGTGAAGCAAACACTGAATAAATGGACAGGGTAGCTTTCCTAACAAGCACTCTGGACTCATAAATAGGCTTTCAACTCCTTGAGGGTACTTACTCATCCTTCTGTCCCCTGGAGCCTGCTTTACTCATAACTGCTACTCAGTAATTATATGAACGGGATTATAATAAATCCTTATTGTTGAGTTTGTATTTTGTAAACGTTCATTTCAGCCTGGTGGAAAGATAGCAATGTAGTAGTTTGGGAACAAGGATATTTGGAAGGTATTTCCAACAGTATTTTTAACATGACTTTTAAAATAGCATCTCTTTCATTCCTAAGTGGCTTGTAAATCAGAATTTCTTAATTTTTAAATTAAAAAACACAATTTTCCACCCTATATCCCAGAACTGCAGGTGAATTTGGTTTCTAAAACTTTTTCCAAGTGATATGTTTTCATTAGCCACAGTGATCTTAAAACTGAAGCTTAGCTATAGGTTATGTTAAAGGTACATGAGGCAGCCCTAGCCAGTGTTGGTAAGTGGTTAGAGCATCGGCCCATGCATTGAAAGGTGGAGGGTTCAATTCCCAATCAAGGGCATGTACCTGGGTTGTAGGTTTGCTCCCCATCCCTGGTCAGGGCATGTGCAGGAGGCAACCATTCAATGTGATGTGTTTCTCTCACATCAATGTTTCTCTCTCTACCTCCCTCCCCTCCTCCCTTCCACTCTCTCTAAAAGGCAATGGCAAAATATTCTCTGGTGAGGATTAACAAAACAAAACAAAACAAAAAAAAAAGAGGGAGACATGAGGCAAACTACAAAATAGCTAGAATTGATTGTGTTACATGGTATTGCAAAATTAAGGCTAGTTGCTTTTTCTTAAACACCTATGTAGTCTGGAAAGATGCTTTGAGGTAAAATCTTTCAAATAATAAGTTATTTTTTAGTTCAAACTAAAATAAAAACATATCATCATAGGGGTGAAATTGTCTGGGAAATGCCTGCATTTGTGAGAATCTGCTAGTGTTTTTAATGTTAGTCCAGTAGAACAAGGACTTTAGACTCCAGAGTATGATATTATGGCAGATATACCTAAAGCTGCAACAGAAGGACGTTCATAGGGAAAGAGCACTTTACAGCCTCCACTTATCTGAGCTTCCTGATGACTCCCATATAAAATCTAAACCCTATTCTTCACTTGCTCTTTGCTGAAAGCATAATTAATGCCCTCTGATTCTTTTTCAATGGTGCAGGCATTTACTAACTACAATTTTGTATGATAAAGTGTTTTTCATCTTATATGAAGGCAAAGAATGCCTGTCATAGAATATAAGTCTATGAAGTAGGCACTGTCAGAAAGATGGAGGGACTTGCCAAGATGATCCTGTTGACGGTCTCAGAGAGAGAATTAAATTCAGGTCTGTCTGACTCCAGAACCCAAGCTAATATGTCCATATATCAGAATTTTAAACATCTGTACATACTTAAAAAATGTTCTTATATAGTTTTGGCCATTGTTCCTCATACCTCTGTCTAAATCTTGGGCAAACTTTTTTGAGTAAAATTGGTTTTAATCAGTTCTTAAGTTTTCTGTCGAGAGAGCTATTTCTCAGAAAATCATTAAATGTACTATGTATCTTCCATAGTTATTTGTTTATCTCAAATACCATTCTCTCAAAAGAGACTTTCCCTCACTATCCTACCTACTGTTACCCAGTTACTCTATATTATTTTCTTCAAAATATTTTTCCCTCTGTAAACTTGTATTATTTACTTCTTTACATGCATCCTGGCTGAATCTCCTTACTAGAATGTAAGCTATCTTCAAGCAAGAACCTCATCTACTTATTCAACTTGTCCCCTGGCATTCATGTCCTAGACATGGAATAAGGCTTACTACATTTTGGTTGAATGAAAAATCACTAGGTACTTAACACTGGGTTAGCAATTAGCAGGGGGATGGCATCACTTCACACACACTTGGCTGAAGGTTTCCTGATAAAAAAGAAGTACATTTTTATTTTTAATCACTGCTTTCCTACTGAGTTTTTCAAATGGGTTTCAGGAAATGATTGCCATTAATATGCTTCCTTTCCTCTAGAAGTTACATAAATGAGATGGAAGATTATAAATTATTCTGTTTTGGTGACATTTGAGCAGTTTATATTTTAAGGTCTTCAAAACTGTTTTCCTTTGTAGTCACAGATATCACGTTTTGTTTAATTGTTCATTTCATCTACTTGTAGACATTTTACTACTGGAGACAAGTGAATATTAACATGGAGATAAAAAATGACCTCAGGTTTTTTTTCCTAATCTAATACCATTCACACAGTGCTTAGTTAAACTTGACTTTTTCTCATTTCTTTTTTTTTCTCCTATTGGTAAGTAAACACTTGTAGATTGTTTAATAAATGTGATTATAATGACACATTTAAAAGCTTAGTCACTTTTAAGTGCCTTGTTACAGTAATCTGAGAAAAAGATTGACATTAAATATCATGGATAATTAACTGTTTCCTGGTGAATTAATTATGTTTTATACCATGTTTAGTGATAATACCCTTTCCATGGGCTACAAGCAGAAAGCAAGAGTAGACCACATGGTAGATGAGTCATAAACTGTGATGTGAAGTTCTTCAAATTGGAAATGATATTGAAATAGAAATAAAACCATGGGTCATTTTTTTCCCCAGTGAATTTGAGCTAATAGTGACAGTAAACCATACACACATATGTGCATATATAAGTATATGTTTATATATCTATATATATAAAAGCCTAAGTGACCGTTATGACCAGATGACCTGATGAGCATCCGGTAGCTATGATGTGCACTGACCACCAAGGGGCAAATGCTCAATGCAGGAGCTGCCCCCTGGTGGTCAGTGCACTTCCACAGACAACCTCCCTCAGCCAGCCAACCTCCCTCAGTCCCTCCCCCTGGCCCGCCAACCTCCCACGGTTCCTCCTTCCTGGCTGGCTGGCCCAGATGGGCACTGACCAGGACTGGGCGAGATGGCCCCGATAGCCCTGATCGCCAGCCAGGCTGAGGGACCCCACCTGTGCATGAATTTGTGCACTGGGCCTCTAGTGTGTGTGTGTGTGTGTGTGTGTGTGTGTGTATATATATATATATATTTATATATCCATGCACATATTTATCCTGACCTTGTTTTAAAGTATTTAAAGTTGTTTTTAACAATAATATTTGTTATTCATAATAATGCTTCTTCAAAGCAGCTGTTAGTTCTTTCCCACATTTTCCCAATGAGGAAAGTGGGGCTTGGTGCGATTATATGACCTATGGAAGACTGAACAATTGATAAAAGTGGAGTTGGGCCTTGAATTCTGGTTATCTGACTGGCATTTCACTACCAAAAAAGAATAGCAACTAAATAGGAAAGAAAAATAAGACAAAAATCCCCAAATCAAAATTTGATTTTGATTTTAATTTGTCAGCCTTGTAAAGTTTTGATTTTAACTTGTCAATGTTGTTGGGGTATAGTTCTTAATAGTGTTCTCTTAGTATTTTTTAATGTTTGTAGGTTACAACTCAATTCACTTTACTGCTATCATTAAAATTAACTCCTTTAAAAAAAGTAAGGCAGTTACTGTCTCAATTCAACATAATCCACTCTAGTTAATTAATGGAATGATATTTATTTCAGGATATCAATTAGCTTACAGAATTACTGGCAAGGCCAGTGTACCAGGGTTAAATGCCACCAAACTAGTAATAGTGAACCATGCCAAGAGATTGTTTCATGGAAATTCTCTTGTTGCTGATGCTGAATCTCAGCTCTTATGGAACTAGCACTTCTAACAGCTACTGAAACACTGTGCCTTCACAACTGTGATGGCTTCTGCAATCCTCACTCTAGCCCCACAGTTCTTACTGGATAGCAGCAGGGAAACTTGTGGCATCGTTACTGAATGCATCAAGGGCTGTATGTAGCATAGTGTTTGTATATAACATACTGCCTCAAAACTCAGTGGCCTAAAACAACACTCATCCTTTTTTTCTCTCACACGTGTACAAGGTGGCTGAGGTTAGCTCATGTAGGTGGGGCATGATTGGGCAGCTTTGCTTTGTGGTCTAGATATGGCTGGACATGGCTCTTTGTATGTTGGTTAAATTCCTCTGGATTCAGTTGTACTCATTTTGGGGCTGGAGCTGAGGGACAGCAGATACCCAAAGGGAAACAGTTTTCATGGTGATGGCAAACTGTAGGCAAGCAAGCAGAAATACATAGTGTCTCTTTTAGCCTTGGGTCAGAACGGACAAATTCTCCCTTTTGCTACATTTTTTGGCTAATACAAGTCACATGGCTGAGTTCAAAGTCAAGGTGACATACATTCCACTTCTAGTAGGAGGGACTACAAAGTCACCTGGCAAAGGAATTGGATAAAGGTAGGGATGAAGAACTGGAACTCATACTTAAATCTATCACACTGGAAATCATATTTAATATGTCACACCAGGGAATATTGTTTTGGGATTCTGCCACCAAAGAAAGAGAGGCACAATTGGAGAACTATGAATTTAGAGACAATTTTCAAAAGATTTTGGGCGGTGACAAAGAAAAGATATATACTACATACACTTAATGTAATGGAAAATCAAGAACAAGTATATACTTCATAGCTTCTATAAGCATCACTGTTAAAACACTAATGAAATTTCTGGATCACAATTGTGATTTTTCTCAAGATTTCTATGTTTATATATATGTTTATAATGTATGTGTAATGGACAACACTATAGGTGTAAGAGGATATAGAAAGCAATATTATCACATTAACAAGGGAGAAATGAGATATATGTAAAATCAACAAAGATTGTAAGTTGAAATAGGTTTATGTTTCTGTGCATGTTTTGTTTATGTTTATTGTGTAGCAGACATGTGGCTAAGTGCCAAGGATCAGGAGGGGACACTGATTTAGTTTTTGCTGGTACAGTCCAGTAAGTATGTGAAAGAATAGAGGCACAGGCTCCAAGTAATAAGTTGGATAAAAAGTGAAATAGAGGCATTGTTTATTAAGTGGAGATTATATAATACTAGAGGCCAGGTGCATGAAATTCATGCAACTGTGGGGCTCCTCCCCCTAGCCCCCTAATATTCATGTATTTATGTATATGTGTGTATGTATGCATATATTTTTGTTGTTGTTGTTGTTGTTGTTAATCCTCACCTGAGGAAATTTTTCATTAATTTTTAGAGTAGAAGGGAAGGCAACAGACAGAGAGAGAAACATGGATGTGAGAAAGACATCAATTGGTTGCCTCCTGCACATACCCCGATCAGATCAGCCAAAATAGCACCACTGACAGGGCCGACTGCTGGCGGCCACTGGGGCTCAGTGTTGAGCGTATGGCAGTTTTCTGTTTCTGCTTCCACTTCTGGTAGAGGTCCCGCTTGTAGGAGCTGCTGATGTAGCGACCACTTTCTGTCTTGATCTTCTTCTTGTCCTCCTGTCCTGACTGTCCCACAAACCGCTTCTTCTTCTGGTCCCACTTGGGCTGCTGCCGGCCCCTGGTCAGGCTCTGGGCCTCCTCCCCCATCAGGTCAGGACAGCGCCAGCCACCTGCTGCTCAAAGGCGCCCCATCCCCACCAACGCTCAGGCCCGTTCACTGTCGAAGTCCTTGGGCCCATAGGGGACATAGACATCCTGGTCCAGCGGCAGGGCCTCCTCCTTCCGTTTCTTGGCTCCCCGCTCAGGTCCTGGCTGCTGCCGTTTTGGCCCACGACCTCTGTGAAGACGTCCTCCACGCTCTCTCCGACCACATCTTAATCCTCCTCCTCTTTCACAGGCTGCTCCGCCTGCCGCGCTGGGCAGCTCGGGGCTGGGCCAGCCAGGCCCTCCTGCTGGCCCTGCTGGAAGCTGGCGATGGCCTTGCAGTCCTTCTGCTCCT
The DNA here is from genome assembly GCF_000412655.1 of Myotis brandtii. Classification (NCBI taxonomy): domain Eukaryota; kingdom Metazoa; phylum Chordata; class Mammalia; order Chiroptera; family Vespertilionidae; genus Myotis; species Myotis brandtii. The sequence goes on along the minus strand of NW_005363209.1, from coordinate 1,395,993 downwards.
TGGTCCGCATCACCTGGCTGTTCAGGTCCCGGCTGGAGGCGTTGATCTCAAAGATGATCGCCTGGGAGCGGTACTGCTTGATGCTGTCCACCAGCCTCAGCTGCTGCAGCTCCTCCTCCTCGAAGCACAAGCTAAGAGGGGGAGCAGGGCCAGCCTCATGAGGTCCAGCTCCTTGGCCCACTTGATGGACTCTGGAGAGGGTGCCGGCGGGGAACCCACGTACTGCTGCTGGGCATTGTCGGCCATGCGGCCCAGGCCCTGCAGCTCCAGCGACGCCTCCAGGGTGTTCCACAGGCCGCAGCCCTCATGTCCATCATGCTCTGTGGCACCTGGCACAGCGTGCCGTCCATGCCGACCACACAAAGTCCTCATGGGGCCGGCAAAGGTGAGGGCATGGCCTAGGACAGTGGTGGGCAAACTGCGGCTCAGCAAACTGTGGCTCGCGACCCACATGCGGCTCTTTGGCCCCTTGAGTGTGGCTCTTCCACAAAATACCGACTTCTGCGCATGGGCCATGAAGTTTCAATCGTACTCTATGTGCGCGCCCACACGTGGTATTTTGTGGAATAGCCACACTCAAGGGGCCAAAGAGCTGCATGTGGCTCGCGAGCCGCTGTTTGCTGACCACGGGCCTAGGAACAGGTGCAGGTCTAGCCAGTGGGGCACCTCATCTGGGGCCACCAAGGAGTAGGTTGTGCCACTTTGGCAGCCCAGGCCACATGACCCACGGGGTGCAGGAAGAGCTTGCCCTTGGCTGGGAAGCTGAAGTTGATGATGTTGTCCAACAGCGGGATGTCCAGGCCCTGGTCCGCCAGGTCAGTCATGATGAGGGTGGAGCACTTGCCATGGGTGAACTTGGCCAGGTTGATCTTGCAAGCTGTCTGGTCCAGGGTGCTGTAGATGTGGGCACAGCTTGCCCACTGGAGCAGCCTCGGCCCCTGAGACCAAGGTAGGGGGAGGCAGACGCTTAATGCCTAGGCTCTGAGTGGGCATGGGGAAGGCCAATGGGATGGGCTGGCAGGGGGGAGGGGCGGTGAGGGGCCATGGGCAGTTGAGGGGGGGACCATTGGGGTTGATCGCTGGTTGGCTGCAGCAGTGTGCGTCATAGCAACCGGTCTTTCCACCGTTCAGTCAATTTGCATATTAGCCTTTTATTATATAGAATAGTTATGAACTTGAGGACTTAACAGATTACTCATTTTGTAAGACCCAACTCCTTGGCCTTGTGGGATCCTAGATTATGTCATTGTTCCAGCCGCAGCTTGAGCTCCACGTGGAGCCCCTGGTACCCTTTTCCTGGTTCATGAAACTCCATAACAATTTATTTTCCAGGGCCAGTCAGTACTTTGCCAGGCTTGGTTGGCAGTGATTTTCTAGTCCTGGTAGATAGGATCCTCTATTACATAACAATACCATCATGTAAGGAAAGAAGAGAAACATTCCTCTTACTTCCTGATCTTTCTTGACAATGGGCAGGGCCTTCACTTCAAAGACTGGACATGCTAGACCTTTGTTTTAGCAGCTTGCATGTTTCCATGCCAAAGAAAAAGTCATGTTACGGCTACATAGCAATCGATAATATTATAGTTAAACCAATTAGAAAAAGGCTAGTAAAATCAAGAGATGATGAAACTTCAAAACAGGAAAAAGGGTGAATATAAAGAATTACCTTTTCCCGGCCTGCGTGGCTCAGTGGTTGAGCATCAACCTATGGACCAGAAGGTCACGGTTCAATTCCAGGTCAGGGCTCATGCCTGGGTTGCAGGCTTGATACCCAGTCAGGGGTGTGCAGGAGGCAGCCAACTGATGATTCTCTCTCATCATTGATGTTTCTATCCCTCTCTCCCTCCCCCCTTCCTCTCTGGAATTATACACACACACACATACATACACACTCACACACACATATACCTTATAGATGATTTCTTCAAGCACTGAGTTATAAAAAGACTGGTGAAAAAGTTTTACTTTTAACTTGATTTCACCAGGTATAAAAGAGCTCTATTTTTTATGACTCTAATATATTTTAATTGCAGCTATGCTTATTTTATGATTACTTTAAATCATTTTCAAATATTTTGAATACTATAAACATTTTATGTTGTTGTGAAGAACTTAGGCTGTGAGCTAGAACATTTTTAAATGTTAATTGGCTTAACAGTCAAGTGGTTAAAATTCTCCCCCAATATAACCAATACCCCTAATTTTATAGTGTATAATGATGGAAAATAATGATGCTTTATAAGGAATTGAGTGTTAATGGACTATTGAAAAATGTACAGGTTACCATGATATAGAGATAAATAATCCAGTTGTCAGAATCAGCAAATGGTCATGCAACTTCTTTTTGTTGTTGTTGTTATGCTAGTTTTACTTTTCTAATACGCTCTACAATATATACATTACAGTTAAACATTTAGAGTTATCCATGTATTTCTTAAAATCATCTCATGAACACACCATACTTGTTCAGATAAGGATTTTCAGCAGGGAAATGATAAGGTTAGATTTAGATTTTTACTAGGCTGCTTGACAGCAAGTGAAGGATAGATTTCTCCCTTTAATTTTTTCAAAACTTTGACTTTTATTTTTTTCATATTTAATACATTTTATTTTTAGATCAGTTTTAGGTTCACAGAAAAATTGAGTGGAAAGTATAGTTCCAATTATACTCCCTGTCCAAGCATGTCAAACTCGTGGCCGGTGGGCCACATGCCTCATTTAACATGAGATTGATATGCTTGTTACACACACACATGCATATACCTGCACACACACACCTACACACACTCAACCTCCCCCACTATTAATATCCCTCACCAGAGGTATATTTGTTAGAATTTATGGACCTACATTGACACAACATTATCACCCAAATCTATAGATTACATTAGGGTTCCCTCTTAATTTTGTATATTCTATGGGTTTTGACAAATGCAAATTATATGTATCCACCATGTGGTATGATATAGAATAGTTTAATTGCCCCCAAAATCCTTGTGTACTGCCTATTTATTCCTGCCTCTTACATAAACCCTGGAAACCACTAATCTTTGTATTGTCTTCAAAGTTTTGTCCTTTCTAAAATGTCATATAGTTGGAGTTCGAAAATATGGCGTGGCTTCATGCACTTAATATGTATTTAAGTTTCTATCATGTATCTTCATGGCTTGATAATTTATTTTTTTAGCACTGAATGATATTCCATTATCTGGATGTACCACAGTTTTTTTATCCATTCACCTAATGAAGGTCATCTTGATTGCTATCAAGTTTCTGCAATTATGAATAAATCTGCTACAAACATCAGTGTGCAGGTGTTTCTGTTGACAGAAGTATTTAATTCCTTGAGTAAATTACACTTCAGTCTAATTGCTGGATCCTATGATAAAATATGTTTAGTTTTGTAAGAGACTGCCAAACTGTGTTCCAAGGTGGTTGAATCATTTTGCATTTCTACCAGCAATTTATGAGATTTCCTGTTGCTCCACATCCTTGTCAGGATTTGGTGTAGCCAGTGTTTTGGATTTTGACCATTCTGATAGGTATATAGTAGCATCTTATTGTTGTTTTAATTTTCATTTCCCTAAAAATGCATGATGTTGAACATAGTTTCATAAGCTTACTTGCCATCTGCATATCTTTTTTGGTGAGGTGTCTGTATAGGTCTTTGGCCTATTTTTAAATCAAATTGTTTGTTTTCTTATTGTTGTTGACTTTAAGAGTTCCTTTTGTATTTTGAATAACAGACCTTTAGCAGATGTGTCCTTTGCAAATATTTTCTCATAATCTGTGGCTTGTCTTTTCATTTTCTTGACAGTGCCTTTTGCAGAGTAGAAGTTTTTAATTTTAATGGAGTCAACCTTATTAATTCTTTCCTTCATTGATCTTATCTTCAGTGTTGCATGGAAAAGGTCATCACCATACCTACATTTTCTGTATGCTATGTTTCAGGGGTTTTATAGTTTTGCATTTTACATTTAGGTCTATGATCAATTTTGTCTTAATTTTTGTGAAGAGTGTAAGGTGTGTGTCTAGATTCATTTTTTTGCACATGGATGTCAAGTTGTTCCAATGCTTTTTGTTGAAAAGACTATTTTTGCTCTATTGTATTATCTTTTCACTTTTGTCAAAGTTCAGTTGGCTGTATTTATGTGAATCTATCTCTAGGCTTCATTGATCTATGAGTCTATTCTTTCATCATTACAACACTATCTTGATTAAAGTATATTTATACTAAGTCTTGAAGTCAAGAAGTGTCAGTCCTTCAACTTTGTTCTTTTCCTTCAATATAGAGCTGGCTATTCTAGTTCTTGTGTCTCTGCATATACTAGTAAACTTTAAAATCAGTTTGCTGATATCCACAAAATAACTTTTGGATATTTGATTAGGATTATGTTGAATCTAGAATAAGTTCAGCAGAACTGAGATTTTTGACAACATTTAGTTTTTCTGTCCATGAATTTGCCCTATAACATCACTTTTTTCATAGATCAAAGAAAGTTGATTTTAAAGTTTGTTTAGCTTTTGACTTGTTAGGATGGAGTGACAGCACCCAAGTCTCTTACATTTGGATTAGAAACCAGAAGCCCAGACTTGAGTTGTACTTTAAAAAGCTAGTGTTGCCCTGACCAGGTGCCTCAGTTGGTTGGGGCTTCATCCTGTGCACCAAAAGGTTGCAGATTAGATTCCCAGTGAGGGCACATATCTAGGTTGCCTCTTTGATCCCTGGTTGGGGGCATTTCAGAGGCAACTGATATCTCTCTCTCTCTCTCTCTCTCTCTGTCTCTCTCCTCCCCCCTTCCTCTCTCTAAAATCAATAAAACATATTCTTGGGTAAGGTTAAAAAGAAATAAAGAATAAATAAAAGGCTAATATATTTAATTCTAAACAGAAAATGAAGATTTGAAAATTGTAAATTATAACTTTATAAATTGTCAAACATATTTTTCAGTAATAAATTATAGGTGAGTAGACCAATCAAAGTGTGGTGGAAAACCATACAGTGTTATTACAGGACCCATAGGAATAAGTTATAAATTTTTTTGTGAATGTTCTAATTTAATCAATTCCAGCAACAGTATTAATAAGTAGGTAGACTTTAAATGATTATCTAATTACAGTTAAATAGTATCAGGTACCTGAAATGAATTTATCACTGAAAAGGAAAACAGAAATAAAATCCTCTCTAAAAGAGGCTTACTTTGGGTGGTGGTGTTTTTTTCTCTCTCTCCAAACAGAATGCCATTATGAGTCCTCTTCAAGCCTTAAATAACAGAAAATTAATACTGAGGCTCATGAATGCACCTTTTGTGATGAGCAGTTGCATAAAACATATTTCAACATGATATTGAGAGCTATGGACATTCCTAGAGCTTTTCAGGTTCATATACTTTAAGTCTATCACAGAAATAATTTCTAGAAAAATTGGCATCCAATTAGTACAGGAACATTGTCCTAGATAAGTATTTAAAGGTAACATATTCTATTTTTCTAGTCTCCACTTAAAATAATTGAGACAGATGTAAGTAAAATTTGATTTCAAAGACCTCTAGAATATTCAAAGAATATTCTACAGCTTTCTTTAGTACCACATTGTGTCTCTGCATATACTACTAACCTTTAAAATCAGTTTGCTGATATCCACAAAATAACTTTTGGATTTGTTTTCAAAGATCTTGGCTACTGAGAAAGTTTACACTAAATGCCTAAACAAAATTACCTCTATATTATTAAAATTCTTCTGATTACTTTCATGGACTGAGGGCTGCTATCTTTGAAGGCAATGTAAGAATCTTTGACGACCAAAGATAATTGTAATGTTCATATTATTTTTAAATTTAATTATTAATTTTTCTGGTAAGAGCTTTGAGGCATCAAATTATGGAGTCAAATCTTTGACTCTTGCACTCTCCTGCTAATGTAGCCATGAGCAAGTGATCTAATGTGTCAGAGGCTTCTATCCTCACCTGTAAAATGGGGATAACAATTCCAATTTTAGCAGATTGTTGTAAGGATGCAAGACAAAATATATGTAAAGTGAGAATGCTGTCTGGCACATAGTAAGCACTCCTAAGTGCAGTAGCTTCTGGGGTTGCATTTATTAATATTATTTGATTAATCTGTTCATCTATTATAATTAGGCAAACATTTATTGCATACCTTCAATATTGTAGTCATTCTGTTAACTGCTTATTATTATGCTACAGAATTTGTTAAATTAATATATTGTTTATTTGATCAGATATTGCTCCTGGTCCTGTAATTCTGCTCTACCCCTCCTCCAACCCCAGCCACTACTAAATTCAGGAATATGCCAATTTATGTTCACAAATTGATTCCCTTTTATGACCCTAACATAAATGCCTAATTCAGAATGAGGCTTCTTTCTCCACATAAACACTAGTTTCTTTCCCTTCTTTTACACTAAGTACATTGTATCAGTTTATCCTGGTGGGAAAAGTGCATACTGTTTTTTGAACTCAGGCTGACTTGGTTTCCAGTCGAAGCTCATAATTTACCCAGAAACCTGAATTATTATGCAGCCTCTCTAGTTTCCTCAGCTTTTCCAGACATAACACCAATTTCAGTGACTGGCTTTGAGACTTAAATAAGATAATGTTACCTAGTTTAGCATCTGATGCGGAGCTGGCTCTCATTCCATGAAGTAACTTAAAAGCAGGAACACATTTTAATCTGAAGGTGTCATTTCTCCTATATTTAAATTTTTTCATTAAAGTCTTATTTTGACAGTCCCCATAATTTTTTAAAATCACTTTTGTTAAAGAAATTGCCTGTTAGAAGAGCAGCATACTGTGTAATCTTAGTATTCTTTGTCAGATAAAGACCTCATGGAAAGTAGTTGAGGAAAATTTTAAATGGAAATCAGGTGTTAAAAGTTTAATTAGAAAAATGTATCCCTTACACATGGGCTAATGTAGACGATGGCAAGATGCTTAATTGTTGATTCTAGGGCTATTTTTACACTGTCAACATTCTATTTAGTAATCTTGGGGGAAACAGCATCAAAAGCAGACAAAGAAAAATGTTTCCCTTTCCCGCAGCTGATTCCTGTGATTGCCTGACGTTTAGTTACATTTGGGCATCTGTCTCAGGAACTCCCATTGTCTGGAACCATATGCAAACTGAAGTGTGCACTGGGGTATAGACATGAGGACAGAATTTACACTTGGATATGCCATCCGCCAGCAGTGGGAGAAGCTGGACAAGCCTGGGATGCTCCACACAGTTCATTTAATGAACTGTTACTTTATTATTTTGTAAAGCTTCTGTAATGCACATTTATGATATAAAAAGTGCCTCACATACTGCTTCATCGGAAGGGGACCTCATTTAGATTAACCTGTGACTTCAACAGCAGGTGGTAGAATGAACCAACTGCTTCAATTACTGCTTTTGCGCATGACTTTCATGTGTTGCTAAGATTATCAGAGGAACCTGATTACATCCCCTTAGACACTATTGTTGGCACGATGATTAAGCTGGTGTGTGTGTGTGTGTGTGTGTGTGTGTGTGTGTGTGTGTGTGTGTTTTAAGACTAGGGACCTAAAAAGCTTTTTGGCATGAGGCAAAAACAGTGTGTATAGAGATCAGAAAGATAGTGTATATCATTGCCCTGTAGCTTATCTCCACATATACAGCTCCCTGGTGGATCCCTATGATAAACATTATTGGAACAATTAGCTGCTGCTGACACAGAATCCAGACACAATAGCCATGGCCAGCAGCACAGAGCCAGGAATTATGGAGCCAAAAACCATAAAAAGCAACACCAAGCTAGTCTCCCCATTCAACTGCTGTCATAAAACCCTCCCAGTGCTATGTTTGCGTAGCTGGCTTTACCGATATGGCACTGCTAACACAAAAGAAGAAGCTGCAGCACTTGTCTTTGTTTAGCTGAAATTACAAGTCATTGAATTAGTATGTCATCTTTATTGTGCTGTCATGCAGCGGAGGTGAGGAAGGCTCCGTAATGGATGGTAGAGTTTGATGGCCTGAAAGACAGGCTCACAGATGGTTGTCGATATAAAACAGTTTTTACCCCCTTAAAAAAAAAAAGGAAGAAAGGAAGGGGGGAAAAGCAAATAGGCTGCTTGGAATGGATCTTCACTAATTGGTATATAATCCCCAGCAATGTTCATATCAGACCCATATGTAAGAACTTTAGTAGCCCAGAGAATATGACGCAGGTATAGAATGCTAACATTCCTAAGGAGTTTCAATAAAAGTGATGCAGCATTTTAGCTTTTTAGAAAGCTGGTGGTGGTTGTTGCTCTGGGAGAGTTTTTCTTATAATATTTCCAAAGAATTCTAAATGATTAGAGAAAGAGTTGACAGTGTTATAGGAAGTTTAAAACTAAACAGAATTTTAGCCATTCTTATTAGCAGAAATTTAAAATTGTATACTTGGATGATTAAATATATTTTGATAGGGATCTTAGACCACATAATAATGAGAGAGTAGACTAAATCTGGCTTAAAATATTTTTCATTTATTAATTTCTTGCTTTTCTTGCTCTTCTGTAGTTTTGGTTTGATTTACAAACACATCATTGGACAATTATATTAATATATCTATTGAAAATCAATAAAATGATAAACTAAATTTTTCTTTTAAAAGACACAATGTCCTGTTTCCTTTAACACATTTATTTAAAAGTTTGACCTGGTCTAAACAGCATTGTTTTGAATCTTATTTAACAAAGAAAACACTCTTTCCACCAGTATTTTATTTCAGGTGGGATTCCAAGCCACCAAACATTCAGGGCAATATTTTTTTTAATATATTTTATTGATTTTTTACAGAGAGGAAGGGAGAGAGATAGAGAGTTAGAAACATCGATGAGAGAGAAACATCGATCAGCTGCCTCCTGCACATCTCCCACTGGGAATGTGCCTGCAACCAAGGTACATGCCCTTGACCGGAATCGAACTTGGGACCCTTCAGTCCGCAGGCCTACGCTCCATCCACTGAGCCAAACCGGTTTCGGCAGGGGGCAATATTTTTTAAAGAAGCAAACAGGTTACACCTAAGAGTGTATAGAATTTTTAATGTGCTAGTAATTATTTTGGATCAAGTTTGTCTTTTTTTTTTCTTGTGGCTAAGAGAAACAGGAGAAAAATTAAATATCTGATTTTCTCTTGGTGAAACTGAGACTCATGTATGACCATAAAAGAAACCTCTAATGGGAATAATGTAAATGTGAACATATATTTAAAAATACACTTGACTACATGTAAGAAAATATAAGGGCTGAAAGTCAAGGTCTGTAAAATGGCAGGTATTAGCTCTGTTTGTGAATCTTTCTTTTGAAATGTGAATTAAAAAAGCTTTTTACATATCTTTAAAATAGCATTTGGGGCTTATGAAAAAAGCTGTCTAAAGGAGAAATAAGGAATTAGATACCTAGCTGGGACCCTAAATTTATCTGTGTTTATTCAGCAACATTAATACAGTTATTGACTTGTATTTAATGCTTATTTTATTTTTATTTGAGGACTATCATGCTGACTCTTGCAGTGTGTTATGAAAAGCAGCCTTTTTGGGAACTATTGTTTGTATGTACGTGTGTTTTGGAGGTATGGGGAAAGATTACAGACTCTTCAGTTAATTTAATTTTGATTTGAATCTTGGCCTTGCCATTTACTTTTTAACTGCATTGCCTTCAACCAGTTCTACAGCCTCTTGGCATCTACTTTCTCATTTGTAAATCTGAGAGAAGAATGGGCAATGAGTATGGAGGAGGGCATCAAGGACTTGGGCCACACATGGCCAGGCCACAGCTTGGAAGTGAGTTTTCATGGCTGCAGGATTACAAGTTATGACTCACTGTCCTAGAGTCAAAACTGCCCCAGTGTAAGGGCTAGGACCAACAGACCCAGATCCCAAATATGGAGCCTAACTCGGAGGTTTGGGCACAGAAAGTACAAGGTTAGAGCTGACGGACAGAGTGAGCGCTTGATGGTACCTGTCAAACCCAAGGAGAGGAGACTCCCTAAATCTATACCACTAGGTAGGGATGGTTCCAATGCCTAGAAACTGGGTTGAGGATTAGGAGGTCCCAGTGCAGAGTTTTGTGTGCACAAGCCAAGCAAATCAGTAGAGTTATACTCATTTACTGTTTAAAATGACTGAACCAGCTAAGTAAAAATATTAAAGGGGAGAAAAAAGAAAGCACATAAGTATGAAAAATTGAAGAAATAAGATTTTTCCTTTATGGAGGAAAATGTTGAGGAAGGAGGAGGTTAGAATAACCAGGGATGAGATGCTTAATATTGTATTATTGTTGGAGCCACCTTTTCTGTTACCCAAATAGGGAAGGTCTTCCCTGGCAAGCACTAAAAAGCTCTAGATCTCCCCCACTCCATGTTCTCTACCCCAAGGGCAGTTTGGTTCAGATGTGGTGGCTAGAATGATGTGTGGTGTAAGAGATTTTAGGGGTTCCTGTTATTCCCATTGCTCAAACATCTCCATTTGTTCCATAATCCCTCAAATTCTTCTATGAAATGGGTAAAAACTTTTATCCAACCATTAGTTATACATAAAACCTAAGAAATAATAAGAATGACCACAAAGAAAATTATTTTTTAATTCAGTTTACAAATCTAGTGAGATAATATATATAAAAGGCATGATAAATCGGAAGATGCCAGTGTACATGATAATAATTATTAAAATTTCATTTGACCTGTTCTACAGAAGTGAATGAGGATTAGGAGTTAGTTATATGTTGACTTGGATTTACAGAAAGATGTAAACAACAGAGAAAGGCAGTTACCTGTGTGAATTGGAGCTGAGAGAAGGATGGTTATGTTAAGGTAGAGGTCACCTGAGTATGGACGTGAGAAAAATGCAGAGAGAAGGCCCAGGAGAGCTAACATGAAGTATTTTTAAGCTTTAGCCATAATAAAAAGACCAAATTGGTATTTATAGGTGTCCAGGACATTTTATTATGTACCCTTTTTATCTCTTTGATTTCATCCTTCCCATAAATTTTTAAAATATTTTAAATTGATTTTTAGAGAGAGAGGAAAGGTGAGGGAGAGAGAAAAATATTGATGTGAGAGTAAAACAAAGATCAGAGTGGCTGCCTCCTGCACACCCTCCTGGGGATTGAGCCCTGGCATGTGCCCTGACCGAAAATTGAACAGCAGCCTCTTGGTGCATGGGACGATGCCCAACCAACTGAGCCACACTGGGCAGGGCAACTCATAAATTTTTAATTCATTTCCTGGATGAGGCCAAGAATACAGCCAGTGAACAAGAAAGCATACCTATTCATTATATTCAAAGCGGAATATGTTTTAAATGTCACACATACACATATTTATATTCTGCTGTTCTAGAGTTATCCTAGACTAGTGTTCCAATGTTTAGGTCACAGGGTCATGTATTTTGTAATATAAGCTGATGTCAGCAGGAACATTTTTTTTTTTCATGCGGCCTGTAACTTGTTCTTTCAGAATAAATGTCACTTACTGTGTTTGAACTGCCTTTGGTTTCTGTTCTTCCACTTTTTTTCTAGGCTCTGTAGTTTGCTTAAGCTGCATGATTAAATGAGAATTGGATGATAATTTGAAATGATCACAGTGTTATAACCTTGTCAAATCAACTGGAATATATTTAGCAATTATTTCAATAAGCAATGCTACATAAGTAATATCATTATTTCTTATTGTTATTTTTATTCACCAAATGTATAAACAGTAACTAAATACACCCTAATCCATTGTAAAATTGAATTCAGGTTTTCTGACTTGGCTCCTATCTATGTCTCCATGATTCTACCTTTTCCCTTTTTTTCAACTTTATACTTTTGCCCACTTTTATACCTTTTCCCTCTGGATACTATTGATTCTTGTGGTTTCATTTCTATGCAGATATTTGCTTGTAAATCTAGCCCAGGGAATTCTGTCTCCAGCTTCACTTTTATCATTAAGAATTGGATTAATAATAGTCACACGAAGCTCAGATTTTCTCTAAATCATAAATCTCTAAATCTCAGCCCCTCTGTGTAAGCTGTGGCATAATTTTTCTGCAGTCTAAGATCCTGGCATAGAAAGTTATTGAAAATTTACCTTTTCATTTGGGAAACTTATCAGCATTGTCACATTGCACAATCTACTCAAATTCTCTGCTAATGTCTCATACTCAGTATATCCAAAACCTCTCCTCCATCTTCCCCAAACTACCACCTCCTTCTACCTTAAGCCTCCCAGTCGAGGGTCTTCAGAGTCCTTATTAACTCCTTGCTCTTCAATCATTTGCCACATTCACTAGAATCTAGCTTTGCAATGTCAGTGACTTCTTCCTCATTGTCTCTCACACTATTAATCTCCTTTATCAAGCTTCAGACTTCTTGCCTCCATGCCAAAATTAGCCTTCCTAGGAGTCCTGTCACCTTTATTTTCTTCTTCCTTTGCAATAATTTTCCTACACGTGTCTTTGTCTTTCCCAAAGGTTTCAGACTCCATGTCCCTAACAAATTCAGGGTATGCTCATGAGCCTGGCACCCAGCTACTTCTATATCTCCTGTGAAGTCCTTGAACAGAGCCTATATTTCCATAAATCCACCCACTTTCCATGAAATCATCCTCACCCAGTAAAATTCATTTCAAATGCTATCTCCTCTTCTGATTCTCCCAGCCCAATGTCATCTTTTCTTCTGTGAACTTCACCCCTTGCATTTTCTAACTGTTCAATGGTCTTAATCATATTATACATGCTTGCAGATTATCTTATCCCTTCTTTTTCCACCATCTTTGCCCCTATTCAATTTTAAGATCCTTCTGGGCCAGATCTGATCTAATTGTCTTTACTTTTCCAAAACATATCACTGCATTTCCTATACCCAATACTCAATAATAATTAGTATTTTTGTAGGGAAGCAACTACTGGAAGTATATGTCTCCTTGCTGTTTGTCTTAGCAGAGGCTTTCCGTATAAATCTGTGGAATTCCATGGATCCCAGTTAGCTGAACTAAATAAGGGATTGGGTAGCTTTTCAAGGCAATGAAATGAATGAATTCCTATAATCCTGGCTTGATTATTGGGGCTTTCTATGTGCTAGTCTTTGGGTTCATATTTGAGAAATTGAGATTGTCATTGTAACACTAGTGTAAAATGACAGTGTGAAAAAACTTCCCAATTAGCAGATAAATTTTCAATAGCTACCCACTCTGGTGTAATTCTTGAATTATTAAGATAGACTCACATTTTACATGGAAAATGGACTTGGAAAAATAGTTCATGACTTTCAAATCAAGAAAATCTGTGTTTTATATGACTGTTCTTTAACAGAAGGCAAAAGATACAAGGACTCTCTATTTGGAAATGAGTCTCAAAAATACCTTTGTTTTTCAGGCTGTGTTCCAACCTCCCAGATTCCCTGAAGTGAGGGAGGGGCAAGGGTATTTACAGCATTGCAAAGGCCTTATTCACCCCCTGACTTCACACTCAGCTAAACTTGGAAATGCAATTGGTTTATTTTGTATAAATAAGCAAGAATGCTAGAAGAAGCTAAATATCTTCATAAAACAGAACATTATGATACCAGAAACCCTTAGGAATAGCACTAATGCTTTTAAATGAAGGTTTTATTTGTCTCAGAGCTGCAAAAAGGAGTCACTAATGAGATGTCATTTAAATTCTAACACCTGTTTAATGGCAGTTTTTCTCTATCCCCAAAGAGTAACTGTTTATGAATGTTTGCAGTTTTCCAAGTGTATCTACAAGAATTGTTTTTTCATAAACAATATGATGCCTTTTTCCTCATATGCTACAGTCACGTTACAACATATGATGAAAATTGTTGGTTGTGGCATTTTTGTTTTATATAGGTTTTAAAGATAGTGTTATTTCATACCCTGAAACTTAAAATTTTATAAATCACATAGTAAATATTTTTTCAAAAACTTATGTACTACAGGTTTATGAGTATATATTGGTATAAGGAAAATGAAATTTCTAGTATTATTTACCTAAATTTAAATAGCATGTGAAAAGACATTGCTGAAAGAATGTTTGCCCCCATATACCCTGTTATGAAAAAAATTTATATTTATAAATAAACACACACACACATAGATTCTAGGAGTTGCAAAAAAGAAATGCTTGCTGACTTTTTTTTCACAGACAATAAATAACTGAAAAAGTCAGAAATGAGACTGTACCAGTTCTTTCATGATTTTATGTTTTTCTTATACAAACAATTTGTTATTCATGAAAGGAGCCCACAATAACCATGTTGCCATTTTTCTCTATGCTTTCTCAAGAAATTGATAATGATGAGTAACAGATACCATATAGATGAATATATGAATAATTGCTTACTGTTGGAAATGCTTTTCTTTAGGGTGTGTTCCATTTAATATTCATAGCATTTTATATAGGTTATTTTTATGTTTAACATCTTTTAATAAAACTACTTGTACTTCAGTAAAATAAATGACATATAAGTTTATTTTAAAATAAATTAACCTCTAACTTGAGAAATTCAAGTATAAGTAATTGCCTTGGAGGAGCAGTTAGGCCCTGGATGTTCACCAAAGTGATTATATGAACTCTTGAAAATGCTGGCTTCGGGGGAAGCTGCAGGAAACTCTTCCCTTAAGGATCTTGTCCCTTTGAACTAATAGGAGCCATGGCTTCTCTGTTAGCGTACTGACTGTGTGACAGAGCGGTCCTTGTTTGTGTGGGGAAAGCAGGAACTCACCTTGATGAAAGGTGAGACCAGGCCCTGTGGACTGAACCTCTCTAAGAACTCTTTGGGATTTAAGCTGAGTGTACCAGGTTTACCGCCAAAGGAAATGGCTGAGCCACAGAAGTCTCAAAGTGTGGACCTGAGCGTTTCTATAAACCTAAATGTTTTGCACATTAAAGGAGGAAAGAAGGAAATTGTTGCAGATGTGATTGGATTTCCTATTATGCTGAGAACTATTCTAAATTCTTTCCTTATGATCGTTATTCCCTAGATTTCTTAGTATCAAATCATTTCTTCTTGCTCCAGTCCATGAGATTCTTGCCAATTTAAGGCATTCTTTTGAGTGAATAGAAGGACTGGATGTTTTTTAGTTTTTAGAATGCTTTCCTCTCTTTCTATCTCATTCTCTCTCTCAACGTGTGTGTGTGTGTGTGTGTGTGTGTGTGTGTGTGTGTGTGTGTGTGTGTATAAGACACTGAAGAATTGAAGAATATACATTTGTTCCTGGTTCATTCAATTTTTATTTATAGGTGGAATCTCAGCACTTAATTGGTATGTTCTCTAATTACCCACTAGATTTATCCACAACCAGTTGACATATACCTTGCACTGAGCCGAGGGAAATAAGCATATTCTTTTTCCTCTGCAGTTTCTTCCTGACTTATGAAAGCAAAATATCTATTCTGTATGGAGAGATGAATCAGCAATCCATATAATATCTATCCATCATACATATTTCACAAGGAGGATATTGTGGTGACTGCAAAGTTCTTACAGAAATAATATGGAAATCCGGAACTTGATGTGGAGTGTCAGAAAGCCTCTTACTATTATTTACCTTATCAGCTTTTGCTTTCTGAAATCAATGGAAGGGCATCAAGTTCAGCTAATCCATATTTCTGAGTATGAAATTGAATTTATAGTCTGTAGTATGTTGACTACCGCTCGCATTTAAGGCATAATTGATTTTTATTGAAAAGCCAGCAGGCACATCAAAAATTTCCACAAACCACAAGGATGTTAAATTTTACCCTGTTTAGATAATAGTGTGGCTTTATTTATCCTTTAAAATGAAGCTTTTATATTTATATCAGCAGATGCTATGGAAGTGTGACTGATACCTTATGAAACCATCAATCCATGGTTCTGTAGAACTGTACTGTACAGAAAAAAGCAACTTTAGATTTCTAAGGTAAATGTCTATGGTTCGCTTGTTTTAAGGATAAATGGATAAATGGAATAATAAATCTAGCACCATATCATGTCATGTGGCAAAGGTGGTTTTTTTTGTTTGTTTGTTTTGTTTTTTATTGAAACAACTGCTTGTGCCAGTGTTTCTTTTTCCCCAAATTTCTTCTGCATCTTATTTTTCCCTCTGATTAATAAATAACATTTTTGTGTCTGGATTAATTCTTTATGCACGTGAAATGTATTTCCTAAAGGCAAACATCTATTCTTTCTATTTTAAAATTAAGCAGTCTTACCTTATCCTGTGTGACACTCCTCTTAGTAGGTTTCATTCAAATGTCCCCAATCTATGTGCTGAGTCCACTCACTTTTAACAAAAGGTTGTGATCAGAAGACTCTTGAGCTCTCCTGCCACAGAATGTGTAAACACAATGTGAATTGCATGATGGATTTTTTAAAAATCAAGCTTTGCCTTACCTTAGCAAAACCAAAATAAAATAAAAGCAAAAGGTGCAGGTACCATTATTTGTTTTAGCCCCTTTGCTGTAATTCTCTAGCACTCGTTTTGACTGGGGAACAATATCACACGCTAAGGAGAATTTGGGGAATTTGTGAAGGTTTCTGAGGTTTGCACAAAAAGTGAATGAGGTGAGGCTGGAACCACCACTAACATGGGTGGAGCCAAAAAAGCTAGACATGTGCAACTTGCAGGAGGCTACACACATTGAAAAACTGCCTCATGCTTGCTGGACTTTTGAGTATCCTGTTAGATATTCATGTAGATGAAAAAGTTCATTTATTATTATCTGCAATAAGAATCTATTTCTATGTGAATTCCATTTCACGTAATTTTAAAAGGCTTTCCACACTGTAATATACACTGAATTTTGTAAAAAGTAATCATGTGAATTAAGAGACACTTATTGTTTTGAACTTTATTAAGTGATAGTCGCTGACGGCAGCTCTCTGTGGTGTTTGCTGCATTAGCGCAACAGTCTTCTTTCAGTTTGCACTGGTAGCTTACGCATTCATGAGTTTACAGATTCTTGGCAGGAGTATCAGCATTCACCTTCTTTAAGTTTTCATTATGTAGCAGTGCTCAGGTATTTGCACTTCACAATACATTCTATTTTATTATGAAGAACTTTATATTTCCCCTTTATTTTATAATTGGGGCACTGTATTGATTTTTTTTTTTAATTATATGCTTAGAGTGGTTACAACATCTACACATTTTATTTCAGTATAATAAATGGGTTACAAAATATTTGTTATAAAAAGGAGACACTGAGTCTGATAAGGTTGAGAACAATAGCCTATGGCATGCAGGCACACATGCATTAGTTGGAAAATTTTCAATGATAAATCTAGAGATTGTTTTAATAGAACAATTATTTCCAATAAGGAAAGTAGGATCTCGGGGATTTTTAAATATGCGATGATAAGCCCTTGGTGCCTACCTTCTTATGTGTATGGATGACGAGTGTTCAAAACAATTTGTCATATGCACAGAAATACAAAAGATGAAACCTAAAGAGATTATACATTAGTCTCTCAAGAGTAAAACTGACGGAGAGAAGCAGTACACCTTTCACAGAGGCAGATATTTTCAAAGCAATGTGTGACAGGTACAGGGACAAATCCCGTTAATAAGTAAGAGGATTTGTGCTTGGCTCTGTCACATGCCACTTTGAAAACCTACCCTCAAACTGTCTATAAATTTTCATGCCCATCTTTTTTTTCCTTGCTTCTTCCAGAGCATCTGATTTTTTTGTTCACCATTCTCCCCTGCTTTATCTCATGGTGTCCTTTAATGATTTTTTTGAGGTTGGAATGTGTACTATGATTTTGTGGATACTTTGTTGTTAACAAAATCAAACTTGCTGTATCTATTCATTTTCACTGTCCCTTTTACTGCTTTGTTACAGGGCATTTTTCTGCCACTTATGACTTCTAAATATGAAAGAAAAATCTGCCCCATGGTAATTAAGGAGGGAAGTAGCACTTATCACATTGGCTAGTTTTTTCATTACTATATAGTTCTATTTTTAAAGGAAAATAGTATTGAAAATGTGATGCTATGATATGTGAATGATACACTACCTGGAAATAAAAAGAGTCATTCATTTCTTTTAGTTATGTATTTTAAAATTATTGCAGCTAGAGGTATTTACCTTTTGCAGAGTAGACTCAAAACAAATTTTAATTCTTGTGACTGATGGACTGCCTCTGCTTCTGAACCTTGACTTGATGCCTCATCACATGTGAATAAACTGATGCTGGTAGAAGGACCAAGTGTTCTCAGTAGAACATCTGTTGGTTTATAATTTATTGCTGGATGATGATGCGTTCTTTCCCTCTGCCAATTATTGTTTGTTTTCTTCTTTTTTATTTGTACTTTTCTTCTATAAAATATTTGCCTCTAAATATGAATCTGGAAGTTTTGCTAGTAGGAGTCAATTACCCCAAATTTCAGTATTATTTTAATAAGTGTCTGAAAAAGAGTTGTCCATGAAAAGTGTTTTGTTTTTTAAAAAATATATATTTGTATTAATTTGAGAGAGGAAGGGAGAGGCAAAGAAACATCAATGATGAGAGAGAATTATTGATTGGTTACCACCTGCATGCCCCACATTGGGGTCAAGCCCACAATCAGGGCATGTGCCCTGACCAGGAATGAAACTGTGACCTCCTGGTTCATAGGTCAAGGCACAACCACTGAGCCACGCCAGCTGGGCATAAAAAAGTATTTTAGAGTGGGTAGTTCTAAACAAAGATCACTGCTCTATGTAATTTCTATTTTCCTCCCTCAAAAATTTAATGATGCCTATTCAATTAGAAGTGTTTTCTAGAGATCTAGCAATATACATCTGACACATTTTCTTTGCATATCTTTTTTTTTAGGGATTTTTATTTTTTAATGAATTTATTGAGGTGACATCGGCTAATAAAATTATATAGGTTTCAGGTATACATTTCTACAATACATCATCTATATATTATATTGTGTATTTACCACCCCAAGTTGAGTCTCCATCCATCATCATTTATCTCTCCTTTACCCTTTTCTACCTTCCCCCATCCATGGGTTCCACTGGTAATCACCATACTGTTGTCTGTCTCCACGAGTCTTTCTTTTTTCTTTGCTTAATCCATTCATCCTTCTCACCCACTCTGCTCCCCCCTGACAGCTGTCAGTCTGTTCTCTGTATCCATGAGTCAGTGTTGACTTTGTTGCTCATCTTTAAGTACAGACCTATGCTGTCCTTCCACAGCACCCAACAGCTGGATGTAAAGTAAAAAACTAAAGTTATCTGCCCAGATGGTTTGTTTACATTAAATCCAACATCTGGATATTTTTTAAACATTTAGATGATTGGCTGAGTTTTTCACATTACATCTGCATATTTTTGGCACTGTATTGCTGTGTGTGTGTGTGTGTGTGTGTGTGTGTGTGTGTGTGTGTGTGTGTGATGCTACCCCTCAGACAAAACGAGCCAGAAAATAGAACAATGAGGTTTGAATTTCTGTGCATTCTATGAACATCTAAATCTGGACTCAAGGACCAATTAGCTCAAGTTCAAATTACAGACAGTTTTTGAATATCAATAACAAAGGGTGAAAAACAGGCTAATTTCTTGTGGTATTCAACTCAGTAACCACTTAGATACCAGTACAATTCCCTGGAGTATAGTCAGAGGCTACTTGGTTAAAATCAATTTAGATGTTAGGAACTTACCTGTTGCAAAGGAAAAAGTCAAGATAATGTTTTCTAATTTTAGTATATTTTTTCTTAGAGATCAGTTTAGTTAAGACATATGCAGAGCTGTGCCCTCAACATAAAATGGCATTTATCTCTGGAAAAACAATCTTAGAATGCCAAACAAGCAAGCAAATAGTCCAGGGATTGTTTATCTAATGTACAATGGAAATTTGTATTTATGAAGACTTGAGTTTTTTTAAGCTCTTTCATAGTCATGGTCTTGTTATCCTCACTTGGTAATAAGGACCATTCTCAAACACAGGTCTTCTCATTATTATTTTGGTGTAATTTCCATTAATCCATGAGCAGAAAAAAGTAGGAAGGGAAGGAACATTTGTTGAGAAAATCTAGAGTGAGATACATTATATCAGGGGATTTCAAATGCATTTATTTAATTCTCAACATTACTTCTAGGGTAGAGAGTATAGAAACAGAATTTGCTTTACCTCTGAAAAGTTGGGTTTGAATCCTGCCTTTGATATATAGTAGCTAGCTGTGTATCTTTAGTCATGTTATTTGAATAATTCATGAGCCTCGGTTTCCTTACATATAACTTGGGAATATCATCTTCTTCATATACTTATTATAAAAAGTATATGAGATAACGCATACTAAGTATGGGTTAAGTACATAAAACTTACCACATGGGTAGTGCTCAATAAATGTTTGCCATTTTACAAATGAAGAAACAGAAACTTAGAGTTAAGGGTGGTCATAGAACTAAAATGTCCCCAAGGAGGGATTAAAGTCATATCTGTCTCGAAGCCTTTTACTGTGCTCTCTTCATCGTTGGGATATTGATTATTTATAGAAACAATGATTTCCACAGTTCTGTAGCTTTTATAAGATTCATCCCCAAATAGCATCTTGTAAGTTATATAGTAATTTCACACATCTTTATTTCTCATCATGAAGTGTCATAAAAATGAAACAGATGAGTACATAACCATGGTAGTATTGATGATGTTTGGTTTCCTATGAAAATCTAAAAGTACAGTATCATAACAACGGATATACTCCCATTGCTTTTCCTAGGTTTTATTAGCAACACCAGCAATCCTGAAAGGTGGTAGGGTCCAGCCCTTACTATGTCACTACATGTCTGTGTGACTGTAGACGATATGATTAACTCTACAAATATTTACTATGAACCTGCTTTGGGCAACAGGATTCCAGGATGAACCAAGTGCAGACCCTGCCCGTAAGTAGAATATCAGACAAGCCCTTAAGTATACAATGAAATCTAATAAGCTGGAGCATATGTATGTTATGCTTTGGGAATGAGTGAATATAGAATTTTAACTGAGAAAGTCCTAGAAATCCTCATGGAGAAAGTACCATTGAGAGGGCCTCAAAAAGATTAGCAGGGTTTGAAGTGGAGATGAGCAGAAAACCCAAAAGTAGAAAACACTGAATGTCTTTGGGAAGTAGCTCTACACTTGTGACAGCACATTTAGATGATACTGAAATTACCTGTTCGGTTCACTCAAACCACAGATGGCCATGCTAAGGAGTGTAAATTTTAAACTATGTTAGCAAGGTAATTTTGAGATATTTGACTATTACATAAATTGACAGGTGCTGAGCAATGAGAAGTTCCTCGAACAGAAATTAGGGGAAAATCAATTGGCATGGGGTAATGTTAACTAAAGGAAGCTGATAAAGAAACTAAAATGTGATGTTTCATGAATTTGCTAGACATCATCTCAATGTCTAAGTTTACTTATCAATAAGGTCAATGGGCTGGACTTGATTTATATTATAGGCCTCTTCAAGCTTTTATTTTTTGAGTTAGTATTTTCTAAATCTTGTTCTGTTGAATGTTATTTCTGTTAGATAACATTGCATGCTATGTTAATTAAAAGAAAAAGTTCTTTGAACAAATTTATGAAACATTTATTAAAATAGTAATAGAGTTTGTTTTGGAAAGGACTTCTCAAAGCCTTATTCTATTCATTAATGCACAGTTTTTTCCAAGATAGAGAATATATGCGTATTGTTTTCCACTACTATGTGACCATGGAACCCTTCTATCTTACATCTTTTGGTGCCAGAGTTTTATTAAACATATTTATTTTTATTATTGTCCCACTAAGCATATTAGATTTCTTACTAAAATTACAATAGGCCTTTGTTCTCTGTTTTAAATGATCTATGCAATGTAACTTTAGAGACTCAGGTGGTACATACAAGAATTTCAGTGGGATATCTTCCCTGATATTTTAAGAGCCATGTAGGAGACAAACCTATAAGTAATGCATGCAGCTCACTCCACATACTGCTGATATTTGAAGGTAAAATAGTTTTTTCCCCAACTATCCAAGGAGAAGTTTGGTACTTCTTGTAGTAGACTATAGTACTACCTAAACTCATAAGTAAAATAATTCCTCCTCTCTCTGGAAAGACAATTCTCTTTGACTTATAGGGTACTTTTTGGAGGGAAAAACACATAAGGTGTTGAGAAAGAAAGGATTAATTGACTAGACAGTAGACTAGTGCCATCAACCCCAGCTTTCAGTAGGGTGGTAGATGTCATGACCGGAATGCCCACACTTCTATCAAAGTAAGCTGCAAGTTATCTTCTCAGAAGAAACGAGTTTTAAGGAAAGTCTTAAGTAAGATATGACACTTGTCAGGGAAAGTAAGAAAATTGTTCCAGATGGTTGAGATTGTGAGAAGGAGGTGAAGAGGTCGGAGGAGGCAATGACTGGTGAGAAAAAGAAGAGGAGTGGGGAAATCCTTGGGGACTTGGACAGGTAGCTTAAACTTCAACTGAATGACAATGAGATTCTAGGGAAAAAACTCAATAAAAAAGAAATTCTAAATATGTTAGCACACAAAACCAATATTTTAGAGACATCACTTAGAATTAACTAGACGTAGTTGTCAGGCTAAGAGAAGTTCATGACAAAATGACATAACATTTAAATGAGAAGAGATCCAAGTGTGATGTATGCTGTAGTTGGTTGCTTTCTCCCCTTTGCCATAGCCTGTTTACACCTTGCTGCTGACTGTACTAACAGTTCCCTCTACTGTCTACTAGCACGATGGTAAGAGTGCAGTCAACACTGTCTGATTTAGTGTTAGCGATTTTAACTATCTTAGAGAAATACTGAAATGAGGCATATGCTTTTTTCATTAACTACTTTCCAGGTTTGGAAGCATGACAAGTTTTCAGTTTATTGGTATGTTTTTTTTAAACAAAATATATCTCTTCAGAAACTGAAAGTATTTAATTCTACCTAAACCTGATCTTCCTCAAATCTGCTAAAACAAAATAAAACAGAAGGGCAGGTCTATCTCTGTTTCCACAAAATATTTAAGAGTGAGAAAATAGGCTGTATGGTTCAGCGGTAGCCTCACCAGGCTGCCTAAGCATCTGGCTCTGAAGGAGAATCAGCATCCTGGGCCCATGTGTCCTTGACCAAATTATCATCCTTGGTTTATTCATCTTGAAAAGTAATATGTACATACAGAGTTATTAGGACTGAAAAGTACAGTATAGATAAAGGCCTCGTTATAGTTCTGGGACCATGGTAAGGTTCAAATTCTACTTTAGCTTTTGGATTTCTTTCATTAATTTATTTAGAAAAAATACTTATTGATCACTTTCTAAGTACTAGTGTACAAAACAGAAAAAAATTCCTGCCCTTATGGAAATCATATTCCAGTTAGGGAAGATGGATAATAAATAAGCAAGGAACATAGAGTATATCAGCTATTGACAAATGCTGTGGCATTAGGAGTCAAAATACTGGTTTTTTAATCATTGGTAGATTCCTGGATAGCCTAAAGCAGTGATTGATTTATCTGCATGGCTATGGATGCATTTCCCTACTGAGTGAATACAAAAGCAGGTGCCTTACAGTCAGTGTATAGCAGGATGATCATTTAATTTATGGTCCAAATCAGGACTCTTTTGAGAATGATAGGATTGCTATGGGTATCGTACAGGGACAATAGACGCAAACTGGGACTGCCCCAGGTACACTAGGGAGATAGGGTTACCCCAGTAGTCAGGGACTTGAGCAGAAGCATCTCAGGCAGGCAGTGCTGATATCACTGTAGCCTGGTGTAGGCAGCATCAGGCAAAAATGATGTAGTCCAAGTAGTAAACATCTGCATAGGGTAAGATTGACGGTGGCCAGAGGCTAAATGGGATTCATAAATAAAGCAGCTCAGTGTCAATTCAGAAGTTCTTGTCCTGATGGAAATGAGCTGCCTAGCATGACTGTTTTTCTCCCGGGCTGCCCCGCTGCAAGGCAGCCAGAGTCTAACTTTATATGGGTCCTCCTGAGCTTGACAGCCTGGCCCTGTTGGTCCAGCAGCTGTCCTTCATGTGTTTTCCTCTAGGAGCCCACAGTGAGCCCACGCTGGATGACAGGGAGGATAAGCTCATGCCTGTTTGAGGTTTAATGAATGGCAGGGAGTGGCTCAGGCTCCTAGGAGGCTGGTGAGGCTTTAGTCCTTGCAGCTCTCTGGATCATCCTTGTTGAGGTCCTGTTCTTCCAAGTGCTCTCTCCCCTCTCTTTTCAATTCCCACCACCCTGCTCAGCCTCCCTATGCTTTGGATTTAGGGAAAGTTGAATGTTTCAAATAAATGTGAGTGAAGTCATGATTAAAACTGGGATCCTTTCCCCTTTATCTCAAGTCAGGGGGTTATTGTCAATTATTGCTAAAAGTAATTATAATACCAAAGTGTATAGTCCCTTAAAATGTCAATGTGCTTTACATTTTAAAATCTACTTTCAGTGATAATAATGGCCTTGTCAGATATGTTTTTAAGTATCATCATTGTCTCTTTCTGGTTTTGCTAATAACCCTATTTTATAGGCATTGGCTAGTACATAGGAAAGTGGAGAGCCTAGTATATAATTTTGAACCGTTTTAATTCTTAGAGGGTTTCTCTAGACTCAATAAACACACAGCACTCTTATATTTAAACATACTTTAAGACACTGTGCTTAATAATTTCAAATTTTTGTTTAAGCTTGTATTTATCTTTTGTAATCGATTCTTTCTTCATCCTCCATTTATCTATTCAACCAACACAGATAGATCAAATGCCATTTGAAGAATGGCATAGATGTAAATGCTAATCTAGATACAATAGAAGTATAAAAAATGGTGTATTTCAATAAAACTTTCACTCAGAAGATACTTCTGGCAATTATATATATACTAGAGGCCCGGTGCACAAAAATTTGTGCACTCGGGGGGGGGGGGTCCCTCAGCCCGGCCTGTGCCCTCTCGCAGTCTGGGACCCCTCGGGGGATGTCCACTTGCTGGTTTAGGCCCGCTCCCCGGGGGATAGGGCCTAAACTGGCGGTCAGACATCCCTCTGGCAGCCCGGCAGCCCTCAGGGGATGTCCACTTGCCAGCGGGGAGCAGGACTAAACTGCAGTCAGACATCCTTAGCACTGCTGAGGAGGCAGGAGAGGCTCCCACCACCACTGCTGTACTGGCAGCCATCAGCTTGGCTTGTGGCTGAGCAGAGCTCCCCATATGAGAGCGCCCTGACCACCAGAGGGCAGCTCCTGCATTGAGCGTCTGCCCCCTGGTGGTCAGTGTGTGTCATAGTGACCAGTCATTCCCAGTCTTTCTGCTGTTAGGGTCAGTTTGCATATTACCCTTTTACTATATAAGATAGAAGCCTGGTGCACTGGTGGGGGCCGGCTGGTTTGCCCTGAAGGGTGTCCCGGATCAAGGTGGGGGACCTGCTTGGGTGCCTGGCCAGCCTCGGTGAGGGGCTGATGGCTGTTTGCAGCTGGTCGCACCCCCTTTAGAGTGGGGGTCCACACTGGGGTGCCTGGCCAGTCTGGGTGAGGGACTGAGGGCCGTTTTCAGGCTGGCGGGCAACTGAAGCTCCCAACCTCTCCTTTTTTTCTTTTATTCTGGGATTTATTTACCTTCTATGGCTGTCACTGGAGCTGAGAGCCGGCTTTAGCTCTGAGGTCGGCTCCAGCTTGAGGCCTTGGCTGCTGAAAGCAGGAATCTAGGGTTTGTTTGGGTTCTATAATTGCAGCATTGTTTTGGTCCTGCTCGCTCCAGCTCTGACGGCTGAAAGCCGGTTTCTGGGTTTTTTTTTGCTTCTATAATTGCAACATAGTTGCTTAGAGTGCAAGCTCAGAGCCCAGCAGCGGCAGGCAGGGAACCTTGGCTTCCTCCTTCACTGGAGCAAGCAAGCCTCCTGTTCACTTCAGCTGCCTGGCTGCCGGCCGCCATCTTGGTTGGCAGTTAATTTGCATATCCTGCTGATTAGCCAATGGGAAGCGTGTGGGAGGTACAGTTAATTACCATGTTTGTTTATTATTAGATAGGATTTTTGTTCCTAGCTAATCACTACAACAACAGTAGTAATATTTACACAGTTCTAAGTACCTTATATCTATTATCTCCTATGTATGAGTCAGGTATTATTCCTAATACATAGAAGAAGGGGGTTAAGAAATTTTCTAAATTTGGACCTGAATTTCCTCAGAGATTATTCTTTTAAATATTTGCTGTTGCTCACAGGTATGAAATGGAATAATTCAGAACATCACTGAGAAGAGTGTGGACTCTTGAGTCACACTCATTTCTTATTAATCTCGGGTCCTTTCACTGACCAGCAGCATAGTTTGGACATGCTATTAGTACCACTCAGCTTCTGTGTCTTTAACTGTAAACTAGTAACAATTGTTGTTGCTTTGGGTCATTGCAAAGATTAAATTCATCCTTCCTTCTCTTAACTAATTAATTAATCTGATATATTTTTTGACCACCTATGATGTTCTAAGCACTGTTCTGGGTGTTGAAGAAAACATAGGTGAGCTAGAGAGACATGGTGCTGGTTATTTGGACACTTGCAGCCAGGTAAGAGAGAAAAACAAAGAAAAGATGTAAGCAAGTGGAAAAATTGCAAATTACAACACGTACGATATAATGAATGGAATAAAAATATAAAGAATTGAAGGGACACATTGCTAGAATATCAATTCCTGGGTATAGTGGCCACATCTGTCTTGTCCATCACTGTATTCCCAATGTCTAAAATGTTATGGGCAGGCAGTACATATTAATTGAGAGAATATATAAGTGAAAGACAAATGAGTAGAAGTGTCTTCAGGGACAGCTTCTTTAAACAGGTGAGTTATCAGTTAATATATAAAATATGAAAAGAGTTGACTAGGTCAAGCACAGAAGAAAAACACTTTCTAGGTAAAGAAAACAACATGGGCAAACATTCAGAAGTGGGCAGGAAGTTTGTCTTTACCTTGGCACCGGATGGAGAGAAAATGTCCTGGGAGATAAAAAGAAACCTTGAATTTTGGTCCTAAGCCAGGACACCAGGCAGGACAATTTGCTCTGAAGGGACATGTCTTCAACTCAGACCACTTATAATAGGTACAAATCATGTCCTATTGAAGATGAGGTTACCCTTTAGAGTTAAAAAATATGATATACTCTACACTCTGAGTAAAAATTCATAGACATAAGCAGAAGGAAGATAGTCACAATAAATTCAGACAATAGAATAGTCTGATAAATACAATAATAAGCATATTTAAAATAATGATATAGAACAAGATTCAATAAAGCTCTATATAAATTTGATAAGAAATATCCTACATAATAAAAGCCTAATATGCTAAGTGTCCGACCATTCATTCGACTGTTCGACCAGTCACTATGACACGCACTGACCACCAGGGGGAAGATGCTCTGACTGGTAAGTTAGCTTGCTGCTGGGGTCCTGCCAATCTGGACTGGATGAGATGGGCCGGACATTCCCTGGAGTCCTCCCGCAGTACCTCCCTAGCCCCGATTGCACTGGTGGGGTTCCTCGGCCTGGCCTGTGGGGATCAGGCCGAAACCAGCTCTCCAACATCCCCCGAGGGGTCCCAGATTGCAAGAGGGCGTAGGCCAGGCTGAGGGACCCCACCGGTGCACGAATCTGTGCCTCTAGTTTTAATATAAATTTTAATATCTTTTACATTATTTTGTCAATTACTATTAAAAATATATTAATGTTACCATACATATAAGCTATTTATCAAGGAGCAGTTCAGATCATAAATCTCTGACCTCATATAATACACATATTAGCTGCATAATTTCTTTCCCTGCAAAATAAAATTTCCAATTGTATATTGCTTTATTTAATGTGCATTTTAGTTCTTCATGTCACAGCATATACACAATAATATGGTTTATATTTAGTATTCTCTAAAAATACAAAGGAAAAACTAAAAGCAGAGGCCTATGATTGATTGCACATTTAAATAAATGCACTACAGATTGAGACAAATGCGCTGAGCGTGTGTGTTTCAATCACTGTGTCGTCACACAATTGAATAAACACACATGTACAATACAATGTTTAATTGAGTGCAGCAAGTACATTTATTTTAGTGATTGCACCATTGCATATTCAAGCCAAGGCATTGAGTTCACTTTGTGGAGCTGAAGTTCTGTTAAAAACACAAGTTTTAAATCTTTCACTGACTTTGATGGATCACACATACCCACATATTTTTAAAATATTGAAGTATGTTTTATTTCACAAAATTACCGCTAATGGATTTAAATAAATTTGAAATCTGGTGATTAGCTCCCTAAAACAGAAATTCTAAATGTTTTTTTTTTCCTCTTAAAATGTCACCCTGGTCTCTCAGTGAGGATGAAACAGGACATTTCCTCTGTACCCAAGTAGTTTTCCTATGACTGTCTCATCTGGAAATTGCAGTTCCAACTCTTTAGGCATCAAGCATTGGACTCATTTTGCTTTAGGATTGTTTGCACAGCTTCGGCCAAATTTAGTATTACCTCGTGCATGCATGCACATCTGAGGACCAAATCTGGGCTATTAGGTCTAAAGACCCAAATGGAGCTTGCTAGATTCTTTCATGCCTCCTTCATGCTCTATTTACATAGATGTTCTTTTTCAGAAGTGCTTCCATATACAGATTTCTATGTCATTTCCATTAGTAGCATCTTGAAAGGAAGGGAAAAAACACAAAAAAACAAAGCTAAATAGTAGTGTTTGCTTTACTGTGTCAGCTTTCTAACATCTGTTCAATTTTCCAGGTGTGATGGACAGGTGGTAATTAATGTTCATTACCAGGTACCCAAAAGAAAGTTGCTCAAGTAACAAGTTTTATAATTTTCCCTTGAATGTATTGGCTTTAATTGTCTTTCTTTAATAGGTACTTTTTAAAACATTCTGCTAGCCCTTTTCACAGTGAGGGTTTATTATTTGGAAAAATTGTCCGATACTTCTAACAATAGAAATATTGCAATGTTAGTGTAGGATAGTGTTTTCAAGAGTGAGTTCTGCAAATTTAATTCTCAGTAATGGGAACAGATATGTTGCCAAGTGTGTTTGGAAAAACACATTAGCTCACTTTGATGAAGTTCTTACTCTGTGCTATGGCA
Organism: Myotis brandtii; assembly: GCF_000412655.1. Classification (NCBI taxonomy): domain Eukaryota; kingdom Metazoa; phylum Chordata; class Mammalia; order Chiroptera; family Vespertilionidae; genus Myotis; species Myotis brandtii. The sequence continues at coordinate 1,366,902 of NW_005363209.1, read as the reverse complement.
TTAATTGATTGGGGTCTTGTCCCCCCCATTCTTCCCCTCACTGCCCCCCCATCTCTCACACACACACACACACACACACACACACACACACACACACACACTTTACAGATGAGGAAACAATTTAAAATGTAAAAGAACTTCCACAAAAATTCAATAACTAAGAAGTCCTGTCATGCATTAACCTTTATTTAACCTAGTTTTTACCAAACTTATATGATAGAAAACTTTGCATGCAAGATCTTTTAACATCACACAGGCCACACTTTCAGGCACTCTAGACTAGGAAAACAAAAATAAGTGAGATTTACTGTTTTTATGTGCCTATTTTTTAAATGATTATTTGCATCTTTTCTTTAACACAGAAGGTTCTGATTATTACAACATAACCCTTTGAAAAGTGAACAATTAAATCAACCAGCCAGTCATGCTGCCTTGTAACTGATTTTTCTTTCCACTAAATTTACTGAATGGTATAGTTGGTTTACCCTCAAAATGGTATTTCTATTGCCAGTGCTTCTTATATTTTTTATGTTTACATTAGAAGGAAGTTATGTATAATTTTGTGCAAAGTAAATATAGCCCAGAGAATAGACCATTTAACCACTGGGTAAGGTTTCGTAGCAGGGAGAGAAATCACTGTACTTGTGTGAGAAAAAATGAAGCTGTTCTTATTCTTACCTTCTCTGAAGCAGTGTCTTCTCTTTCTTGTTGACACAACAGAACGTATATATGATAATAAGACATCCATAGGTTTTTTAACATATTTTATATCAATTAGATATAAACAATAGAGAAGAGTGTTGCCCATTAATGACCACCTACAAATATATGTACATATTTTTTTTTTGCTCTGACAAAATGTATATCTGAGATCAGCCACAGAAATAAGAATACATAATAGCACAAACTTTGAGAGAGCACTAAATTAGGCTTCAGGTTGATTGTCCTGAGATGTTTTTATTACCATTTTATCCATCCTCTGCTTAGCTTTTGCTTAAGATGTTGGTGAGATGATGAAAGCTGAAGAGTAAATAGGTGCTTCAATAAATGCAAACAAATGAGTGCTTTCTTAGCAAAGGATTACGGGAAAATCAGCCTTTCCTCCAAAGCTAATCCCTGGACAGCTAAAACTGTGAGTTTCTCCTCAACATGCACACAGATGGGTCGCCACTGAGGATGACAGATGAGTTGTGTTTGGCGGGATTAATGTGCATTATCATGTTAATGGATGCTTAGGTGAGGTCTGAGCAAGTCACAGGCCTGGGCAGAATTACTGGGGTTTACAGAACTCTGTGCTAATGCTCCTCTTCTCTTTCTTTTTCTCACTAATAATTAACTTGTAATGTTTAACATTTTTAGCCTACCAAATGATCCTCAGACTACTGCCTTCCTAAGTACTGGGAGCATTTATAGATCGAGCATCATGTGTTCCGTCCTTTGACATGCAAAATGCAGGCAGTCCTGCCAGGTCTGTCCTTCTATTGCCTTTGTGCACTCAGCTCCCTCATAATCCAGAGTCTACTTTGTTGCAATCGCTTTTGAAATCTGACATATTGATCAAGAGTTTAGCCTTAGTAACTACTGCACATATATCAGCTGTTGTTGAGCGTGTCAGGTCACATTTGATGGCAAGATGATCCTGTACCCAACCAGCAGAGCTCCTGCAGCTCACAGGAGTTGATTCTGTTCACCTCACCTGGCCAGAACGGTATGTTTTTGCATCATGGCTAATGCAACAGAATGTCATAACATTGGTTTAGGATGTCTGTGTAAGGTGGAGGCAATGGAGATATCACCAAAGAGATAAAAATAAAAGCCTTGTCAATATTCTATAATGGCTTGCAGTTTTGAATTAAGGCAAAAATCAATAAGTATTAATGTCAGACTTTTATATCCTTTTGAAATTGTGTAAAAGTGGCTGGGAGCTTTTCTATTTAGTTTAATTCAGCAAACTCCTTTTCTAGGAATAATTGGATCAATATTACCAAATTAATGTAGATAAACCTCTACATCTCTGCTTTAAAAAATACGATTGCAAAACATCATTTCTGTATCACAAAGATGCCCCCCTCATACCCTAAAGTAGTACTTATTTAACAATTTTGGTAGTTCCTTGAAATTCACTTAAAATCATTTTTAAATAGAGAATTTCCACATCACTCTGAAGTGAGAAGCATGTAAGAGGAAAATATTTCACATTATTGATTTCAAGTATTAATTAAAACAAATGGCTCACCGATAGCATGATACCTATGAATAGCTAGACCACGTGTCCCTGTTTGCTAAAGAGAGAGAATCTAGGTTTACTTCTGTTTTCAGAGAGTGGTTGTCAACAGTGCCCCCTTTTATTCCCAAATGTTCCTATTTGTCTGATAAACCTATAAATCAAAGTAATGGATTCTAAATGAGGCTGTCCTACATTGAGGGTGTGCCAGAGAGGAAGGGATGTTATTTGGCAGTACACCCCACTGCCAGAAAGTGTATCAGAACCACTGGGTCTGCAGAAGGGGACCCCAAAGAACCAGGATTTCCTGCTGAGGGGAAATTAAGGCTACAACCCAAATATCCAAATAACTCTTTTGTGTCTTCCCAGTAAATGTTAAAATTTTTCATTCCAAAAATTATCAGGAATGTTAAGTACATAAGCATGATTTCTTTGTTTTATCCAATAAATTGCCAATAATAGCTTGTTCTAAATTAAATCATAGTATGAAATTAATTTGGTACAAAATCCTTAGTTATCTGAATTGATGAAATTTCAGCTACATGTATTAGTCACATTAACTAATCAATTCTCACATCAACCTGCTGGGTTAGATTATTTATCTACATGATCATTTTATACATGAGGGAACTAAGATCAGAAAGGTCAAGTAGGTTAAGAGGGTACACAACTAAGAAGTGGGAGATATACTAAATATACAAATATTACTAATTCCAAAAGGCTCAATCTTAACGTTTCTGATGTATTAACTTATGTAAACACAACCTAAGTATAAACTTGCTTACAGTCTAAAGCATGTTGCTCATTTTGATGCCATTCTAGAAATAGGTTTCACGTCAAAATAAACTCACATTGACAGAAAATTACCAAACTGCTCTATCACTAACTTCCTTTCCTTTTGTTTTTCTATTTTCATTTTATTATCACATTTTATGTTTCCTCATCTGCTCTAATGTATGGCTGAACTTAAATAATTAACATAGCAATAGTTGATCTAATGTGGTGTGAGCAATTAGCACACTTCACAAACACCTAGGCAATTCAGACACAAGAAAGCCAGACCTACTTTATTAGAAGATAAAAACAATCTAATGTGTCAACATGTAAATCCTTAATGCTGTGTGATGAATAAAGTTAGGCATATATGTTTTTGAGAAACAACTTTAGCTTATACATCAAAAGTAATGTTGGGTAGTTACCCCAAGGCCTGAAGTTTCTCTGAAAAAAGCACAAGCTACTGAAAAAAATATGAACAGAATAAAAAAACATCCATGAGGTACCATCTCACACCTGTCAGAATGGCTATCATCAACAAATCAACAAACGGCAAATGCTGGTGAGGATGTGGAGAAAAAGGAACCCTCATTCACTGCTGGTGGGAATGCAAACTGGTGCAGCCACTGTGGAGAACAGTATGGAGTTTCCTCAAAAAACTAAATATGAAACTTCCATTTGACGCAGTGATCCCACTTCTAGGAATATATCCCAAGAAACCAGAAATACCAATCAGAAAGGATCTATGCATCCCTCTGTTCATAGCAGCACAATTCACCATAGCTAAGATTTGGAATCAGCCTAAGTGCCCATCAGCAGGTGAATGGGTTAAAAAACTTTGGCACATCTACACAATGGAATACTATGCTGCCATAAAAAGGAAGAAACTCCTACCATTTGCAACAGCATGGATGGAGCTGGAGAGCATTATGCTAAGTGAAATAAGTCAGTCAGAGAAAGATAAATATCACATGCTCTCACTCATTTGTGGATTATAATGAACAACATAAACCAGTGAACAAAAACAGATGTAGAGACAGAGAAGCATCGATCAGATGCTCAAAACTCAGAGGGAAGGTAGGGGAGGATGGGGATGAGGAGGGGGGAAGATCAACCAAAGCACTTGTATGCATGCATATAAGCATAAGCGATGGATGTGGACAACCGGGGGTGAGGGCAGGATTGGGGGGATGAGGGGACATTTGGGGGGATAAGGACACATTTGTAATATCTTAAAGGGAAAAAAAAAGACAAGACGAAGCATGATCAATGCACTAAAAAAAAACCCAAAGCATCCTTCTTAATTAATTAGAGCATTAATTAATGGCCGTTATCTTTTTACCATAGTTTCTCTATTTGAAACCTAGATATTTAATAATAACTGTTACCATAATTAGCTAAATATTAATGAGGAAAAAAGAGCAGGGGAGTCAGACACTGTTGCACATATTTAGCAGGGAAGCATAGGCCTCTTTGCTTTGCCAAAAGCACAGCTTCACTACTTCCCACAAACCCCCCACCCCCTGGAAGATCACTGGTGGAGTGGGGGATGGAGTAAGAGATAGAACAAGGGAGAGACACGGACATGTGCAACAAAGTCAGAGTGGCATGGGGGAGGTACTTAACGATAGAGGACTGTCAATCTAACCTGGAAAAAAGATTGTTGGCTAGGGGGTGGACCCCAATGCAAGCCCTCAAAAACTTGGGAAGATAATTGGTTATTTTAAAAAACCTCCTAGGAGACAAATAGCACTCTCTCTCTCTCTCTCTCTCTCTCTCTCTCTGGTGACCCCCACTTGCCCCATTTGGTTGTGCTCTCCCTGCCCAGGACCATGCAACCATGCCTGTCTAGTGGTCACTTGGGGCCTGCTGCAGACTGCTTAGGCTAAGAAGGACCATGAAGCAGAAACTCTGGCCACTGGCCTTTGCCTTGGCCTTGCTGAAGGCACGGTTGGACTTTTCCCAGTGTGGGACAGAGGGAGATGAGACTTTGAAATCCAGGGGCAGGGGAAGACTTCTCGAATAAATCTTGCCAAGAGATCATAATCTCATGGGCATGGGCCCTTGAAATTCTTTCCTCATCATCCCATGGAAGAGCCTCATTTCCACCACTCACACTGTAAGTTTGTTATGAGAGTAAATGTGATATTGTAGTCAAAGGAGCATTTTAATTCAAGGTAATCCTTAAAGACTCAAGTAGGGGCCTCACCATTTAACGAATTTTTACTAAAATTCCATGGAAAAGAATTTCCCTGGTCTATCTGTATCTCTTTAGTATCATTACAGGTATACATAAGGTCACAACATAGTTTTAATATTGTTACTTTTATCATCTTTATTTTTAGTAAACGTTTATTCATGAGACTCTCATACTTCAACAATAGATATATATTTTTATGACCTAAGGGCTAAATGCTTTGTGACAATAGCTGAATACGAGTGTAAATTTCACAGAAATTGAAAAATAAAATAATATCTTTCTCATTTCAATATTTGCATTTTCAAAAAGATTCCTCAATCTCAGATAATAGCTTTTGTGGTAGGTTTTCTCAATGCAAAAAATGTGTTGTTAGGGAAAAGTTGTACCTTCCAAAATATTAATGAATCCAAAATAATTCAAATTTACCAAGTTCCATAATATTCCTTGTTGAGCTGAGCTTTTCACCCTCTCACATAGAGGTCTAAAGAAATGAAAAGAGAGAAGGAGGAAGTCAGCAATTTTTAAAAAAGGGCCAACAAATGTTATCACTGCTGCTCCCAGACTCTGTGAAAGTGTGCTGCTCCCTGTGGGTGTCCTCCGATGAGCTGCAGGAGAGGGCAGCTGAGGCCAGACTGCTCCCAGGACTCCGCCTGGGCCCTGCTCCAGCCACAACTACCCTTTAGGCAGGACAGTGAGTCCTGCGCCCTGAAGGACCCTCCAGATTCAGTGGGTGTGGGTCTTTGAGAATAAACCTTGAGCAGCTAGGATCCGCCATTCACACATACAGTCTCCCACTTTTATCACCCGAAATATGTCACTGCTTGTTGCCAAGGAGTTATAAGAAAAAGAAAGGCTTCCTCTGCAAAACTTTGTACAGGAAACCATGTGACATGAAAATTATTTGAAGTAATGCTCCAATTATGCATTCTGAAGTCAGACATTATTTAGAATGATGCTCCTTCCACATGCCCTGTTCCTTCAGAGGGGTCTGCAAGTAACCTATAGGATGAGAGCATCCCTCCAGCCTATTTACCTAATGCTGCATTGTCACAGTAAATCTCCACCAAAGCAATATGGCTGGCATTGCAAGGGTTAACTCACTTTCTCCCAGCATTTCTCTCAGCAATGTGGCTAGCATTGCAAGGGTTAACTTACTTTCTCCCAGCATTTCTGAGCTTTGCTCTTTGGAGTGGTGGGTTAATATCTGCCTCTACTCTGAACAGACAGTAGCGGTGACATTGGGCTCTGATCCACACACAGAGGGGCCAGTGCCTGGGAGGGATCTACCCTAGGTGATGCCCTTGGAGAGCAGATTTTTAGCTTAAAAGTTATTTCTATAAAATCATTTCAATTGTGTTGTTTAGTTAAGTTCTCTTCCTTTTCCTTCTTTTCATATAGATGTAATGGTGTCATTTTATCTCCACACAGGAACTTGTGTCAACAGCTCCCTCCACGGACCATTCACTGGAGCTGCAATGTCACAGTGTCAGAATCTTTTATGTGTGATTGTTTTTGTTTTGATCTAGAGATGACTTTTTTTTTTTTTACTTCTGTAAACCTCCTATCCCTTTGATGTCTGTTGTTAGCTGAGCTCTCTCCTGGTCATAATAAGCCCATGCAATCCTGGTCACATGTCCTTGGGCAAGCCTGGATTCACTTCCACCCCCTTTTGCAGATTTGAGGCTCTCTTTGTTACTACTTTAGTACTCTGTTTAAAAATATTTCTCAGCTTCTATGCTTCTTAAGGATAGAACAATTAAACTTTTATCTTCTCCAAAATTTTATTGTAATATGGAAGAATGGTGTGTGTGTGAGTGTGTGAGTGTGTGTGTGTGTGTGTGTGTGTGTGTGTGTGTATCTTTCATTTTTGTTTGTTTTTTAAAGACTTGGGACTAGACTTGAGTATTTCCTATTAAAAACCTGTTGCTCCTATAGGTATAAATGCTTTTAAACCCAACCTAAATTATAAGATTATCTGATGACAATGTATGGACAGGCCTCCTGCACTGAGCCGTTAGCAGAACAGTTTCAAGATTGTTTTCATTTATCGCCTGTTGAGAAAAGCCGCAGGGAAATGTCAAAGTAGTACTCAATGACATGTTATACTACTTTTAAGCGAAGGGTAATTTTTAATTTTTTATTGTTAGTACAATTGCCCTGTGTGTTTTTCTTTATTCTGCCTTTAAATCATGTAGTTTTATTTCTTTCTGCTGTATAGTGGCCCTTTGATTGCCAGTCTTTTCTTGCTGTGTGATTTGGAAGGAATGCATTGCTTATCTGTTAGGGTTCTCTCATTGGATTTTTATTCAGCCTTGAGATCTTCTCTCATTTCCTTTGTCCCAGTACATGAATCATAATGGGAGTGTCTCTGTGGGAGGGGAGGAAGGACAGGAGACTGAGCAGGAGAAAAATCTGCTTTCAGAAAAATGCTCTTTCTTAAGGGGTCAGACCTGAGGGGAAGTATTGAAAGTCTAGCAAACTCAAGACTCTTCCCTGCTCTCCCCCCGGCTCACACCCTTAACACAGGAGAGATTCAATATTGACTGTCATGTTATTCACTGGAGAATTTTACTAATAAAATTATATTCCTGCTCTACTCAGGTTAAGTTTACATGTTGCCACAATGATGTATTTTATTCTGATTGTATTATTAAACTGTCCCAGCAATTCATTTGAAATTGAGTCATCACAATTACACTAACAAAGTTTTAATGAAGATTGTGAAATTTTTATACAAAATGGATTTCTCCCATGACAGATTGTTATTAGCTTGGACTGCCCAGTGACAAATCAGGTAGGATAATACTGGAACACAATTTAACAGCATTTATGGTTATTATGTGTACTGCTTTATTATTGTCTTTTTATTGTCTTCATAATGGAGAAATAATATAGGAGAGATGTATGGTTTATCAAGTGATGACCAGTGGCATATTGCATCTTGTTTAAAAAGGGAGTCAGTCCTCTTGCCTTATTGGGAATGTAGAGTTTAACAAGACACTTGCCATCATTTCCTTAACAGGGATAATAAACAGAACAATTCTGCATAAAAGCTCATATCAGCTTCTTTCATGCATTTTCTTTTCAGAAGGCTGCCTAAGGGTTTAAGCAATTTACTGGGCTGACCCGCATCCTTTCTCTGCAGTCTGCGGTTCTTTTGTTTAACATTAGTATGTGGGCAAACAGCATTCTGAGCTGTGCAGAGCTTATCAGCCCGCGTTCAGTCGACCAGAACCCCATTCTATGTATCTAAGCGGGGCCACATTTAATACTTCACAGTGGGAGCATCTGCAGTTTCCAAAAATGACTTGTTTATCAGATAAACTCTGTCCTTGTACTGACAGATGTGGTGGATGGTGGATCTCCAATATCATACTTCTCTAATATAAGGCTTGTACAAAATATGGTATGCTGAGGGACGATGAGACCCACAGACCAGAGTCATGACAAGAATTATTTATGTGGCCACTATCCAACTGCCTCAGAATTCACTTGCTGGGCATGGGAAAATGAAGGCAACTCTCAGGTTTTCTTTTGGAAATGAATAAGTAACTAATGCCCACATTACCTGGAGTGTTAAGTAGAGGAAAGACATTTTCACTGTTAACATAACATAATGTTTTATGATTTCATTGGTAAACACTGTAAGGTGCCTTGGTGCCATTGGATGATAAAAGTCCGGAGCCTGAGGGGGCTGACAGAAATATTGATCATCATGTACCCAATGGTACCAGAATGTTGGGAAATTGGAAGAATTGGGCTTAAAAGACTTATCTGCCATTAACACAAGATAATACTAATACAGTCTGTGAACACTAATGATCTTTTCTTCAAAATTTTGAGTAGAATCTTAGGAAGTCATTTTAAACATATTGAGGAATTATAAAACCCTACTTCTAAGACACACAACTTCAAATTTAATATTTTTTTCTGTGGGCACACAGTATTCTGCAGTTATTTTGAGAGCATTGCCAGCCTTTATATATGTATATGCACATATGTTTATTATGCATATGTGCCAATATTTAGTTCATTAACAAAAGATATTATATTTGACTTTTAATAACTAAAGTATTTTCTAATTATGTATTATTTCTTCAGAGAATGAATTAGAGGATTTTTTTTTAAATGTGCACCAATGATTTAATCCCAAGAGATGTCCAGTTATGGCAGAATAATCTGGACCTTACCCTTACATCTTACAAATTCTAAGGTAGCATCTAAAGTGAGGTTAAGTAACACAAGTATGGATAACCTAGTGCCTTCCCACCACAACTACAGTCACAGAACAAGCCCTGATTTTAACTGATTAGGTTTGATCCTTAACGTAATTCACGTTGCTTGTGGTATTCTTATAATTTAGCACATATGTTACATTTTTGCTCCTACCTATAATTACTCTACATATTAAAGCATTTTCCCTCTAATTATTTCACTAGTAGTAGCCCCATTCACCTCTCAGTTCTCTTCTAATTAAATATGTTTAAACATATCTTTGTTATTAATTGTGAAGTGTTGCCATGATCATCTGATAAGATAATTATTTGGAAAACCAATTTTAAATTAATAAGTTAGATTTCAGTATTCTTATATAGGAATAAAGGCAATATAATATAGCAAAACAATAAATACCATCAGATGCATCTTTGAAGTCTATTGGTCAAATTATAGTCAAAGCATAATTTCTAACAAAAGTAAAATTAATAGAATGTATGAGTCAATATAATTCTAGGAAATATAATGATGTATTATTTTCATTTCCTCCATATTTGCCTATAGGATTTAATGCCCTTTATAAGTATAGTTAAATACATCCATGCACTGTCTTTATACAGGCAGGCTTTTCAAAGAAGCAGCCATTAAGAAATATATTCAATATCAGACTAGAAGACATTTGTGTGCCTTGCCCTACTCTCACTAATGTGTGCTAGCCAACTGTTCATGCAGAAATTGTAACTGTTAATGAGGGTTAAAAGGAAATTTTAAATTAGATGTCATCTTTGAATAAGGAACCTCAACTGCTGGATTCTGTCTAATATTTATTTTCTTTCTTGCCTCTTGCTCTTAACCCACCACTAAAAAATAATCATCATCATCATCATTACCATCTTTTTCAAACAAAACACACATGCGTCCTTTCCTGGCCTGCACATTTTCTGGGTCTAACATTTCTGATTGCACACTGTTTTTCCTAACACTAAATCCCATGTGTCATATGCCTTGCATGGCTGCAGACTTTGGCCTTTTCACCTGCTGTTTTGGTTGGCGTTAGATGCGAAGAGAAGAATATGAGAAAGAGAAAGGGGGAGGGAGGGAGGGAAGTTTGGAAGACTGAAGCTAAAAAAAATAAAAAGGCAAATGTTTTTAGCGCCTTCATCTAGACATGTGTCCCCTCACTCTGTGACATGGCTGCTCCAATGTTGCCATGGTGAGGATTTCTAATCATCCCTACACATGACAGGCTCCTATTTGTCTGCACTCCCTTGGGTGTAAATTTCTAGGCTTAAAAAAAAAATCCATGTGAGCGTATCATCCGCCGTGCAGATGTTTCACTGCTTTAGAATATCAGGCAGCTGCTTGTGCCACCGTAGACAGCTAATTGGAGACTGCATCGTAGGAACAGAGGCGTAATTATGGCATAAATACACATCCTCTGGTGCATCATTGTATCTCTATTAACAGAAAATTTTAAACAGTGCTCAGAGTGTAATTAGTGTAGTTGATAAAGTTGTAAAACATGTAAATAAGGGAAATAGCAGGTACGTGGCCAATCCACTATCCAGCACTAGGGGATGCAGATTATTGCCTATTTAGAAATAATTAGCAAAGCTGCATTAGCAGAGTCTGTGTCCAACAGAAGCAAGGCAAACATTTATTCTGGTAACAGCTCTTTCTGTGCTAGCCATGAAAATCTACTAATATTGGTAATTTAGCCCTCATTACCAGAGGATAAAGCATGAAAAGAGCTCAGACATGAAATATGACAAGTAATATTAATTTTTATTCCAGAGGAAAGGATGCTTCCTTGGGTTGCATGCTGATTTCTCGGCAGGGTCTCAGCAGTGCGTGCAGAGGAGGCAGTGGGTAGCTGGTAGTTGAGAATTCAGGATGCGGAGTTGACTCCCTGCTGGAGGTATACCCTGGGGTGGCTATGACAGTGGCTGATGAGGCATGCCACTGTTAGTGCCCAGCCAAACCTCAGGTCACAGTTCAAAACAAGCACTCAGCCATTAAACTTCAGTCTTATGGGCCCGTGAGGGCGAGGTCCTCATTCCTGCTCCTTTCCACCCTCCCAGCCCTTTTTCTCTCCGCTGTTTCTTTTTTCCTCCCCTGGAATGATTTTGCAGAGCTATACAGGCGATCAGATTGATTTTTGTGCTTGCACCGCCCTTTGCAACGTGCTCCTGATAATGAGCTGCTGTTGTTGAAGTGGAGAGTGTGGGAGGGGCGGTTTCAGCTGCGCCTTCACTGTCGTGAGCCCTGGATGAGAAATGATCCTCTGGCTCCTATACATTGAAGATTGTGTCACTGAAGGCGATCCCTGTGACCAAGAATCAGGAGTGGCAAAAATTTGGAGCTTGTTTTACAAATATACTTCCTAATGAAGAAAAAGGCAAAAAGCACTGCTGGTTTCAGAATCCTCAATTCGTTTTCCAGACAGTGGGATAAAAAAGGCAGGATGTTTGGGGAAGAGCCACCTTTTTTCTTTTTTTTCTTTTTTGCATTAATCTCTTGCTGTTAGCTTGTTCTTTGTTTTACTATCGAAGCTGGAAAAAAATGGTAGAAATTAAAAGACAGGCCTATGAGACTAACCATGTTGTGTGGCATTTGTATTCTTTAGCTTTATTCCCTTATTTCCATTATGCACAGGTATTGCATCTTTTCATATGCTTCTGGGCACACACACACTTGAAGAGGCAATTTCCTGAATTTTAGGTTGAACTGCTAGGAAAAAGTTATTAGCCTATAGCAAACTAAATTTTCACTCTCTCCAAGACTCACAGTATGTTCAGATGCCACATAAAATGCTGTAGCTTTTTTAAAAAAAGAAAGTTTAATATTTTGGAAAAATTTTTAAATGAAATGGTACATTCTTAAACACATTCAATAAAGAAATGGTCTCACCTTTTTCAAATTGAAAATTAAGATTGCAAATTTTAGTTTCAGATGTGATAGGCACTGAAAGTTGTATCTTCTCCAGGGCACACTGAAAATGGGTGTTGTTTATTACTGTAAACAACACCTTTCTATTCCTCCTTTCTATTTAAAGCTTCGTAAAGGATAAAAAGGTGATAGTGGCAGCCAAGAAGTACCTTTACTGTTGTAGAACATGTAGAAAAGTGACTAAGACAGACCAGATTTACCAGTACATTTCAACCACACAAGTCATGTGAATACTGATCACTATCTGTAGGGCATGGTCACACACAAAATGCAAATGTACACACATATATATGGACTGTACCAATCAATACCTATAAACACAGTGTTATTATACAATATATTCTTAATGTTGAGGGCCTTTCATTTTCTTTTACTCTTCTACTTCTGGACCAAAAGCTACAACCTTAATCAGTCATTAAAAGCACTTTTTCTTAAATTTAACATATTTCTATAGCCCAATGGGTTGAAAATTAGCACTAGAATTAAAGTCAGATGACCTGAATTGAAGTTCTGGTTAAATGTTACCTTGAGCAGGATAACTCCGTCGGCCTCAGTTTCTACAACTGTGAAATTGAAAATATCTCCTTTCTCTACTTCATGGGGTTATTACAAGAGTCAAATGACATAATACCTATAGAAATGCTCCAGAGACTCTAAATATGACATAAGTTACTATTTATATGACTTATCCCATTAGTATTTACATGTTTTACTCACTAAGCAAAGTTATTTCTGTATCACACACCCCCAATTACACTTGGACATTTGTCTAAGTGTGAAAACAAAGCACAAATAAACTCAGATAACATTATAAAATTAATCTCGAACTGTGTACATTGCCAAAACTGCTGATTCATAAATTTAATTTCAGTCAACCAACCAGATGTTTCTTCCATGGGAAACTTACTTTAACTGATTTTTATCCAAGAAATTTACCATATTTTTCTGTGTATAAGATGCTATTTTTTTTTCTAAAATCGTTAGACTAAAAATCGAGGGGTGTCTTATACACGGAAGTCAGCCAAGGAGGGAGCCTCGTGGGTGCATAGCTGCCCATACCTTGTCAAAGAGGCTTCCTCCAATCGCGAGCCTTATTGTTACTGACGTCAGCTGATGCCTTAATTGGAGGTGGAGGTGGGGATTGCACAGATGCAACAGGGACCAGAGCGTTCTGAGCCCATAAAGATGTAAAAAAATAAAAAGATACTAAATACCAGTAAGTGGTTGTCTTACCCTGTAAAATTCAAACTGAATGTAATCAGCTCTGCAAAAGAGCATGGAAATAGAGCTGCAGTGAGACAGTTTGGACCTCCTCCCAATGAGTGTATGATCAGACAGTGGAGAAAACCGGAAGAACAACTCCTTAAGATGCCAAAAAAGAAGAAGGCTTTCAGAGGAAAACCAGCAAGATGGGCAAACTTGGAGCAGAGGCTTGGACTTGGATTATGTAGCAGCACCAGAGTGGCTTATGTGTGTCAACCACGCTTATTCAATGTCAGGCAAGAATGTTTGCAAGGGAAATGAACATTGTTAATTTTACAGGAAAGGCAAAATGGTGCTTCAATTTCATGAGGAGAGAAGGGTTGGCCATGAGAACACGAACAAAGTTAGCTCATAAAAATGCCACCAGTTTATGAGGATGATCTCACATATAGAGACAGTGACTCAGAAGACAGCAGTGATACACTAGAAGTGGAAGAATTTGATATGTCTGGAACTAACAGTGATGAAGAAGAGAGCAGTGATGCAACAGAGGCTGAATAAGGTGATATGCTGCATAATATTAGAGTACTGCTATGTAAACATTAGCTGCGGTAATTACTAAATAAAAATGAATTCTGTTTTATGCTTAAAATATTGATTTCTTAATTTGGGGTTGGAAAAATGGGGGGCGTCTTACACATGACAAAATATGGTACTATGTGTGTGGGGATTGGATGAACACTGCATTGATCATTTTATTTCAATAAAATGCTCTTGTGTGGATCCCATATACCTTGTTAAGTGCACAGATCCTCACTATTTGGAGACACATTGTTCACATTCTGCAAAGAGAACAGCACTCTGAGAGAATGCCTAGAGGAAAGTTATGCTCAAGTTGCAGAGTGTTCCCAAGGGACCAGCCAGAGGCCCCTGCTGCCTAATAGCCCTTGTTAAGAGAAATCCTGGATAGAACAAAGCTCTGATTTGCATCATCACAGTTGTTTTAACCCCTAGTCTCCTAATTTCCTCTGTTGGCTTCTGTTTGACAAACAGTTTCCATTTGAAGACAGTATGCTGCTCCTCTCCACTCCAGCAGGATGCCCACTGCCTGTACTAAATTGGCACCAGAACAGAAACCTATGCCAAGATCTATGCAAGGGCAGGAGGGACTGAAAGGGAACATGAAGCAAAATGATCCCTTAATTCAAGTGAATTATTGTTACCTTTCTTCACACATTCCTTTTCTCCTCCCTTATTGTTCTCCTTTCAAAAGAGAAGTAATAGGTTCCAAATCAGACCACAAAGAGGATTTTCAGAATCAAGTTAAATTGGAGCGCAAGGATTGGGGCTGATGGGAATATGGATTTGCAAGGTGCCAAAGTCTGATCTAATTTACATTCATTTCCTGATTTCCAGCCCTTTGGCATGTATTGAAATAGGGTTTCATTGTAGAACTCTCTATAACATATATTCTATATATGTTGTTTTAAATTTAATTCAGAGCATATAATTTTATGTATTTTCTTCCATGCAAAACCGCATGTGTGTATGAATGGTGCAGTCTATGTGTCAAGTATTTAGACTAGTTTTATAATTTCTCTGGTGCTTCTCTAAGCAGCTTTCTCCAAAGGGCCTTAACTCATAATCACGGGGGTTGTTTATGAGTATATTTCTCTGGGTCAGAAATTTTGCCAGCACTGACGGGCACCCTGGACAGCTTTTCAGAAATCTCTTGGTTATTACTCATCCATTAGAAAGAGGGGAAAAATGATATTTTGCATCAATGGCTATTTCTTCTTCTTTTTCCTTTGAAATTACAGAAATAAAATGCCCATTGTAAATTGTTTATGCTGGCCGACAATATTGCATGCAGATCAGTCAGACAGCCCATTGGATGGAAATGGCATGGGGGTAGGGAAGCCTTTGTGAATGAGTAGATACTAGAGGGGTCCTGAATTGGTGTTAGTCAGGTCAAAAGTAGCTCATTAGTGGGCAGAACTGCTAGCTGATCATCCTTTAGGGTACAAAAAGACTAACCCATTTGTTTCAGTAGTGTCTTAGAAGTTGTTTTACTATTAATACTAAAAAAAAAACACATTCATTTTTCTTATTCTTTCATTTTCTGTAATCTAGTTTATGGGTAAGCAGATCTTGAAAAAATAATAATTTATGTAATAAACTATTAAGTAATAGTTGGTGACCTGACTGAGAATTTTTAAAATTCCTGTGAATCAAGGAAAGGAGAGAGGGTCTGAGAGAAAGGGAGAGGGGGAGAGGTAGGAGGAAGGGGTAGGAGAGAGGGAACTGTATTTAATCTGTGCTCTCAATATTAGGGGTAATTTAAAATTTCTTGTTTGTACTTTAACTTTAGCCTTGACATTAGTGGTCCCTCTCTCATCCTACCTCAGAACGCCCATGCCTGGGAAACATGGAAACAGAAATTTGCAGTAGAATGGCGAGTTTCCTCTCACCTAACCAAAGAGCAGCATCGTGATTCTAAATTCACGATGATTTTTGAGAACAAAATTCTTTCTGATAAATTTCTCATTAAAGAATAATCAGGTGTCTCCTAGAATCCCAAACATTGTTGCATCTATTAAGGGCATGGGAAGACATTTAAAAGTCTTCAATTCCCTATGTATAAATGGAGAAATATGTAAATCTTGCAGAAAGATGAATAATAGAAGACAGATATCAGTATATATCATGTAAAAAGACATATGTTCTCTTCATTTTATATTTGCTTTGCTTTCATCTTTATTTTTTTTCCTTAGTTCATTAAGTTGGCTTTTTTTTTCTAAAAGTGAAAAAGCTCATCTAATAAAGAGAAACTGAACATTTTTCAAGTTTAAAGTTATAGTTTATTATCAAAACTCTTGAGGTACATACAGGGTTTTGATTGCTCTGGGAACATTCTGGTTGGTGAAAGTGTTAACTGAATTATTCAGCACCAAGCAAAGTATCACTGGCTACAGAGCTAGTACTTGATGACTACATAGGCAAAGTTCAGATCACAATTTCTGTTATCAGAGATATAATGAGCATTTTTTTTGTGTCAGGCACTATTCAAAGCCTACATTGATGAAATAAGCTGCTCAGATAGCCAGAACACACAGTAGCATGGCTATTCCAGTTATTTTAGGTATCCAGGTGAAATCAGTTAGGTGTCTAAAGTCTTGTGTTTCCTGGTTGTCTTAAATGAGCCTAGATAAGGCCAATCACAGACTCCATATTCTTCTCGGCTTGTTGCTGTTAGGAAAGGTCCTGGAGCTACTGTCCTCTTGGAAAAACCATTGTGCTCTTCTCAACACCATTCATGAGCCAATTTCTTTTTAGTTTATTGAATGACTTCATGATGCTAGAAAACATGGAAAATCTCTGTGAGTTTTTATTGTTGTTGTTGTTAAAGGATAAAATGGGCAGTCCTAAGTTACTGTGGAGAAAAAAATCCAGTTATTCCTTCAGTCCCTTTAGTAATTTTGGGGAGGAAGTATTATTATTTATATTTTTCTGTTTCTATTTCAACTTAATTGGAGAGATGGGAGTATGTGAAGTTTCAGACTTGAGAATTGAAAGAAACGAAGAGTAAAAGGTTTTCTATAAATGTAGAATGCAATATTTTAATGAATGCAAATAGCCAGTTTGGTTCAAAGTAGAAAATAAAGAACAAAGGATATGATGACTAGGGATTGTAGATAATCATTTTTACACTCAAAGAAATCAGAGAAAGGAAAGAAAAAATGAGAAGTGGGTAAAGCCCTGGCCAATGTGGCACAGTTGGTTGGAGCATCTGCCCATGTATTAGAAGGTTGCAGGTTTGATTCCCAATCAGGGCACATACCTAGGTTTCAGGTTTGATCCCTCATCTGGACATAGTCTGGGTATGTAAGGGAGGCAACTGATGTGTCTCTCTCACATTGATGTTTCTCTCCCTTCCTCCCCCTCTAAAGTGGGTAGGTTAACCTTGATCTTGATTTATGAGTACTTAGCATCTTGTTGATAGTTTCAATTTCCTCTTTATTCATAACAATACATCTCCTTTTCTATTTCTATGTTGTTTATTTGCTTTTACAATGTAATTTTTCTCTAAATATCAACAGGCAAAGGCGAAATAATTTTATTCTCATACTAGAGGCCCAATGCACGGATTCATGCACGGGTGGGGTCCCTTGACCTGGCCTGCAGGGATCTGGCTGAAACCAGCTCTTTGACATCCCCCAAGGAGTCCTGGATTGCGAGAGGGTGCAGGCCAGGCTGAGGGATCCCCCTGCTGCACGATCAGGACCAGGGAGGAACCGCGGTTGGGCTCCAGGGTGTGTCCAGCCCGTCTCGCCCATTCCCGATCAGCCTGACCCCAGCAGCAACCTAACCTACTAGTTAGAGCTTCTTCCCCCGGTGGTCAGTGCATGTCATAGCGACTGGTTGAATGGTCAGGCACTTAGCATTTTAGGCTTTTATATATATAGATAGATGATTGACCTATTAATACATGAGATAACAGAAAACAAAAATAAGACCTGTGCTCTTCAAAAGAATATGGAAGGTAATACCATTTTAAATTGGTAAATATCTAAATACTAGAGGCCTGGTGCATAAAATTCGTGCACTGGGGGTGGGGGGGGGTCCCTCAACCTGGCCTGCGCCCTCTTGCAGTCCAGGACTCCTCGCTCCTTACCGCACACCTGCTGGCTCCTTACCGCTTAGCTCGCTGCTCCTTAGCGCTGCCATGGAGGTGGGAGGCTGGGCTTCTGGCTGAGTTACGCTCCCGCTGTGGGAGTGCACTGACCACCAGGGGGCAGCACCTGCGTTAAGCATCTGCCCCTTGTTGGTCAATGCACATCATAATGACCGGTCATTCTGGTCGTTCCACCATAATGGTCACTTAGGCTTTTATTATATAGATATGTGTGAGGTTGACAAAAATGTTATATCTTACATTAAAATTTGTAGCTGAGAGCCACCACTTTATATGAATACTAGAGGCCTGATGCACAAAGATTCGTTCAAGAATGGGCCTTCCTTCCTCTGGCTGCTGGCACTGTCTTCACTCTGGCCAGAGCTGCCTTTCTGCCTTCGTTCCAGCCTGGAGCCGCCTTTCTGTCTTCGTTCTGGCCCGGAGCCATCTTTCTGCCTTCCCATTGCTGCCCAGAGGCCTGGAGAGGCTGGGGTGGTGCCCCCGGCCACTCGGCACCTGCGTATGCAAATTAACCCACCTCCTTTGTGGGGTTAATTTGCATACTCCTGATTGGCTGGTGGGAATCGTGAAGGTACGGTCAATTTGCATCTTTCTCTTTTATTAGTGTAGATATGATCATTTTAAGGATGTTGCCACTTTCCAAAACATTATGGAATATCTTCTTTTGAAATTTTCAATAAAGTTAGTTTATTTTACAAGTCATATGAGAAAATTAGCCTGTTTCTTGTTTAAATTCATTTGACTAACTATGTATTATTAATTACTTTATTCATTTCACATTATTCTAAATATTTGTATATCCCAACATCAAAGTATGAACCTGATAGTAACTCCAGCAAGGAAAAAAAAACCCACAAATAAACAAAACACCAGATAACTCAGTAATAGTTATTCTGCCTATATTTCTGAACTTCATGCTTTTGTTTGGTTAACTAATTTGGAACTATTTTGCCTGTGAAAAATGCATAAATGCTTCCATTATAAGGGTATAGTGGTTTTGGTCACCAGTGTTTTTGTACTTTGGGCTAAAGTTATCACTGGGGGACTTACACTTCAGAAACTGAGTTTATAGGTAAATTTCAGTGAACATTTTGGTTGAAGAAGAGTATTAAACACGTAGGATTTACTTGTGTACCTTAAATAGTGTCTGAAACAACGTAAGTATTCAATAACTTCATGGTAACAGAAATAGCAGATAATCACAGATAAGACTAGTGGAATTGGGATGATATTTTCCCTTTTGTATACCAGAACTAAATTTTAATAAAGCAGAGTTTTCTTCCATCATTTTTATTGTTTACTTCTACTGAACCATGGGTGTATTTGGACTATGGATATCATTATTTAATTAGAATGTCTTATAAAATGTATCTGCAGCAATTCTGAAATAGTTTTATTTTCCTAAAGTTTAGGGCTCTGCTATGTGACAACATTTTGTTCTTTATCAATTAGCATTAACCTAATTGGGTCACTTGCTCTTTCAACAAGGCTCTTCATTTATGTTTTTATATCAGCCTCAAAATATATTAGTAATCATATAAATAACTTTCCCCCTCATGTCTTTCTGCATACTGCATTGTTTAAGGTTCACTTTATTCAGATCAAGTTTTTTTCTTATTTCTTTGTTATCTCTCTCTGATATACTGCTTTTTAGGGACAAGCAGAATATTTGCTTCTTCAGAATACATGAGTACAGAAATAAGCAGATAGATCTGTAGACAGTAGGATTCACTTTCCATTTGTTCTGAGTATATCCCAACAACATATTTATGGTGTATTCTTTCTCACCCTAATGCATAGATCTTACATTGATTTTAAAAGGGCATAAAGAGATGAAGCTAAAATTCATTTTCTTCTTCCAGTGCTTGTCATCTACTTTATTCTTTAAAAAAAGGAGGGGTATTAATTTTTTAAATGTATTTTTATTTATTTCAGAGAGGAAGGGAGAGGGAGAGATAGAAACATCAATGATGAGAGAGAATCATTGTTTAGCTGCCTCCCAACCGGAACAGAACCATAACCTCCTGGCTCCTAGGTCAATGCTCAACCACTGAGCCATGCCAGCCAAGCTGGTTTTTTAATCGTTTTAAAGAGAGAGGAAGGGAAAGGGAGAGAAAAAGAGAAACATCATTGTAAAAGAAAAACATCCGACCAGGAACTTTCTGTGCACAGGACAATAACCAACTGAGCCACACCAGCCAGGGATAGTCTATTCCTATACATATTTCTATCTCTATCTATCAAATGTAAGAATATCACTAACTGTCTCTCTCAAAGAGAGAATATGAGGGAGAAAGAATGTTTTCAAATCCCAGACTAATAACTTTTACTCAACAATTTCTAAAACAGGCTGGAAAAGAGAAAGCTTCCTTTAAATCAGCTGCCACTGTGCAAATTAAATTAGTTCAATAAGTAATCTGATTGTTGCTTGCTATATCATGTAGCTAATTAATATATTATGATTTTAAGAATTCTCTTTATATTAAATGTATATATAATACACATTTTATGGCTGATTTTGCAAAGCAATTTTTAACCAGTGATAGTTGCTGTGTGGCAGCTCACGGTTAAATTTGGAAACTAAACTTTAAAAAGATTAGTCACTTGTGCCAACTTATATCAATACAAGCTGAGCCATTTAAAAGCAGTAGCTTATTTCCCTTTTAAAAGTGTGCATTATGGGTTTAAATTACATTTCATTTTACTAAATGTTAACAGCCCAAGTCTGTTATCTATTTTAATATTATCATCTGAAAATTAAAATGGCAATGAAAATTAACTTTCATGATTATTCCCCAGGAATGATTAAATGTAGTGGTTATTGTGTTCTTAAGAAAAATGACATTAATGCTGCTATAAAAAAGGCATATAAAGTAGCTAGGTTTAGAGTATCTTACTAACCCTTGAATGTCTTAGTCCAAATTGTTCCAAGATTTTATCAAAACCAATTAGTCCCATCTTTCTAGAAAATTATTTACAGGGAAAAAAATACCTAGAGTTACTTCAATACATATGATTTTAAAGCACTTACACTTAAACCACTTATACATATAAATGTATAAATATGAACTGATAAAATTAGTGTATACCATATTTTCATGAAGGAAAGAAATAATTTGGGAAATAGAATGCTAGTTTAAGTTTTATTGAATACATGTTTTAATGTCAGCAATTTCAAAGGATAACATATTTTGCGTTTCATATTATATAGATGTTGTTAGGAAACATACCCGCCAAAATTCTCTGACTTGGAAGAGAACATACTATGACAAATAGCGTAAGAAAACTTTGCAAAAAATTCAAGTGCTTTCAAAATATCAACTGTGTGAAGGAGGTACTATTACTCTGCTTTTCTGAAGGAGGAAACTGAGTCTTAACAATTTAAAGCAGCATGACCACATTCACAGAGCTAATGAGAAACATAGCAGTGTGAATTCTGGGCCATCCTGCCTCCAGACTTGTTGGGGTAGGGAAATGAAATGATTTCCAAAGTCCCATTTATAATAGTGAAGTGGAGGGAGACTGGAGGTAAATCTAACTGGTTCTAAAAATTTGTTTTTGTTTGGTATCAATCTATATAAGAAAGAGATCATGAGAGCCCAAAACAAAATAGGAACAACTAACATGTAAATGGATAGATGCTGGAATACTAACAAGTCAAAGTCAGGAAAGATAGGTCACTGACTGGACAGGAATTAAAGAGTGTTGCACATAAAGAGACAGAAGAGAACTGACTAAATTGAAGAGTTTACTCTATTTTCAAAGATCAACACAAAGGAAAATTACTCAAACTCTGAGTAACTGACCATAATGTTTGAACATTTTTCTATAAAGAAAGTCTTCTTTTACCTATCATTCTTCTCATTTGTTGAAAGAAAGTGGGGTAGGGGTATATTCTTACATAGACTTGATTTGATCATTCTAGAAAGTTTATTTTTTAAAACACTAAATTCTTATTTTCTGTTTATATGCTTTTCAAATTTTCTCCTTTTTCTTATAAGTGTTTCTAATATAAATCATCTGCCTTCTTTTTGGTGAATTTCTTAAGTGATTTATAAGATATGTTCAGATTTTTAATTGGAACTTTTTCTACCCTATGTCCTCCAAAACAAGGGCATATAAAGACAGGTACTCTTACCCCAGAATAACTTAATGTAATCCAAAAAAAATATGATTAGTTCAATAAATAACCAAAGAACTGCTAGAATACATGGCCCTGTCCACCTGCCCCTTCAGCCCTACCTTGTTCTCTTAAATACTACATTTCTGAGTGCCAATCATCTGTACCTAGATTAAGGTGCCTGTGCGTATATATGGAAGTTCTCTCCATTCGGCTACCATGGCTTTGAATCAGCCTCACACTTGTTTGCCTTTCTTCTGTCCTTGTGGGGCTCATACCCTGCCAAGTTGTTGCTGATATCTTTAGCTTTATATTTGGTTTTCTTACTCTGAAGTGCTTGGCTCAAATGTGGCTAAACAATCTTCAGTTTTACCCGTAGGTGGGGGAACTTATTTCTCTATGCTTGACACCATTTTTTTTTCCTTAGGAGGAAGCGTGCCATTCTTTCCTGTGGCCTATTCCCCAATACCACTGATATGCTTTGGGCTACTAGAATGTAACAGTGAGAAAATCAGGAGAAAGATGTTTGGGGAAATGAGAAGCTTAGTTTTAGGTTTGTTGACTAAATAAAATAATACAAATCAAGGAAATTTAAAACTATCAATTTGTTTTGAAATGCCCTTTACATTTAGTAATTAAGAGAAAACTGGTGGCCTTTAATAAATGTCTTCACTTGAGAAGTCAATAAAGAGAAGTCAAATTTTAAACAATAAGTATTAGATGATGAAAAGATTGCATATAGTCTGCACTTTAATTCCTTTCAAGTAAAGTGCTAAATAGAATAAAATAAGATGGAATCTGTTCTATTTTTAAAGATCAACAGAAAAATAAATTACTCATCTCTTTGAGTAACCTACTGTAATTTTAAAACAATTTTATATAAATAAAAGTATTTTATCTACTGTGTTTCTGTTAATGTATCAATTCAATTTATTATATAAGAATGGGGACTATTAGTCATTATTTTTAATTTACAAAGAAAAAAAATACTTCCTATGGGTTTCTTCTTGTGTTTTTCAAACACTTTCTTATGTGCAAAAATCACTAGTTAGGTTTAGTCAAGGAATTTAAGTGTTTAAAGAGAAAGAGTTCTTTTTGTTGTTGTTGTTGTTAATCCTTATCCTATGATATTTTCCAGTGATTTTTAGGGAGAGTGGAAGAGAGAGGGAAAGATAGATTGAAACATCAATGTAAGAGAAGCACATCAATTGGTTACCTCCTGCACTCGCCCAGGCCAGGGAGGAGCCTGCAACTGAGGTACATGCCCTTGACCAGAATCAAACCTGGGACCCTTTGGTCTGCAACCCAATGCTCTATCCACTGAGCCAAACTGGCTAGGGTAAAGATGAAGAAGTCTTAATAACAAGCAATGGAAACTGACTTGTCGGGCATCAAAGCCCATTGGAAAATGGATATTGGGTGACTCACAGGAGTAAATAGGAGTCAAGATGATAGTGATCCATAGAAATTAAAATGTGGATTAGTAACTTTAAGCATCAGGATATTTATTAAATGGATAGAGTGGGCTGATATCCTATATAATAAAAGCCTAATATGCTAAGTGTCCGGTCATCTGGTCATCTGTACAACCAATCAAAGCATAATATGCTAATGATATGCTAAGACTGCTCAACTGCTCACTATGACGTGCACTGACCACCAGGGGGCAGATGCTCCTACCGGTAGGTTAGTTTGCTGCTGGGGTCCGGCCGATCGGGTCTGAGCGAAATGGGCCAGACACACCTTGGAGCCCTTCCTCAGTCCCTCCCCAGCTGGCCAAGCTCCTGCATGCCTCCCTGTCCCTGATCATGCACTGGTAGGGTCTCTCAGCCTGCCTGTCCCCTCTTGCAATCCAGGACCCCTTGGGGGATGTCAGAGAGCTGGTTTCGGCCCAATGGCGGAACAACTGGCCACCAGGGGGCAGATGCTCAATGCAGGAGCCGCCTTCTGGTGGTCAGTGTGCTAGCACAGGAGGAGCACCGCTCAGCGAGAAGCTGGGCTCACCGCTGGCAAGCACAGCGGCGGTGGCGGGAGCCTTTCCCACCTCTGCAGCAGCGCTAAGGATGTCCTATTCCTGTCAGTTGGACATCCCCTGAGGGCTCCCGGACTGCAAGAGGGCGCAGGCTGGGCTGAGGGACCCCCACCCCTCTGAGTGCACGAATTTCGTGCACCAGGCCTCTAATAATTAGATATTTTTTGAAGGACCTTTGGCTTCCATAGTACCTACCATAGCAAAGTTCATACAGTCTGGAGTTCAAAAGCCAAGCGTGTATCCTCATGTTGAGAAGCAAAGATAAATTAAAAATATCAAATAAGACAGACATCTACTGAAGATGCATAAGATATAGCTGAATTTTTAAAATCATGTACCGCTAAGAAATAGTGACTTTGACCTAATTGAAAATTAGAATTGGTTTACCCAGTTTGTATTATTTTAACTAATCAATCCTATCAAACTATAACATATACTGACTAACCTTAAGGTATGTAACACAACATATCTATATCCAAGAGTCATGATTTAGAACATAGAATCAAAAAATCTGAAGTTAAATACACATGTGTTTCACTGTTAAATCATTTTCACACAGAGTATTTCACAATTATTAATAGTCTCCATCAATATTCTAATGGGTCAAACACAAATTCCCATGAATTATTTTCACTACCTTATCTTACAAAGTTTGTTTAACAATATAAGCTTAGTAAGCAAAAGGTGGCTCAATTCTAAAATCATTAGGTAGGTCAACCTTTAGAAGAAATATACCTATAATGCTAGAAATAATTAACTACCATGACAATGCTCAGCTCAACCTGATAAACCACACAATTCAAGTTTATCTAAAAACATGTGGTGCCATTTATTATCATGTATTATTTCGCTTACTCAAGCTCCACTTCAAAGAACATCTAAGTATGTCAGCCCAAGTATACCCATTTAACAAATGTACTGAGGCTCAAAGGTATTAACACACATTTTATGCTCTAGTCTGGGACATTGTCATCTTGACCCCTGTATACTGCTGTTAAACACAGAGAATTTACTTTGAAGCTTTCATTTAAGGAATTGAGTTATTATCCTTTGCTTGACCTTTGTCCATGGAATATTTATCATGATGCCCTGTAAAACTATAATGTGTGAGAAAAGTGAGAAAGGAAGTAATATATTTGTGATTTATAAAGAAAGGAGGAATAGGTATCAATCAGGCTTTTAAAAATCCATTCATAGGTACCTCTCACATAATCCATTTATAATCTCAATATCCCTCCCCACAAAGATGTTTGTGTGATCTTAAAATAATCATTAGCAAAAGTAACTTGAAATTAATCATGATCTGTGATTTCCAGGGTCTATTGCCAAGTATTGTTTATATTTATTACTGGGAAGAAAAGAGGGAAGCAACATTATTTTTTAAGGTATAGAAAGAAGTCGTTTTCAAGCTGTTCCCTTAATGAACTAGAAATAGTAACCCTGTCAAATTTAATATAAAAATAGTGTTATAAGCCCATGGCATCTATTTATTACTAGAGAACAAAAGCCTTCATCTATTTCCTTTAGAGAATGACATTTTTGTAATTCGCTGCCCATTTCATTTGTTCCAAAGGCCTTCGTGGGGTGACAAATATCCCACAGAAATGGCCACTGATACTTGATAGGATAATGCGCAGCCCCTCAGGACAAGGGCAAAGGCAGCAAACTTATCATCCTTTAGTTTAGCTTAGCATGGGTCAGTAACAGCGCCAGAGGTGACAGAGGATGTTAAAGTGTGGGAAGCAAGAGCTGAAAGCTGTAGGAGGGAGTTTTTATAGTTTATCCTTTCTTTTGCCAAGAAGCTATGGAGACAGCTTGAATCACATTGTTGATGTGGTTCACTGCACGCCACACTAACTGTTTCTGGAAAAGAAGCGGGAGGGGGAGAAAGCTCCAACACTTATGGGTCATTCTCACCCACAGCATGTGGCATTTCAACGTGTCCTATAGAAGGAGGAAATGCATATTTAATATTTTAGCTTCAAGTTCATATTTTAAGAATGCATTATCTTGCCGGAAGGTCTGTGGTGAGTAATCAGTAGGACATTGCCATTATATCAACCTGATAATTTTACAGAGGAAAAAAAGCATTAGCAGTGTTGTCTTTCAGTTGGGAATTTTCACAATATTGTTTTCTGTGTTAGAATACATAAAGAAAAAAAAACCCCAGCATGAGTCTTCTTAAAAATATTAACTTACAATTGATTCAAAAATGTGGTTCTTTAAATGTATCATTAACAATCGTCCATTAAAGACGATTGACTTGCATGAAATCTGAATGTACATATTTTATTCCCAAGAAAATTAAATCAGTACAGAACTCTCCCTCAGAATATTGTAAAAGAATGATATGCACCAGCTGGTATATTACTCCTTATTCTATTAAAATATCATGTGAGCAAATTCTTCTAAGCACTTCCCAGTTTAAAAAAAAATAAAAAGAAAGTTAAAAAAAAATTCTTCATTAGCAGGTATCTCTCATCATGGCTGTCATTGCACACAACGACACTTGCAGAAACGGGGTGGTTATGCTGTGATGTGTAATGGCACATCTGGTGAAATGATTTCTGTTTTGCAATATTAAGAAATCACTTTTTATGTTACATGTGATTTGAATTAATTTGTTTTAAAAATAAATTATACAATGCAAAAATTCCTAAAGGACTGATAGGATAAAGAACTAAAAAGGATGACCTTGTTTCACAAGCGAGATGCCAACTCCACCTGAGCAATTCAATGCTTTGGTGAACATTTTGAACCCTGGTGTCCTTCATAAGAACTGTCAGAGCCTGTTCAAAACATTTATTTTCTTTTTTAAGAAGGAAAAAAAGTCCATTTCTGAATCTCTTCTTGATAATATAGATAATAATATGTGTTATCAGAAGAGAGTAATGAATATTAAAACTTAAATATACTAAATGTATTTTAATTGAGTAAATAATATCCTTTGCAGGTTGATACAAATATAAGGAGTGCTATAAAGTGAGGAGTGTTTTCTGGCAGACTCCTCTTATTCCAGGCATATCTGGAAAATTACATAATGCTGAACTGTAGGAAGATGAAGACAAACTGATGCCTACTTTGAAATAAGTATGTTAAATAGTTCACATACTTTATCTCTGAAAACCTGGTTGTGTGCTCCTAATAGCACCATTGCTAGGTAAAATTTATATAGTACTTTTTCTATTGAGTTGGAAATTGTTCCCTTTTCAGAGAGAGGTTCATGTTTATTTCCGATGCAGAAGAACTTGTTTTAGTTTTGAAGGTAAATTGAACAAGTGATTGCTTTCATATATCATGTAATTCCTTACATGTTGATGGCTGTAACTTTTCTACTTAACACATTTTATTCCTCACCATGCCTGTCACTGGTTTAAGCAATCTGCGGGTAATTGATTTCTTCTGTAAAACAGATAACATTTGCTTAAAGCTCTTCTGATAGCTTTACAGCCTCTGCATTAGGAGAAGCACTTCTGTCACCACTGGCATTCTTATAAAATATAATTATTATATATCCATCAAAGACTAAAAGAAAAGGGAATAGGGAAAGGCAGTGCAGATATTTCCTGAATTCAGTGTCACGGCAGCTGTAATACTACCAGTGCTCGTCAAACCACTGCTCACCTTGTTTACCTGCCTCGGCCATATGACCCACCCTCTCTTTGGTTTATTTAAATAAACAAACAAATCTTAGTCTCTTTCAAATGCGACATTATGCTCAATCCATTATATTTCCTAATAAAATAATGAAAGTATCTTTGACTTGAGCAGTGACTGTTTCTTAACTATGATTCATATTTTTACTCATAATCTTATAAAAGTAAATATGTAGTAAGCCTCCTAAGTAAATAACATAATGCACACTAGGGGCCGGGTGCATGAAATTTGTATATGGGGCTGGGGGTAGTCCCTCAGCCCAGCCTGCACCCTCTCACAATCTGGGACCCCTCAGGGGATTTCCAACTGCCAGTTTAGGCCTGAACCCACTGAGGGATCAGGCCTAAACTGGCAGTTGGACATTCTTCTCACAATCTGCTACCGCTGGCCCTAACCGCTTGCCTGCCTGCCTGCCTGATCGCCCCTAAACACTCTGCCTGCCTGCCTCATTGCCCCTACCACTCTGCCTGCCTGCCTGATGCCCCTAACTGCTCGCCTGCCTGCCTGATTACCCCTAACCGCCTCTGACTGCCTCCCTCATCACCCCGAACCACTTGTCTGCCTGCCTGATTGCCCCTAACCACTTGCTTGCCTGCCTGATCGCCCCTAACTGCTCGCATGCCTGCCTGATTGCCCCTAACTGCCTCTGCCTCTGCCTCAGCCCCCACCACTGTGACTTCATCTGGAAGGACATCAGAATGATGTCCAGAAGGTCGTGTGGCTGTCCGGTCTAATTAGCATATTATCCTTTTATTATCGACTAGAGGCCCGGTGCACAAAAATTTGTGCACTCGGGGGGGTGGGGAGGGGGTCCCCCAGCCCGGACTGTGCCCTCTCGCAGTCTGGGACCCCTCGGGAGATAACGACCTGCTGGCTTGGGCCTGCTCCTGGGTGGCAGAGGGCACGTCCAATCCCTAGGTGCAGCCCTGATCAGGCTCAGAGCAGGGCCGATTGGGGAGTTGGGGCGCCGCCCCGTCATGCACAGAGCAGGGCGGATCGGGAGGTTGCGATGCCACCCTCAGTCACACTCAGGGTAGGGCCGATTGGGGGGTTGGGGCACCGCCCCCTGTCACACTCAAGGCAGGGTCGATGGGGAGGTTGCGGCGCCACCCCCTGTCACGCACAGAGCAGGGCCAATCAGGGGGTTGGGGCGCTGCCCCCTGTCACTCACAGAGCAGGGCCAATCAGGGGGT
>NW_005363209.1:1336057-1336925 GCF_000412655.1 Myotis brandtii | reverse complement strand
GCTGAGGGCCGTTTTCAGGCTGGCAGGTGACTGAAGCTCCCAACCGCTCCTTGTTTTCTTTTTTTTTTTTTTATTCTGGGCCAGCTTTAGCTCTGAGGTCTAGCTGCTGAAAACATCGATACAATGTTGCGGTCCGGCTGGCTTTTAGTCCGGCTGGTTTCTGGGGTTTTGTTTAGCTTCTTATTTGCAACATAGTACATAGTTGCTTACAGTTGCAGCTGAGAGGCCGGCAAGTTAGGCGGGGAACGTTGGAGTCTGCAGTCACTGAAGCAAGCAAGCCTCATGCTCGCTTCAGTGCATGGCTGCCTGCCGCCATCTTGGCTGACAGTTAATTTGCATAAGGATATGCTGATTAGCCAATGGGAAGGGTAGTGGTCGTACGCTAATTACCATTTTTTCTCTTTTATTAGTGTAGATTATTATAGATAATTTGAATACAAATAAATTTAAGGGGTCAGAATTTATCCTCTCTCACACTCTCCCTTTCTGCTAGTTTGTTGTTTTGTTTTCTTAAGACCCAAACCAATTGCCACTTTAGGGTCTCCTGTCTTGACACAAAAGTGGAGTCAGTTGCAACCCTTTGTAAGGGGCAGTCTGCAACTCAGGAAAGCTGACCTGTTTGGGGGGAGGGGGTGTTTGTGTATGTGTATATATGAGAGAAGATTATTGAGAAAGAGAATTATCCTATATAACAAAAGGCCAGCGATCATAAGCGTAATGACCGGAATGACCGCTCAACCAGTCACTATGAGGTGGGGGGCCGGAGAGGGGAACCGAGTGGTTGGCGGCGGTGGCGGGGCAGGACTGGGGGCTGGTGAGGGGAACCGGCTGGCTGACAGCGGGGTGGGACTGGCGGCCGGTGAGTGGA
>NW_005363209.1:1332118-1336046 GCF_000412655.1 Myotis brandtii | reverse complement strand
GAGGGTAACCGGGTGGCAGGTGGGGGTGGCGGTGCGGAACCTGGGACTGGCGAGCAGGAGGAAGATGGGCCTGATCGCAGGCTAGGCCTAGGGACCCCTACCCATGCATGATTTCATGTGCTGGGCCTCTAGTTAAATATAAATGTTAAGTGTCTTTGAGGTACTCGACATACGGTGTGCACTCAATTTACATTTTATTATCTTGTAGCTATATAATGTTCCAAGAAAAATTGTTTGTTGTTCTCTGGATTTAATAGATATGAGTTGATAGTTTCTTTTTTTTCCCTTTATTTCCCTTTTAGAGATTTTTATACAATACAAGACTGATCATTTTTTAAATCTCAAATGTCAGTTCACTAAAAAGTACACTGAAAGCTAGACATGTGGAAGAAAGTGAGATAAACCAGAATGGGACAGTTCAGATTGGTGTGATGGAAGGTAGTGTGGGTGATTTGTGTGCTATATTAGTTTAGTATTTATAATAGATATTTGGGAGAGACATGTAATAGATCAATAAATCAACAACCCCCCAGTCAACCAAACAAATGCTTCATTTTTATATCCTAACTAAATTTTTTTGGTCATTGTTTCTCGGCCTTTTGGCTAAGATCATGTGTAAATTTGATTGGTTTTCTTCACTTCCAAGAGGAAGTCCTGAATATGGGTATGAAAGTAGCATTTTTTATCTCTTGCATTTTTCTGTTTTATTATTAGAAGCATTTTTTGAATAACTCACATTTAAACACTGTTGTACTGTTAATTTATATATTTTCATACTCAATTTTGTGTTTTTGGAATAGAAACTGTCTATATAGAAATGTTTTAATGAATAATTCTCAGATTTGTGTTTTATTTCTATTATATCTAATTCAGTTTCTTAACTCAAAACTAAGAGTGATGTTGACCTCTCCTTGGCCTGAAAAGTCAGATTTTGGTTCTAGGTGCTCAAGTTTCTCTGCCCCCCTTACAGCTCTGTTGCCTCTTTTGCTCACATGCCTTCCTTAACCTCAGTACCAGTCTTTCAGTTGTCCTTCATTCCATCACCTCACTCCCACTTCCCAGCATTGCTCTAGCGAGTCCATAATTCTAATCACAGAGAACTTCATCTCATCACTTTGACCCAATCTGATCTCTTTGGAAGCCACACACCTTCCATAATGTCTCTGTGTGGTGATCAGATGAGAGCTGACATATTTCATGTCTCCATACTTCTGCTTAACTTCCACCCAGCTTTTTATAATCCCCATCATATGCCACTTCTTTTTAAATGATTCTGTGATCATATTTAGTACCTACTTCTTTTCAGTTATCTACATATATAAAAGGCCAGTATGCTAAGTGTCTGACCATTCAACCAGTAGCTATGACATGCACTGACCACCAGGGGAAGATGCTCAACGTACAGGCATGGCAACATGGAACAGACTGATGAATCTCAGAGGGAGGGGGAGAGGGGGAGGGCGGGAAGAGATTAACCAAAGATCTTATATGCATACTAGAGGCCTGGTGCACAGATTCATGCACCAATGGGGTCCCTTGGCCTGGCCTGCACCCTCTTGCAATCCAGGACCCCCTGGTGATGTCAGATTGCTGGTTTTGGCCAGAATCCCCACAGGCCAGGCCAAGAGACCCCACTGGAGCACGAATCAGTGCACTGGGCCTCTAGTTGTCATATAACTAGTACTGACTTATCCAAGTTCATGTCATTGGTTCTGACTTGAAACACTTGAGGGTAGAATCTGCCTGAGTACTTCTTCTTGTCCAGGGACTACTGTAGCAAAAATGTAAATTAATTTTTCACAACTAGGATAGACCTTTAGAATATTATGCTAAGTGAAATAGGTCAGTCAGAAACGCTAAGAAGCATATGATTTCACCCATATGTGGGATATAAAACTAACTCATAGACACAGACAACAGTATGAAGATTACCAGAAGGGAGTGGAGGCTATTATATATTTTCTAACTGTAAGAGAATATAAACATTCAATGATATAATGTCTTTTTTTAAGTAGAAATGTTAAGAAAATATTCAAGTCACATATCATTTATTTCTTTTCCCATGATTGATTTCAGGGCTTAGAGAAATTTGCAAGTTTTATTATTTACTTGCTTGATAAAGTACATGTGTTCATTGTGCATAGTTGTAACATTACTTTCTCTGAATTATTTTTCCCCTTTTAACTCTATATGACACTAGACCATTCAGAGGATGGAGAGGAAAAAATTAATATTCAAAGTTTCATCTTAACAATTGAATTTTAACAGTTGCCAATATTTTTAGAAACCATTCTGGAATAGTTTAAACTCTTTGTGAGGATCTGTGGCATATATTTGGACTGTAAATTCTTTGCGGGGGGAGAATATATTGTAGTTTTTACACTGCGTGTGTATAAAAGACCCAGCCGTAGCCCCAGGCCAAGAGATGCTTTTACAAACATGATATAGAAAAAGTTGTTACTTCAAATTCCAAGTTCTAAATCCTATCACTATGATTAACTTGTCTTTACTATATTAACAATACCTTATATTAGTAGGTTTACTTTTTTAAGAGTAAGAGAAATATAAGTCAGAAATGAATACTATATTGGCCATACTTTTGAAAAGCAGTGGCATTTAGATTGACTTGTGAGAAGTAACCCAATGTGATGGAAGAGGGAATTCTTATTAGTGATTTATTCTTGAGAAAGTGCTTTTTCTAAGTCCAAGTATAATATTAAATGCCTTTCTCAAGTCCCTAAGTGAGCTCTTCTAAGTGACCTGAGTTGAAGTCATTTGACCTCTGAGTATCTGAGTGAAGTAATTTCTAGCTAAAGATAATGTTGAAACTGGTGTTAATACTCCTGTTTAAATTGAAATTTACTCATTCTGTATAGTAGTGGTGCAGAAATCTATAAATATTTTTTTAATCTGAAAGGATAAAAAGGTCTATAAACTTAAAAGTAGCACTTAAGAATACCTACATGTTCCTCTATTACTGCTCCTTTCAAATATATGTCTTCGGGGTCCCTGTTTGAATACTTGTGCCACCGCAAGATATGTGTCCCAAGGGCGTGAAATGATGCCAGTTTTAGGCAGTAATGTTTTAGTGGTGTAATGCTCATTCCCTTGATTCCTTCCAGGTCTTCAGCACAGTTCAGGACTCAAGAGCATTGCAGCAGCAGGCATGCAACTGCAGCGGTTTAGCCGGTGTGTCTTAGAACTGTCTACTTCCTTTACCCTAGATCTCAGCCGCTTGGTCTGTGCTGTGATTCAACCTGTGGTCACAGGGGTTACCAGGCTTAGTGCTCTGTGAAGTGATGGGACAGGGAGGAGGGATTTAACATGGAGAGCAGATAGATAGAGGAAAGACTGGCAGCTGTCAGAGGGGAGGGGGCTGTGGGGCTGGGTGAAAAGGTGGAACAGAATTGTGCTCAGATCTCGAACTTCGGGGGAAACCAAGATGGCGGCATAGGTTAACGCCGGAGTTTGCTGCCTCGAACAACCACTTCAAAAACACAACTAAAAGATGGAATGGACATCATCCAGAACCACAGGAAGGCTGGCTGAGTGGAAGTTCTACAACTAGGAGGAACCGAGAATCAGAGGAGGCGCAGTGCTGAAGTAAAATACTAAGGTGCGGAGTGCGCAAGGCGTGGGCTGGTGGCTGAGGGCGCGGTTGTCTGTTTCAATCCGGAGGGAGCCTCAGACTCTGAGCTCCAGCGAGTCTCTAGGGACCCAGACTCAAACGGGAGAAGCAGGACTGTCTGGCTACGGTCCCTCCGAGGTTTGCAGCCGTTGCTGGGACAGAGAGGCAGAGCCCCTGGGGACGGACTGAGAGCAGCCATAACTGCTCCCTCCTCCGCCCTGTTGATCCCGTGGGACCCGCCCCGCCCAAGCCCTGCACAGAGGCATTTGCCGGATAGCCTCAGGCAAAGGCTAGATTAGC
>NW_005363209.1:1324847-1331811 GCF_000412655.1 Myotis brandtii | reverse complement strand
CACCCAACCAGAAAAACAAAAAGAAAAAGAATCCATAATATGAAGATAGTGTAAGGAGCCTCTGGGACAGCTTCAAGCGTACCAACATCCGAATTATAGGGGTGCCAGAAGAAGAGAGAGGGCAAGATATTGAAAACCTATTTGAAGAAATAATGACAGAAAACTTCCCCTACTTGGTGAAAGAAATAGACTTCCAAGTCCAGGAAGCGCAGAGAACCCCAAACAAAAGGAATCCAAAGAGGACCACACCAAGACACATCATAATTAAAATGCCAAGAGCAAAAGACAAAGAGAGAATCTTAAAAGCAGCAAGAGAAAGAAACTCAGTTACCTACAAGGGAATACCCATACGACTGTCAGCTGATTTCTCAACAGAAACTTTGCAGGCCAGAAGGGAGTGGCAAGAAATATTCAAAGTGATGAATAGCAAGAACCTACAACCAAGATTACTTTATCCAGCAAAGCTATCATTCAGAATTGAAGGTCAGATAAAGAGCTTCACAGATAAGGAAAAGCTAAAGGAGTTCATCACCACCAAACCAGTATTATATGAAATGCTGAAAGGTATCCTTTAAGAAGAGGAAGAAGAAGAAAAAGGTAAAGATACAAATTATGAACAACAAATATGCATCTATCAACAAGTGAATCTAAGAATCAAGTGAATAAATAACCTGATGTACAGAATGAACTGGTGATTATAATAGAATCAGGGACATAGAAAGGGAACGGACTAACTATTCTTGGGGGGAAAAGGGGTGTGGGAGATGCGGGAAGAGACTGGACAAAAATCGTGCACCTATGGATGAGGACAGTGGGTGGGGAGTGAGGGCGGAGGGGGGGGTGGGAGCTGGAAGGAGGGGAGTTATGGGGGAAAAAAAGAGGAACAAATGTAATAATCAGAACAATAAAGATTTAATTAAAAAAAAAAAACATGGAGAGCAGAGTAAGCTACACACTGGGTGCGAGGCGGGTACCTACAGGGTCATGGCGACTCTGAAGCCAGGAGCATCTTGCCCCTCATATATGTGTGTGAATCGGAATTTGGTAGCTTATTTCATTCTGTTTTTGTCTTCCTTTTTTGACTTTTTCCTATTTCTTGCCCTCTTAAGACTCAAGACACAGTCCTTTTTCTAACTCTGTTTCATCATCTGTAGTACCAGTGCTTGAAACATACTAAGCAGTCAATAAAGGTTTGTTGTAGGAATGAAGACATGTATGTGTTAAGTCTTAAGTGCTTAGACATTACCACAATTATAGATATACATGAATGTTCATGGCTACTAGAATCCAATAGGAATATTCCCATTTGCCACATAAAATCACAACTTTATACAGAGCCTTTTGGGAATTGTAGCAATATCAGAGAAAAGGAAACCCAAGTCTTTAATATTTTATCTGTGTTGTTGCAATTCTAAAACATTGAATAAAAACAAATTGACATTGTTTAGAACAACAATGAGTCGCTCTCAGACTGGTCAAAGTGTTCCAGGAAGCTAGTATATGGGTTTTTTCCTCAGGAAGAGGCAAAATTTAGAAGGAAATAAAAATCATCTGGCTGGTATAGCTCAGTGGTTGAGCATTGACCCAGGAACCAAGAGGACCCAAGAACCAAGAGGCCACTGGTTAAATTCCTGCTCAGAGCACATGCCTGGGTTGCAGGCTTAATCCGCTATGGGTGGTGTGCAGGAGGCAGCTGATTGATGATGTTTCTCTCTCATCAATGTTTCTATCTCTCTATCCCTCTTTCTCCCTCTCTTTCTAAAAAAAATAATAACATTTTAAAAAATAATCAATAGGGAATGATAGACCCTGAATAATTAAAAATATGTTTTTAAAGTCACTCTTAGGGGGAATCATGAGCCACTTTATGAAGGATCCTAATAAAGGGCGGGAACTAGGGATCCAGGCAGGACGATGCGATGCCTGGAGCAGAAGAGCGCTTTGCCCTCCCCTGGAAGCCAGTGGTCCTTACTGTCTTTCTAGGCCTTTTCCAAGTTGCTATGTTATGTAAGACTTTTAGTTGCTGTATCCAAAGATAGTTTTGATTACCTTTAAATGGCAGCCACAGTTATAGGAGTAAGTTGGTCCCCTATTTTGCATGGGAACCAAGCAAGATCTCTGAACAACAGAAAATGTACAGGCCAGTACCAGAGGGCAGGAAATACACACATTAAGCAAGTTTGCAAAATTTATATTTTCTGGAAAAAAGAAAATACATTTATGAACAAGACATTAAAATTCAGTACAATTTTATAGCAGCATTCATAAAGAACATGACTGCTTGAACTTGAATATTAGACAAGGGTTCCAAATAAGCTCAACCAAGCAACAGTCTAAATGTGGTTTTGAGTCTTATAAAAAGAAACTTTTTTCCTAATGATGTGGCTGGAGAAAAACAAGTGAGCAGTAGTGCTCTTACATCTGTGTTCAGGTTTATAAGCTATTAGGGAACTTCATGCCACTAAATAGAACTGAAGACAGATTACTTAATGAGTTCAGTCAGGTATTGATAAGCCACTAAAACCCCAAGTCATTATGTATTACTGTTTATTTTTCTCCCATCCAAATATAAAAATGTTCTATGTTTTATGTTCCTGACAGATACCTGAAAATTACAGGTTTAAAATGACATTCTAAGGTAGACGTTTTTTTAGGCTATGAAGTTTAAAATGTCTCCTCTTAGAAAAAGATTCATGTTTTAAGTCACCTTGGGAGGCAACTGGCTATGGCCATGAAAGGTGTTATTGTATTTGGCTCACAGGAAGCAAAATTTGGTAAAGTTAACAAGTGCTCAAGAAAGGCAGTCTCACTTTGTCTATAGACTCCTGGCAAAGGCCTGGGAGACATAGAAAGACATAGTCAAAGGTAATGTGAAGATGCATGGGAAGCCCTCTGGGAAAATTATGCCAACATATCCACATTCCTGGAGGACTATCACATCAACATTATCTCCAAAAAATATTTCCCAAGGAGGAATTGATGTAGTTCACCACTAATCAAATAATCTACCCTGCCCCTATTAGCCTGTTAATGACATTAAAAGAGAGTACTAGATGAGGACTAGAGATGGGTAGAACAGCCCCGAACTCAATCTGAAGCTTAGTATGAAGCCCACTCAAATCTAGCGCAAATCACTTGACTTCTAGCCAACCTGCAGATTGGTGAACATGGAAAAATGGACACTAAGGAGTTTAGGAGTTTAGCAGTAGTTTGTTATTAGTACTGCTATGGAGATAGCTGGCTGAGACACTTGCTAATGGTAATCTTTAGTGGTACTGGTCAAATACAGTTCATCCACACAGACTTATTGAAAGGTATTGACTGCTGATTTCACCACTGTGTAAAAGGCACATATCCTGACTAAGCCACAAAAATGCTAAAGCAATTCTGTACCTATATATAAAGTATTAGCCATTAAGTCATAATTAGGGTGTATTGAAATCTGGTTTTAAGAATACTATATAGAGAAATAAAGAACTAAATAATGATGAGCTTAGTAATTTTGTTTTGGTGGAAGCACTATGTACAGCTACCTTGTTTACTAAAATCCTATGCCTATGGATTTTTAAGATTAAAATGTTTTCTCTACCCAGCTGGTGTGGCTCAGTAGACTGAGCATTGTCCCATGCACCAAGAGGTCATGGACTGGATTCCTGGTCAGGGCACAAGCCCGAGTTGTGGACTTGATCCCCAGTAGGGGGCGTGCAGGAAGCAGCCAATCCATGA
Organism: Myotis brandtii; assembly: GCF_000412655.1. NCBI lineage: Eukaryota > Metazoa > Chordata > Mammalia > Chiroptera > Vespertilionidae > Myotis > Myotis brandtii. The sequence continues at coordinate 1,328,085 of NW_005363209.1, read as the reverse complement.
TTTTCATCGATGTTTCTATCTCTCTCTCCCTCTAACTTCCTCTCTCTCTCTCTCAAATTCAAGAAAAGCATATTTTTAAAAAAAAATTATCTGAAATGATTCCTAAACAGTCTAATCCACATAATTTAAATTTTTTTCTAATGTTCTATATATAGAAATTAATAAATCTTCAACAATAACTCTTACTTAAAAATTCTTCTTTTTAAAAAGTGTTAAAAGAAGTGATAACTCCAGAAGTGTAACAATCTGTAATAATGTTTATATGTGGTCTTTGGAAAGAGGGTACAGGTCTAAAAATATATGTAAGCATTGTAGGAAAAAAATCACAACTTATATTGCAAATACTCAAAGAACTATATTCTAATATTTATAATAGATTAAAACAGTTTCCCACACTGTACATAAGTAAGGTTGGTCAAATATTTAGGCAAATGTCTTGGTTAGAGTCCTTAAGTGTTACGCTCGTGAGGTTCATATTCTTTCATCTGCCACTTAGATGATCTGGAGTCTGGGTTATTTTCAGGGAATACTACCTACAACTTCTTGTGCAATCCTTTTAAAAATTTTGTTTGACATTAAGTGTATCCTTGGACCAAGCTAGAACATAAGAACTCTGTTAGTGATAACACTGTTTTAGTTCTTTATACAACTACTTTTACTGGCTTGCATTTGTGTTTATATTTAACTTAGTGAGCAAGAAGAGCTATTTTGGGGTTCTGGAGCAGGCAATGAGTGACAAAATCAGTATACTGCGAAGATGAGTCTGCAATCCACCCTCCTACTTTCATGTAATTAATAGCCTTAGAAAGTAAAAAGTTTAAGCCAAGCAAATAATAGTTTTGAAAAATTACCGTAAACTTTTACTTCTGGTCAAGATGGAGTCATAGGGAATTGAATTACCCTCCTATCAGAAACATTCAAAAACTCAAAATCACATGTGAAACAATGGTTAGAAGACACTGGAAAACAGTCAGTGAAGGATATTGACTCTTGAGAGGTAGGCAGCAAATAAGATGAGCCCAATGACTGTCCCAGCCAACTGCCTTGAGAGCCTTTCCAGGGGATGGCGCAGAGAAAGGGAACATAGAGTCTGCCAGCCTCCCCAGTAGAAGGAGATGGAGTTGGGAGTCCAGGGGAACCAAGGTTGTTAGAGTTTACAGAAGAGAGAACAGGAATGAAGAGAAATGCACATGGGGATAAGCCCAGAGAGTTGCAGAAGGCCCCCCTCAGGTAGTCAGTAGAGTACTAATTAGTGCATGCGTGTGAGGAAAATACACAGGCCCTCAGAAATAAGCACTCAGAAGGATGAGAGGAAAGGGTGCCAGCACTCATAGCACCTGCAATATTGCTGTCCTTGCTGCCCAGATGAGAAAACTCATAATTGGGCAGAGTATTCAGAAGAGTCTTGTTTCACTAGTAGGGAACAATTTATCCTAGATAAACACTCTTGGGTATGAGGTAGCAATATTAAATGTAAGACCAGAATGGCTCAAACTATTTTTCATAACTACCCGATAGCCATTCTTAAGGTTTATTAAAAATCAGGTTTGTTTGCCCTAGCTGGTTTGGCTCAGTGGATAGAGCATTGGCCTGTGGACTGAGGGGTCCCGGGTTCAATTCCCAGTCAGGGCACATGCCCAGGTTGTGGGCTCGATCCCCAGGAGGCAGCCAATCAATGACTTTCTCTCATCATTGATGTTTCTATCTTTTCTCCCTCTCCCTTCCTCTCTGAAATCAATAAAAATATATTAAAAAATAAAAATCACATTTGTTTTATGGTATTGATGCAAAGTATTGGCCGATTTTCTGAAGTCACCAAAATGCAAAAATTGTTTATCTCAGTTCACTGGACTGAATGTTGTGTTTCCCCAAATTTGTGTGTTCAAATCCTAGCCCCCAGTGAGATGGTATTAGGAAGTAAGGCCTTTGAGAGGTAATAAGGTCATAAGGGTGGAGCCCTCATGGATCAGATTAGTGTCTTTCTAAAAGGAACCTTAGAGAGCTCTCTAGCTCTCTTTCTGCCATGTGAAGATACAATGGGAAGGATGCTCACCAGGACTTGACCATACTGGCTCCCTCATCACAGACTTCCAGCTTCCAGGAGTCTGAGATATAAATCTCTGTTGCTGATAAGCCACCTAGTCTATGATATTTAGTTATAGCAGCCAGAACTAAGACACTCAGGTCTCACCATCTGTATAAAGAGGAAACTTCAGATTTAACTTAATTTGTTGACATATTTATCATCAGGGGTGGACTCATATCTGCTTGGTACTCTGCACCCAAATTAGGGGAATGATTTGTGTATAGGCCAGTGAGTCCTCCTTACACTTAATTGATGCATTTTTAGTACTCAGTCTCTCATCAGATTCCATCTTAGCTGGTTTCCAATGCTCTGAGATTCTAAAAAGAAGCAGCCTCCTTTTTTGGCTCTACATCCTCTTCACCTTCCCTAGGAAATATATTACAATTTCTTAATTATGGAGGCCCCTCACCTGTTTCATCATTTATGAGTTGATATCATTGTTTCCTTCTTTCGTTTTAATGGAACTCAGGGAAGAAGGGAGGTAAATGCATTTATTTACACTCCCACTTGTAACCAGAATACTTGTGTGCATTTGGGAGTGGGTTGGGGGGCTGTTGTTGAGGAGAAGGAATTATTACATTAGGACCTTTACTCTCCTGTGTAAAAAATATAACGATGCTTGCTTTGGGAAGACAGAAGCAATTTTAACAACATTAAATTAATCGTTCTGTGAATAAAGTATGTTGCTTTCAAAAATTTGGACTTATATAGTAGATATATAAACAAAACATAAAAACAGTTATACTAGTTTTATAACCATAGATATTGCAGTTTTTCTTGGAAGGTATTCAAACCAATTGTAATATATACAATATATCTTTAGATGCGAGGCATGGATATATCATGGGTCCCAAGAATTATTTCAGAAACAATCAAAACAGTACATGGAATGTCAAGGGACTTTAGGGATGTTCTAGAAGTAACAAAACTTTCATTTCATGGGGAAATCAAGATGGTAACGCAAAGGAAATTGATGTTATGCTACATAGTTCTCTGCCTTAAGTTTTTACATGACTCTTGAAAAAAGAAAGCAGGAAGTAATACAAGTGAACAACTGAAATATTTAAAATATATATCCTTCTGTTGTAATGGATGCCATAGTTTGACTCCTGAAAATCATGTATAGATTTAAACATATTGATATAGATATAT
>NW_005363209.1:1310599-1324405 GCF_000412655.1 Myotis brandtii | reverse complement strand
ATTGCCTATATGTACTACTTAATCTTGACCTAATAAACTCTATTTCCATAAACTCTAATAATTTAAATGTAAGTTTAGATAATATATTTGTGTCATCTGTGAGATTTGTATTAAAAATAAAGCATTTAGTACTAACTTTAGTTGCATTGACAGTGATTGATAAATTTGGTTAAGAAAGAAATACGTTTGTAACATTTTTTTAATAATAGATGAAAGTCATTCAAAGTAGTGTAATTTCTGTCATCACAACAGCTTCTGAAAACATAAATGTATTATAATATTATTTTTTACTTAGAGCTTACCTTGAGAAGAGATTTCGAATAAAGGAAATTAATTATGATTAATTTCAAGAATTTTTAGCTGTTGCTTGGAGACCTTTTCATTATACCTTAAGTGGAACTTTAAAAATATAAGTGCAGATGTAAGGAAACATGAATAAAAGTTTTGCTTGAGAAGGAAAAGGCATGATATCCTTTTTTAGGGTTTTCTGCTCATATTGATGAAGACCTAAAATGAATGATTCCCTAACACTTCACCTTTTTTGATTGACAGAAATATATTAACATTGGAACCATTGATAGTGATGATTTAATTCAAAACAAATTATGCTAAACTTTTTGAATTCTGAATTCTGAAAAACTCCCATTTCAGGAAACACGAGAATAACCGAAACAGGACAACAGTATAAGTGTAAAAATATAACATTACTTTTGACAGTGATGAGTCAGAGTTTATGACAATCCTGACAGAGTGAAGTTTATCTTTACCTTTTTTTTGCAGAAGAAGAAAATAAGGAAATGTAAATAAAGTGATAACCCGATTAAAGGACTTTCAAAAACTGCCAATTCTCTACTCTGTTATAGAAGCACCTGTGGCTAATCATTTTCCCTATTGAAGGGAGAATTGCCTAAGGGTTTTATATAGGGAAGACTTAGAATCCTTGAAAATGAAAGCTAAAGGACACAGGCGGAGATTACCTTCACTTGAAGACTTCCTAGAGGCATACACTCTCAGCTTCTCAAACAGTTTATTGCCGTTTTTAACCATTCAAAAGTCCTTTCTAATGATGTTAGTGATATCTTTGATAAGAATAAAATGAATTTTCTTAGAAACATTTCAAACCTTCAGACATCTTTTGTAATGAAAATGGACAAAGAAGACAGTGGAAAATCTGGTAGCAAGTAGGTGGGAGGGAGCCAGGTAAGGTGGATGTGGACCAATGGGACCCTTCCAATTGTGGAAGGAACACTGGAGCAGGAGTGGCAAGGAAATGGCAGAGTGGGAGATTTCACCAAGTTTTCATATGGGAGAAGCTGCTGTAGCATCTTCCAGCCCAGTGCGGTACTAGCTCCCTCCAAGGAAAGATGGGCTATCTTTTGCAAGCCCACAGGGTTCAAGGGTAGGCAGCAGGTTGAATAGTCTGCATCATCGGGTTCTTTCATTCAAATCTCCTTGTCCCATTTTTTATGATCTGGTTTTTCCTACCAGGGCCCTCATCTTTCAGAAAGCCCACCTTAGCTGAGTGTTCAAACATGTGCGGAGTTCTGTGACTGACAGACAACTCTTCAGCTTGTCACTTAATTGTGTTTAACCTACTGCAGGTGATAAGAGCCTCTTTGTGAACTCCAACTGAGACTGTCTGGGTTCACAGTTAGCCATAAACTCCCGAACAACCCTCAGTCTCTCCTTAGCCTTCCAAAAGGCACCCTACTCTGCTGTCTCTGTCAGTGTTTATCCCCCTGTTTTTCAAAAGTCTACATTATTACATCTGCCATAGCATTCTGCTCCATCATGATATTTTCCCAGGTCATCCATGGTGAAATCTTCAGTAACTGAGATGCCACATTGTGTCAAGGACTATCCATGCCCTACTTACTAACCAGGATGATGTCCTCTTCACCTGCCCCTTCTTCACCCACCTCTTCACGTGGATGAGCCAGTCCCAAATGCCCATCTTATTTCTAGTTTGTTAAAATCAATTTTGGCACCACTTCTTCCAAGAAGTAGATACCAAGATGGGATTAAACATGCAAGTATTTTATTAGAGAAAACACCTCTTTGAGATAAAATGCTGAAGGAAGAGCTTAAGGTAAGAAGCACCTTCAAACCACAATGCGAGTCTGAGGAAGTTCCTTGACAATGGTGCATCTAAGGAAGTTTCAGCAAGTGCTCAGGGAGTCTTCAACCCAAAGTCAGCTATCAGAGGAGTCCCACATCTCTCAGGAATGGGTATCACTTAATATCCCTGTCCTGCTCCATCACTAGCTGGCAGCAGCTCATGGGAAGTTTGGCCTCAATAAAAATGCCACACAGAGATAAGTGTTTACTTCCAAAGTCCTCTTCCATTCCCCCTCCATTTTCTTCCTTGTTGATTATAATTTATGAACTTAGTAATTATCTTCTGATTATTTTCCCTAAGTATAAATAAATAGAAACAGCAATGGATTCCCAGTCAGAAGGACCTGCCTAAATTACTGCCACACTATAGCATGACTGAAACACAAGTTAGATGACATCTCTTATTTGCAATTTCCTCATTTAAAAAATAGTGAAGTTTTAAGATTGTGTTGAGAATTAATAAATCCAGGTTTGTCACCTGATATAATAATTTATACTATTTTTTTTTGTTTATTGTCTCTCTTCCTATTCCCCTCCCTCACCTGCATGTGCCTTCCACTGAAACGTAAGATTTGTGAGTCCCAAGGGCATTTCTGAATCATTCACTGCTCTATTGTCAGCACCAGAATGTTGCCTGACCCATAGTGGGCACTTAAACAATATTTTCTGAGTGAATTAACTTAGCTCAGTATTTGAGATACAATAGGTGTCCAGTACATGCAATTTCTCATTTTATCTCCATAGTCTTAGCAAGTACATTTCTTCCTGTATATTATATTGTTTTCTATGTACAAGCCAATAATGAATTTCCTAATAGAAAACATGCAGGAAAGTGCTGTAAAAGATCTTCATGATGACCAGAGATTTCCGAGACAGTTGAACATTGTTATGAAAATCATGGATATAGATAAATTACAGATCGTTGTGGGAGTTTATTTTAGAATTTAACAATTTTTATTTTAGAGACTATGACTGCTAGGATTATTGTTGACATAGAATGCTATATTTCAAATATATATTTTTTATTTGTTCTATCATCCAACAAATACTTATATTCCAGGCACTGTGCTAGCACACATTCAGGCATAAAGTTGGCTCTCCAAATATTCCTGACAAGCTTTCTTAAGTAGTAAACTAAAAAAAGTTAAGTCATTATTAGAATTCCATTCTTGACACAGAACTCTTCTTTATTTGATAAAAGTATGTTATTGTGCCTACCCTTCCAGCATGCCCAAGGCCCTGGTTTTTCAAAGGACTGTGGACTTTCTTTCAGTAGATTACAGGGCACAAGAGCAGATCTTAGCAATAGTAAACAAGTTCCTGTCAAGTGTGTGCTCTGATAAAGAATCTGAGCCGAAAGAAAATCAGGCTCACATCGCAAGTTGCGAAACCTATTGAGCAGGGACCATGCCTAATTCTGTGTTCAGCACTTGATTTTTAAATGAAAGAAAAATTAAACAATTTCATTTCTGAGTGTTGGAGTTTCTCAATTGAAGGAGAATATGGTTTTTATTAGAAGTTGTCAGAAGACTACACTGTAGGAATTTGGGACTTAATTTAAAATGTATAAGTTTTTGTTTAATAACTGCTCACTTCATGTTCCCGATTGGTTCAACAATTTTAATAGCTTCCCTTAAATATATAACAAATGTTATCAAAAGTTTTTTTCCTCTTAAAAATTAATAATAGACAAATGTGCTTTAGAATTTTTAACTATGTATTAATTTAAACCTTGATTGCAGCTTACTTAAAAATGAATAAGGCTTTTTAAAAAATTTCTTACTGAGTAGTAGTATGTATATAACTATAATGAATCTACAAGATTTTGCCATCGTTAAAACCTTTTACCAGGATACATATTTCATTAAACTAACTTTTAAAAATTATGCTTAAAAAAAGAATTTTTATTACAAAGTAGTATTCCATTATATGTGTATGTCATAATTTGTTTATTCCTTCACCTGTTAATAGACATTTGGATTGTTTCCAGTCATGGCAGTTAAAATTGTTATGTTTCTAGTTCAGCTGCCACGATCATTTGTTTACATGTCGTTTTGTGAACATGTGTTTTCATTTCTCTTGGATGAATACCTGGGGGGGGAGAATTGCTGAGTAATATGGTGTTTGTGTAACTTTATAAAAGCTCCAAAATTTTTTTTAAATTCGCTAAACCATGTTATGGTCCCACTGGAAATGCATGAGGTTTTGAGTTCCCCTACTTCCTTACCAACACTTGATATCATAAATCTTTTTATTTTTATTTTTAGCCAGTCTATAGTATATATAGTGGCATCCATACTGGCAGATGCAACACCATGGACAGATCTCATAACATTTAACTGAGTGAAATAATCATGTACAAAAGATATATGATTCTATTTATATGAAATTCTGGAAGGCAAAACTGATCTATAGTAACAGAAAGCAGGTCAGTATTTGCTTCGTGTCAGGGATGGGGCTTAAGGATTACCTGCAGAGCAGCATAACACAAAGGACCTTTTAAAAGTCACAGAAATAGCTTGTATTTTTATTATAATAACTAGAGGCCTGTTGCACGAAAAAATTCGTGCAATAGGCCTTCCCTTCCCCTGGCTGCCGGCACCGGTTTTCCTCCAGCACCCGGGACCCAGGCCTTCGCTCCGGCCGGAGCCGCCTTCAAGCCTTCGCTGCCCCGCCCGGCCGCCCCTGGACGCCCGCTGCCCCGGGTCGCAGATAGCAGGCCCAGATAGCATAGCGGCAGGGCAGGCAGGATGGTGCTGTCCTGCCCTGCCTGTAGTATGCAAGTTAGCCGCCATCTTTGTTGGTGGTTAATTTGCATATCACGCTGATTAGCCAATGGGAGGCATAGTGAAGGTACAGTCAATTACCATGTTTGTCTATTATTAGATAGGATTGCATCAGTGTATATATTTGTCAGAATTAATCAAAATGTACACTTAAAACAGGTGCATTTAATTGTATGTAAATTAGAAATCTATAAAATTGATGCAATAAGAAACATGTCAATTTTGCTTTTGATTGCTAGCCAAAAGTCACACTTAAACATACCAGCTTCTGTTAGGAATACAAAGTGTTTTAAGAATGTGAACAATGGGTATAAGCAGTCGACAAAATCAAGCACTACGCTTTCCCAGCAAGCATGTTGATAAAGGCTGTCTGACTATCCTGCATTCTGACAGACTCAACCAAGTTCTTATACCTCAAGAGTAAAATTCTGATTAGATGGTCAGGTGGATCAGTTTCTGATATTTCCAATTTCCCCAAATCTGAATGTTTGTTAGCTGATGCATGTTATTAAATTGATACATGTTTTTCATAAAAAGCAACACAGGGCAGAAGGTTATCTGCCATTCCACCACCTAAAGTCAATTATTATTTGTAGTTTGGAGTATATCTTCATTTATAATGCAATTTTTACATGTCTCTGATAATAAGTGCTATTTTGTAAGTGCATTTTTTATTCAATGTTAAATCATTAATATTTTCCCATCATTAAACATTCCATAAACATTTTAATAACTCATCATATGTCTATACCATAATTAATATATATAAAATCCTAAGCAACCATTCAACTGTTCAACCTTCCGACTGTCAGACTGGTAGCTATGACACGCAATGACCACCAGGGGGCAGGCGCTCAACGCAGGAGCTGCCGAGCTGTGGTAACTTGGCAGCTGTGGTTCTCGGGTGACGCACCCGGGAACCAGAGAAGAGGGAGCCCGATTCCTGGGTGCGTCACCCGAGAACCACCCTCTTGCAATCTGGGACCCTTTGGGGGATGTCAGAGAGCTGGTTTCAGCCCGATCCCCGCAGGCCAGACCAAGGGACTCCACCGGTGCACGAATCTGTGCACCGGGCCTCTAGTCATTAATAATTACCTTTTTGATGGCATTTAGATTTTTTTTCCTAAACAGCAAACAGATTTCCTAGTCCATTAAAAGTTCTCCAAAAATTTTGTTGAATGAATGAATGTCATAAACAATGTTGTGAAGAACATCTCTGTGACAAAATCTTAATATTTTGTGAGAAACTTTAAGATAAATTCTCAGAACTAGAATGTGAAAAATACATAAACATGTTAAAGGCATTTGATTCATTTGTTGGAAGCCTTTATCTTGAGATAAAAGACAAAAATGGTACAATACATGAATTTTCAAGGGTTAACTAAGGCAATTGATAAAATAATTAAATGTGTTTTAGAGAGTTATGGTTCATTTTTAACTGACTATTTCTCTTAATGGTGTATACGTATGATAAATGAAAGTTAAGATTCCCACTCCTTTTCTTTATTTTTTTTCTTTAAAATAACCGCATGGTAGTCTCATCTCTAAGAACATCTTGGTTTTATATAATCTCTAATCCCACTACATTTATTTAAGTCCAATTTCCAAATGTAAGACTTTTTTGTCTTGATTATACCTACTAGCTGCTATGTTTTGCTATCACTGCCTCCTTTCATCCAGTTTGTTCTTTTTGTAAATTCTTTTCCACTCTTGAACTTTCTAAAAGCAGATACTAAAAAACACATAACTAGTTTGTGGTGGTGACACTTTTTACTTGGTGCTCTGTTCTGCATCAATCTGCCCAGCCTTATTTCCCCAATGCAACATTAAGCACAAGGATACAACATTCTTTTTGTGTTGATTTGTCTTTGAATATATTTCATAAAGTCAAACTTACTCACTTCTGAAAAGGGCAGGCCTTGGGCCTTATCAAACACATTTCAGGTCTTGCTAACCAAACTGCCCATAAAGTTGAGAGTGCTGGCAGATGATCTGTGTCCATGGCTAGAGAATGATGCTGATGCCTATTCCTGCCTGTGCCAACTATGATTTCAGCCCTATGTAGGAGGGGCTCTGAAGCCTGGTGCAGTGAGATGGAGTTGAGGAAAATATTCTGCTTTTACCCTGTCTGGTGGGTCAGTTGGTTGTAATGTCATCCTGTACACTAAAAGGATTCCCAGCCAGGGTATATACCTAGGTTGCAGGTTCGATTCCCAGTAGGGGCACATATGAGAGGCAACCAGTGATGTTTCTCTCTCACATTGACATTTCTCTCCCTCGCTCCCTTCTTCTCTCTAAAACCAATAAAAGCATACCGTCAGTGGGGATTTAAAAGAAAAAGATTCTACTTTTGCCATACTGCTGCTTGAATGTTAATCTTTGGAAAGCTCTTAATTTCTTTATAGTATGTTCTAGTTTCTCCATTTTCAATTCTCCTCTTTTTTCATAATTTGGGGTAGTTGCTTAACATAAAAATAGTGATTTATTTTTAAAAGATTGCTTTCCTAGGTAAAAGTCTTTTTTAATACTAAATATAGAGTTAAATTATGTCATGTATCTTACATAAGTCATATTCAGAGTGTAAATCTCTACCTACATGACCAAAATATAGCTTAGCCATCATAAGAATCAAAACCATATGCCACATGCATAGCCTGGCTGGCGTTTGCGAACATGAGTCTGAAAAAAGTAAAGAAAATGACTGAAGCAACCCAAATGATTAAGTGGCAGCATTTCAATACTTCATCTATGTTTTACTTCAGGAAGGGACAGTTATTGTTTTACTTTGAATAAAGTTCAGTGGCTTTCTGTTTTATTGAAAATTTAGAATTTTTAAGATTTATAATACCTGTGAGATATCCTTCTGGGATATGTTTTAAAACTGATGTACAAAAGCTTGAATGCTTTTGCCAAAAAGCTCAAATATTTTACAAGGTCACATTGCTGATATCTGACAGTGAATAAAACTATGATATCATGAAAGCCAATTTAAAGCTTTTTAGACTAATCAATACTGTTCTTCAATTTTAAAAAGGCGTTTCTCTCCATGGCAAATGAGGTGAGAGATGGTTTTTGTGGTTAGTAAAAAGGTACAGCACAATTCCCTTGGCAGCTGCCCATTCCCTTGACTCCATTGCCATGCACTTCATGAAGGGGTGTTGGGGCTGCCTGCTGAGTAAGGGTCAGGAGTTTGGGGGAAACGAATGTCTCTCAGGCCATTTTAGTTGAGAGTCTCAGGCACTGAGGTCACTGACCCAGAAGAAGGAAACTAGGCCCAATACCAGTGGCAGGCTGTACCTGTAACATTGTTTTGCCCTCCTTTTTACATTCATCTCCTTTATTATTCACATTGAGTCTTCTTTATCAACAACAAGGGGAATGCCTGTTGCTTCTGGGCCCTAGAAAGACCCAGTCTATAGAAATACCTGTGGAATTTTGAAATTTCAAGACATGATGAGAAGTTATATTAGGCCAGTGTTTGGGTTATTTGATGATATAGTCTGACTTCTGTCAAGAGGTATAAAAAAACAGTACAGATGAATTAGAGTCAATGAAACATCCTTTTGTTTATTTGTTTAATATGCTTTGACTTTCATTTTCCCACCAACATTAAGTGGGCACAATGTTATATTTTTCCATTTCACTTTTATTTTTCTCCTTTTAGTTTTTTTCTGATTTTTATTCTCTATCTGCTCTTCCATCTCCATCTCCCTCTCCCTCTCCCTCTCCCTCTCCCTCTCCCTCTTCCTTTCCTCCTCTCTCCTTACCCTGTCTCTCTCTGGCTTCCTCTAGCTTGCTAATACAAACATGGACACACACACACCCACACACACACACACACACACACACACACACACCATATTTCCCTCTGAATAAAGAAGAAGGTTTTATAAAATATTTCGAGATTATTATTTCAAAAGTATGTACATTTTAAGGGGTAAAAGTTGGGCACATTTTAAAACATTCCTTGAAAAATAACTACACAAAATTAAAATATTTCTGCTTTTTATTGTATTTTTAAATTCTTTTAAAAGTAGCAATCCTCTATAATGATGCCATCAGGAAGCATTAAGTGACATAAATAAGTTTGTAAAATATCATAAAGCATAAATTTTTCACTAGATAGTCCTAATAATATTTGATAGGAGTCTGCATCTTTTTTTTAATGTTTTTCTTTTTCTTTTTCTTTTTTTTATATTTTATTGATTTTTTACAGAGAGGAAGGGAGAGGGCTAGAGAGTTAGAAACATCGATGAGAGAGGAGACCAGCTGCCTCCTGCATACCCCTGACTGGGGATATGCCCGCAACCAAGGTACATGCCCTTGACTGGAATTGAACCTGGGACCCTCTGGTCCGCAGGCCGACGCTGTATCCACTGAGCCAAACTGGTCAGGGCAGGAGTCTGCATCTTACTAATACTTTAGAGCAGTGGTTCTCAACCTTCTGGCCCTTTAAATACAGTTCCTCCTGTTGTGACCCAACCATAAAATTATTTTTGTTGCTACTTCATAACTGTAATGTTGCTACTGTTATGAATCATAATGTAAATATCTGATATGCAGGATGGTCTTAGGCGACCCCTGTGAAAGGGTCGTTTGACCGCCAAAGGGGTCGCGACCCACAGGTTGAGAACCGCTGATCTAGAGTATTTATGACAACTGGGAATTAATTTATGAAGTATTGAGCTTAAAACCACAACAACATATTACAAATGAAAAGTGTTAGAGTATTGAGAAGCAAATGGTAGTTAAAAGAAATATCATGATATACTGTGATGGAATGGTAAAGTTATGAATGTCTCTGGCATATACTAGCAATTAAAAGAATCTGTTATTGTTTCTAGTAAATAAAATAGATACATTTAATCCACATCTGTCAGATTCAGATACAGCTAATAAAAAAATTAAAGGCAATTATTCTGTGTTTTTTTCATATTTATAGGGAAATGTTATATGGATTAATTTATAAGCTTACTCCTTTTTTGATAAAATGAGAAATACCAGTTGTTTTCCATAAAACAGGCTTTACTTTTATGTTTGACATTTAGTTTGAACATGTTTCTTTGTTTTACTTTTCAGGCTCAACTTTCCTACATAATTAAGAATTTGCAGCTTGGGCAATGCCAAGAACAACATCTGCACTGAAATCAATTATATGTTCGGTAAGTAGAGCAGAAAATACTTGATAAATATATTTTATCTACAGTAAACTCCAGTGTTCATGTTTACTGGTGATTTTATTGAAGACTTTTAAGAAAATCTCTAAAAATAACTTAAAATTATTTTGCCTAATGTCTTTGTATTTTGACAAGGTAAGGGACTTACTTTCTTGTATATGTTTACTCTATTGTACTTAAAACTAGAAAGTCTGATAAACTGGAAAGACTGAAAATATAAGCCTTATTTAGCTCTTTTGAATCTGGTTCCTTAACTTTTCATAAAAAGCAAAGCTCAAAGCAAAATAGTTCTAATTGATCATATGAAAAAAATAAACCTCACTTGTCTTAGTCTGTTCAGGAGGCTATAACAGAATATTATAGACCTAGGTTATTCTTGGATACAAAAGTAAATTTTTACGTGATATCTAAGTTAATTTTTAGTAAGAATTGATATCACTTAAAAATGTACTGCTATATCCAAGCATATCCTAGGTCTCTTTAGTAAAAAATATTGTAAAGATTGAAGTAATATAAAACTTTAAGACTACAACATAGTATTATAGGATATATTTTATATATTATGTTAATGTTTTATTACACTTATATTGCTATGTAGGATATATTATAATTCACAGTAATATATTAAATTCATGGTATAAAACTTAACATTTAGTAATAAGACTTGAAAAAAATAGATATTCTGGAAAGAAAATTTTAATGACAATATTAAATTAAAAATATGTACCTATCTCAACAATATCCAGAGGTTAAGGTTGGTGGTAAGAACGAACAGGAGAATGAAATAAATAAGTAACATTTCAAATGTCTCCTCTTTGGAGAAAGAAGAGAGGAGCCAGAGGAAATGAGTTTGTTCCTCTGAGATAATCTTATTGCAGTGGGGAAGAAGTCTCAGGGAAAAGAAAGTATTCTATTTTGATGTACATAAGTATGCATCTGAGTAGGAAAAATATCTAATATTTTCTTTTCTAATTATGATTGGAGAACTATGTGCCCAATTATGCTAATAGGAAAAGGAGCATGACATCAACAAAATAGCAAATTCTTTAGAATTTACAAGTATAAAATGAAAGCAATATGGTTAAATAAGAAAAAAGAAAAATCCTATATAATAAAGAGATAATATGCAAATTGATGCTCACTCTGTCACGCCGTCACAATATGGCTGCACCCACAGTGGAGGTGGGGTTCCCGTAATGAGCCATAACAAGCGATAAGCAGGGACCTGAGGCTTTGTGGGAAAAGTCCTCAGGTGAGGATTAACAACAAAAAATAATAAATTGAACAATGAAATAAATGTTTCCTTTTAGCTATACTTAGGCATTTATATGTCTTGAAACAGAGAGATACTTACCTTAGGTGTTCTGAAGAATTTGCAAAAATTCCTATGATAACCTGGCTGGTATTGCTCAGTGGTTGAGCATTGACCTATAAACCAGGAGGTCACGGTTCGATTCCCGGTCAGGGCACATGCCTGGATTGCAGGATCGATCCCCAGTACGGGGCGTGCAGGAGGCAGCCGATCAATGATTCTCTCTCATCATTGATGTTTCTATCTCTCTCCCTCTCTCCCTTCCTCTCTGAAATCAATACAAATATATTTTTAAAAAACCCTATAGTACTTGACCACAATAAAACCTTAAGAAATTTAAAATAAAGGAATTTTTATAGGTCTCATTCTTTGATTATTACCAAATAAATAAATAATACAAGTATAAACAAAATATTATTTATTTGGAAATTTTATAATCATTGGGTCAAGCTAAAAAAATGGAATTATGTTATTTGAAAAATAAATATTAAAAAAATTTTTAAACATTTATAAAAAAACAAAAACAAGAAAAAGTGTGATAGTAGTGCATTTTACCTTTTCATGGAATTCCTCTGGCTGCAGTTAGGCATAGTAGACAGTCATATGGGGGTTGAGGGGAGGGGGATGTGAGAACAACAACAGGTGACAGGATTTTGTAATAATCTAGGTGGGAGATAATGGTGGTTTGATTTGAGGTGATAATGGATATGAAAATTGTCAAATATTACTTATTGTTCAAATATAATTGACAATAGGAGTTGACCATTGAATTTGGTAAAAATAGAATTCGTTGGTGATCCAGTGTTTGTATAGTGAATACTGGCAAAGCCTCCATGGAGTGGGTTCAAATGCAAATGGGAAGAGAAGCAAGAGTAGATCTCTTCAAAGGAGGAATTTTGCTGTAAAAAGAAGGAGAGAAGTTGTACAAAAGCTGGAAGGAAAAATGGGGACAAGAGATTGGAGAGCTGTAAAGAGAATAAAATGTGTGATAACAGATACATGAAAGAATTATTTGAATAATGTAATTGATTAGGCCAGTGATGGCGAACCTTTTGAGCTCGGTGTGTCAGCATTTTGAAAAACCCTAACTTAACTCTGGTGCCGTGTCACATATAGAAATTTTTTGATATTTGCAACCATAGTAAAACAAAGACTTACATTTTTGATATTTATTTTATATACTTAAATGCCATTTAACAAAGAAAAATCAACCAAAAAAATGAGTTCACATGTCACCTCTGACACGCGTGTTATAGGTTCGCCATCACTGGATTAGGCCATATTTCATGCAATCCAACAACCAAATGGAGAAGTTGACCTTACAAAGTAGTAAGGAAAGTTCATCCACAGAAATAGAAGAAAAGGCAAAATATATATTCTCAAAAGCAGGTTGCTATAATTATTAAGAAAATGGGATAAGTTTGTAGAAATTCTCTCCTATAGGTTTCTATTTTTTTTTTCAGTGAAAAAAATGAAGTCATTGTTAATTGAACATGGGGGGCCTAGTTAACACTGAAGAATTGTAGGAGGAGGAGTAATGAATAAGTCATCATTCTGCATGATGGAAAGAGTAAATGATAATATAGTACCATCAAGCACTCAGAACACAATTGAGGTTTGTAATCATAAATGTAAAGTGAGTTCAGAAAGCATTGTGTGTGTGTGTGTGTGTGTGTGTGTGTGTGTGTGTGTCCAGCTTCACTCAGTGCAGATGTACCAGTACATGCCAGAATAGACTGACTTGGATTTAATCAGGTTGTTTAGGCATCCGGTATGATGAAAGAGGAGCAAGAGTTGGAAGTGATTGTGAGGGAATAAATATAAATAACTGACTGAGGAAGTTAGATGTGTAAGTGGGAAACTGGGGACATAAGGATGATAAAACCATGAAAATCTGGGGTCAAGGGCTAATGAAAATGGGGTTTAAGAGTGTGAGCTGAAACATACTAGTATATGGTAGTTCCCGACTGACAACATTGACATGGGGTATTAGAAGAAAATGATTGGAAACTAAGTTTAAAGAGAAGATAAAAAAATAATATCTATGTTGAGATTCATGAAAATTCCAATTCAGTAATTTCTTTGGACAAAGCTTCCAGTAGACACTGTGTACAATATTTAGTTGTGCTTGATATTGAGCTCTTCCAAAATAACCACTGCTAAATGTATTATAATCTGTCATGGATCTGTTTTGCATTATTTTATCAAGCATTTTGGAAGCCATTAATATTATTTCTTGAGGGTGACATCATTTTATTACCTGAGTATGAATTCATTATACACCTTAAAAGTACCTCTGTTAAGCCATAACCGGTTTGGCTCAGTGGATAGAGCATCGGCCTGCGGACTGAAAGGTCCCAGGTTCGATTCTGGTCAAGGGCATGTACCTTAGTTGCAAACACATCCCCAGTAG
>NW_005363209.1:1275926-1310499 GCF_000412655.1 Myotis brandtii | reverse complement strand
TATCTGTGTACATGTGTGCCTAATGATTGATAATCTTTTTTTGCACTGATTCTCAAACTTCTTAGTCATATACTGAAGCATCTTCAAAATTATATGTTCCCATAAAATAACCTTTCACATCTACTAACATCTGATTATGGTGGCTCATTTTCTGCTCTGCTCATTTCCATCTTTCATGTATTTCTGTGAAGTTTCAATACCAGAACTTGAGCCCTAATCTAAATTTATTTTGAAGCCAACTTGTAGATCTGAAGTGTTTAGAGAACTTCAATATGAAGTCAGTTATGCTATAAATGTTTGCAGAAATATAGATTTCTCTAAACATAGTTAAACTTATTTTTTCTATAAAGTTTTAATTTGTACCAAATTCCTATTTTTTCTATGCACATGACTTCTAAAAAAGCCTCTTTAGAATTTTAAAGTTTTATAAAGAGGAGGAAACTTAGATCATTTGGCTCAGCATTTTGCATACTCTGTGTGAGATGATAATAAATGTTCTATTTGTTGTAGTCTATTTTCTTATAAGACAGCCATGAAATATATCAGCATGTTAAAATTCTGGGAAGTCTTGATAGAAAGAAATCTGACCATACAGAAGGCCAAGAGTCATTTGAAAACATGCTCAAAGTCATTAATCATCTGAGAGATGCAAATCAAAATGACAATGAGGCACCATCTCACACCTGTCAGAATCGCTATCATCAACAAATCAGCAAAGGACAAGTGCTGGTGAGGATGTGAAGAAAAAGGAACCCTCTTGTACTGCTCTTGGGAATGCAGACTGGTGCAGCCACTGTGGAAAACAGTTGGAGTTTCCTCAAAAAATTAAAAATGGAACTCCCATTTGACCCAGTAATCCTACTTCTAGGAATATATTGCAAGAAATCAGAAACACCAATTGGAAAGGATATATGCACCCCTATGTTCATAGCAGCATGATTACAATAGCTAAGATTTGGCAACAGCCTAAGTGCCCATCAGCAGATGAGTGGATTAAAAAACAGTGGCACATCTGCACAATGGAATACTACACTGCTGTAAAAAAGAAGGAACTTTTACCATTTGCAACAGCATGGGTGGACCTAGAGAGCATTATGCTAAGCAAAATAAGCCAATTGGAGAAAGATAAATATCACATGATCTCACTCATTTGTGGAATATAATGAACAACATAAACTGACGAACAAAAATAGAGCCAGAGACATAGAAGCATTGAACAGACCGTGCAACCTCAGAGGGAAGGCGGGGGGCGGGGGGCAGTGATAAGAGAGCAACCAAAGGACTGGTATGCATGCATATGAGCATAACCAATGGACACAGACCATAGTGGGGTGAGGGAACGTGCTGGGGGTAGGGGGGAGAATGGCCAGGGAGAGGTCAATGGGGGAAAAAGGAGACATATGTAATACTCTAAACAATAAAGAATTTAAAAAAAATCTGACCAGTTTTTCCCTAACATATTTGATATCAAAATTACTACCCATATTTCTTTTTTCCAGAATACCTTTAACACATCACTAAACAAATGCTTTCCAGAACACTTTGGGAAATGCTGTTTTTTCTATAGAAGAATATATAGAGACATGGTCTACTAGTAGTTTTTTTTTTTTAACTTATATGGCTATTTATTAGCAGAAAGGATCAGAACTAATTTGGACTCCCAATTAAGTGCTTGTTTGTGCCAGTTGTCTCCTGGTCCTTTCTTATCACCAGTGCTGCCCTGAGCCATATTGGAGCCCGAGGCAGAAGGAGAAATCTGTAACACTAATCTGTCTTTATTTAAAATGTTCATACTTTGTTTTTCATGGATTTATTTGCATCATTTAAAAATATTGATTAAACTATTATGTATTTTGATTACTGAGTTTTTGTTGCCCCTTATATTTTGTGGTTGAGAAGGTGCCTCATTTGCCTCACCTAGTCCCAGCTTGAATTATTCCAACAAAACTACGTATATGTCCTGTCTGGGAATATCCAAATTATTCTATATTCTAAATTATTTAAAAGCAGGATGAATTAGTCAAGTCCCAATATCAAAACCCAACCCTTGGTATCTCCTATTCCTCCTGATCCTCTGCTCTTTTATTCCTGGGAAGGATAGAGTGTCTCTCCAATATTTTGGTATATTAATTTATAAATACTATGTAGGTTATTGCACATTTTCTGAAAGTTTGAAACTTTAGTTGAATTATAATTTACAACCCAAATCGTCTACTAACCAGCTTCTGTGTGCAAGGGAGTAAGTTTGGGAGATTACAAACTTACTAGTCCCACTTCATGAAGTGCATATTCACCGGCTCAGTGAGCTTTACTACGGCACTTTCCAAAGTGTGTTTTAGAGAAAGGGATGTTAATAGGTTCAGGGGAAAATGTAATAATGAAATTGGTTGGATAGATAAGATCTGAAGGAAACTAAAGAGAGTCTTTATTTCAGGACATCTCAGAGCCTTTAATATGCTAATGTTCTTTGGGAATTAAAAAACACACCTTACAGAATGCAGTATTTCTTTAATATGTCTGACTGAAGAATCTTTATATATATATTTGGATGTGTGTGAGCTTCAGCACAGAACATCTGTCACAGCACTATTGTTTCACAGATCGTCTTTGGAAAGTGCATCTCTAATAGACTAATCAAGCTTGGATTTTGTTTTATAGAAATTGTTTTCCAGATGATGTGTAATTTAATGTTCAATGATACCACTTTGTTCTCCAGTAATGGCTCACTAATCCCAAAGTCTTTCTAGCGCATGGGAGAAATATTGAAAATTAGTCAATTGTTTTCCCAGGTGGCAATTTATAAGGATAGATTTTATTTTTCTCATCAACATGCCCACCTTTTCACAGCTGAATTTGTAACTCTCGGGTGGTAGCTGTTATCCACTTAATGATAGTTCCCCCTAATCAATGAAGTCTAAACCTTTTATTCCTAAAAACAAATGTGAAGATAATTTTATAATTTAGGGAAAATTTGGATATCGTGATAAACAGTGCCTTTTAACTGCAGACAAAAATTGAATACTGAACACTATTCAAAATCACTGCCTCTAAATCTTTCTCCATCTTTCTTGCTTTAGGTGCTGACGTTTTGAGAGCATGTCAAGGTATGTAATAATATATCCTCTTTCAATAGCATCACAACGACTACCCATAACAGGCCTGGACTTATTTGCATAAGTTTGTTTTCATCTCTGAGCATCCCATGAATAACCCATTCATTGGCCACACACGTGGACTCTATTTGGAGTAGAAAGGAATTTTCTCCTCTTTATTGGCATCTTTGGTAGCTCTGCTTTAGGAGTTTGGGCTTTTTAAATGAAAGAGGTAATTGCTGTTTATAAAATATTATGATGGTACCGAGTCTGTAGCAACTAAAAACCTTCCAGTGTTTGCTGCTAGGCATGAGGAGACAGTGACACAGCTCATTTCCTCGGCCGAGCTCTCTTTGCTGCCTTGTACAACACTTATTTCAAAGCACGCCACAGCTTAGAACTGTCGTGATCCCCATTAATATAAAATCATTGACCCCTGCTCCCGCTGGTGCGACTAAATTACATTCTGCTGCTCAGCGGCAGCCGCACATGGGGCCGGCGCTTTTAGTCATCGCCAGGTGCCTTGATGCCAGCGCAGCCCCTCCCATGCGCAGGGTTTGCCTTTAATGAGGATTAGGCACCTTCAAAGATCGAGGAGGACCCACTCCCAGGATGGAAGCCTTTCTAACGGCATCTGGGCTTATCCTAGGCAGTAATTTAGTATCTCAGAGGGAACTAGAGAGAGATTCATTTCTCGCCTCGAAGAAATTGTAAGAATGTGTGGTTTTGTGATTGGCTTTTCTCTCTCTCCCTCTCCACCAGCACAATTTCAAGAGCATTATGCCTTAACAATATCACGCTTTCGTGAAACCTAGATGTTGGGTGTGGTAAACAATATTCCAAATTAGGGCACATCCCAGGTCAGGACATTTCTCTGTTATACTATTAGTATATCTGTAATGTGCTATTATTAACAGAACTAAACCCAGTCACAGATGCCCCACGCTTATTTTCATCTTTATATTTTGGGTGCTGACATTTCTTTACAAAAGGATTGATAACTGGATCTGGAATGAGTTCCCTTTTCTCACTGTATGGTCACCCTTTGCACCAGCACCTGGCCCTCGCGGCCTGCCCCTTCTGGGCCTGCCCCTCCCTGAGCCACCCTTGCTCTCTGAGAGTGAGGTGGTCAGTGTGTGAACCTTCTGACCGTGGGTATGGAGTTTGCAGGAATGTTCTCTGTGCTGCCACAGCAATAATTCTTGCCTTGGTTGTTAAGGGTCAATGCTGCAGAGTTAGGTAGTGAAACACAAGATAGTCACTGCACACAGAAAACATCCTTTAGGTTGTCAAACTCCTCCCTTCCATAACCACAGAAATATGAAAAACAGTAATTAAAGATTACTCACACATATGGTATTAAAATAAGTGTGGTTATATGAATGTATATACACATATTTGCACAATTATTTGCAGTATGTTTAGGTAAGTTCTTCATGTAGCAAACTCAATAAAAAGCTCAGAAATAATTCATCATCAGAAAAAAATCTGCTGTTTGAAGTATTGTGGAAAATTAGATGTTCTTGTCTGGTGAGGGGAGGACTCTCTGTATTAAAGTAAAACTGATAAGTTTAATCCAGGAGAATTTGAACTCTTATGAATAAGTTGGCTTTTTCTCTATTTTATTTTTAGCAGTAGGACCAAATCATAAAATTATCTCAGTCTGGTAACCATAACTATTTAATTTTTAGTTTTTAAAATATTTTGGCAGGAAACTGTGCCTTTACTCAGTCCACGGGCACGTTGAAACCAGTCAACAGTGTAAAATGGGACAGAGTTTAATCAATACCGTGCTGGTCACACTGACTGTGTCTGTAGACTTTGCCTGAATTTTCTACTCTATGATTCCTATCAGAAGAAACAAATTAAGTTTTATGGCCGTAGGGAGTATCTGCAGAGAGTTCTTACCAACAGCAGAGAGGTTAAATGGTCTACACTATTTACTTACAAAATGTATAAATACTATTTGTTGATAAAAATCCATTTTTGATAAAAAATGCACAAAAGCCAACAATAAGGTAAAATGGGAAATACCTGAGGTTTGAATTTATCTCTGTGATATATAAATAAATATAAATGATATAAATAAAAATATATTCACTATACTTTTTAAAAGACTTCCTTACGGTTTTTGAAATTATTGTTTTCCCTGAGGTTTAATTGTTTCATGAAATTCAGTATATGGATTAGCTACTTGCTTCTGAAAGCTGATCCCCAAACAGAGGCCTTTCTTTCCAGAAGGGTATCCTAACCTCAGTCACACGTCTGCTAATTTGGCCTTTCTCTTAGTCTCCGAAGAACTTGCTGAACAGAAGTGAAACTATGCACGTGCTAATGGCTCGCGCTCTGCAAACTCCCCTCTCTCCCAGAGAGTGTCTGGTGTGCAAAGCTGAGCTGGAACAAAGATACACTAATTATTCCCCATTAATTTGTCTGCTTGAATGGTCCTAAATACCAGAGTGATTAATTAGCACAAGGCAGCCGGGGCAGGATGTCACACCCTTCTCTGCGTTTAAGTGTCGGCAAGGTTGTGCTCAAGTGTTGACAACAGCATATCTTTAATTTTCTCCAAGAAGAAAAGTTTAGTCAGTACAATTAATTTGAGCTTGGCTGGCTTGCAAGAATAAACGTAACATGTGGAATGATATTACTGCTGTATAGGCTTTTTTTTTTCTTGCCTCCTTAGGGTACAGTAAAACTTTTTGGCAGCTCTGTTATTGAATAGTGTATTTCCTAATTGTTTCAATTTGGCTTAATTACTTTTGTGACTTTTGTGGCAAAAAACATGGATCATAAAATAGTTAGAAATTATTATTCATAATAGGCTGGGGTGGTTATAGATGAATGCGAAGATAAGAATTAGAAGCAGATAAAGAATAACATTAAACTTGATATCCTTTTAAAGTATGCATTTCCTCTCATGGATTCAAATGTACATCAGTTATCAAAAATAATTTGAGACCACTTAACCCCTAAATGACTTGAATCAATTTATTCAAAAATATATAACTGAAAAGTTCCTTTTTTTGGCCTGAAATTTTTGAAAGCAGGTTTTGTTGAGATTTTAAGCTTTATGAACAATATTTTGCCTAAATAAGTCTTCCAACTAGTAACACATATAAATTGGTTATAAAGAATAATGGCACAATAGGTGATATTTAACACTTATATTTCTTTCTTTTTGTAATTTCATTTGTCAGAGTGTTTTTTCTTAAGAAAAATATAAACTCCATTTAAAAATAATTATATGCTATTTAGAGAAATGAAGTGAATCAAAGTAGCTGTGCTCATGCTATTTCTTCTCTGTTTTTAAAGATTTAACTACAAACAACTCTGGAATAGAAATATAACAGTATATAATTAAGAAGTAGTATGTTTCATTTGTTACATTGTATTTCTTTGCTGTTATTGAAATTTAAAATTAATTCATTTTTCTATAGGCATGCTGTTTTATTTTGTTTTGTTTTCAAACAGTAGAAAGAGAAAAAACATCAGAGAGTGCCATGCAGCCAGTAGCATGGATGTTCTCATCTTTTCTTTCAAGTCTTCCTCAAGCTCTATACAAACCCACAAGGCTATTCAGCAGCAGGGCTGGGAGCACTGAGGGAGGGAAGGGTCACCTCTCCCAACTCTCCATGTATCTCATTGTTTATCACTTGTCAATGTATTTCCCACACCCCATCTCCAGCCACGGTGCGCCTCCTCCGGCTGCTGGTTCCATGACCTTCACCACATTATTCTCTCTTCCTCTGCTCCCCACATCTACAATTTTGTTTTGTTTTTTAATTTTTCCCAGACTGTGGTTGCTATAAGACTGTCACTCTAGCTATATAGGGTGCGAAAAATATTTGTTGAAATAACTAAGCGTAAAACAAAAGTTTCTCAGTACAATGATCCCTGGCTCCTCTGCTTCTCATTCTGCCCCACCTCTGTTCCTCCACCTCCAATTTCTCCACAAGTTTTCACAGTGTTTATTGACTATTCATTGAAGCAGCATGTGTAGTTTAAAAAAAAGAAAGAAAAGAAAATCCTAGGCCAGAATCTCAGTTATACTACTCATTAATTGTGTAATTTAAGGCAAACAAAACAAAACAAAACAAATAAATCACATAACTTTTTGAGCCTCATCTGCAAAATAGGATTATTAATATTTGCTCCATGGAAATGTACTAGTAAATGAAATAAATGATTCCTCATCCAATTTGCTTAACAGTCTGTTACTCTAGCTAAAGCAAGGATAACTATATTTTCTTTGTGCTTCATAGTTTATTAAGTCTTTGCCATATTTGCCACATTTAAGGCAGGGCATACAATTATTGTCAATGTTTATACTTGAAATGAGGTTTTGCTACTTTTCCTCTGCCTCAAAAACAGATAAACCTGGAAAGAGTTGCAATGGTAGGACCTTTATATTTCAGAAGGGAGAAGTGCTTTCACAGACATATCTCCTTTTAACTGTGAGACATGTTAATATCTTTGAAGAGAGAACCACTGAAAAGTTGTGATAGTCAAAGCTAAATACCATGTATATACATACACACACACACACACACACACATATATATTGCTTCCCAGATCAAGAGATGGAATCTAGTTTTCCCTTTCTTAAGTCTTGCCTGAATTTAGTGACTTACCTTTACCTACAGAATGAGGCAAAGTGATGTCCTGGGGTTTTCAAACGAGGTCACCGAAGGTTTGTAGTTTCCCCTGAATTGCTTGGTGTACTTGCACATATGCTTCCTCTAAGTACCTGTAAGAAGCTACAGGAGAGAGCTCCAAGGAGAGGCTGCTCAGCAGCTGTAGCTGAACTCCCACTTGCCATCCGGCATGAACTGGCCAAGATCTCGGTTGTCTAGCCCAGTCAAACCTTCAGGTGACACCAGCACCAGCCACCATTCATTTGTAATCCCATGTGAAACCCAAGTGAAAATCACCCAGTTGAATCTGTTTGGTCCACAGAAATGTGAAAGATGGTAAGAAAGTGTTGCTTTAAGCCACTAAGACTGGGGATGATTTATTATATAAACAGACTAATGAAACAATAGCAAGGCTATATATTAGCATAATGTAAACTTTTTATATCACAGTGGTAAATCAAGACAATAGTCACAGGTAGAACTTGAATAATTGAGGGAGGAATTGTATGTGTGTATCAACTATCTCCATCCATCCATGCATCCATCCATCCACCCATCCAACCAACCGTCCATCCATCCATCATCACTTGGCTACAATCAGCCAGAATTTTTGTTTGTTATATACCATGAAGAACTTTTATAAATAAAAGGTTTAGTTGGCCCTGGTCAGTTGGAGTGTCCTTTGCACTGGATGGTCATGGGTTCCATCCCTGATCAGGGGCTTATGGAAGGCTACTGATCGATGTATCTCTCTCACATCAATGTTTCTCTCTCTCCCTTCCTCTCTAAAATCAATTTAAAAATTAATTAATGAAAAAGTTAGTTCCCCAGTGTATATTGCTTTAGAAATCTGCATTACCAAAATATTTTTATAAATAAAGAAACTGAGATTAAAAATGTGAAACTTTAATTGACCATTATAAATCATTTTAAGATCTGAGGTGAGATTTTGAGCTGTGATGATTAATCTTTAACTCTAATTACTCTGATACCTAAGGACAAGAATTCCCTGAACAGAAGTTTTAGTTTTGTTAGTGTTTGAAAATATAGAATGTGAGAAATAGGATGGAAAACTCTGGCTGGCTACATATTAGGATAATAACACCTATTTCCCCCACAATTCCTTTATAAAATTATGCTAATAGTAGTGGCATTACTCTTGATTTCTTTCGAAAAAATACCATTTTATGTGCTGTGGACAATAGTGGCCACACAGATAACATCTTTTGGCAGAGAGGTAGATGAAAACAATTTAATTTATGGACTTGACTTTTTTAGAAAATACGCATTGTTTCCTTTTGCTTCTTGCCTTTGGTTTTCTTTGATTGCTTTCGTTTTCACCTTCGTGGACTTGTTCCCTGTTGGACCTTAAGTTGTAAAACTCAGAGTGGGAATAGTTTACCAAAACAGCCTGTGTATTTTATAAAGTGGAAGTGACATAGGGTGAAACGTTTAGTGTTTGGGCACCCAGCAGCTTGTAACATCTAAAGCAATGATACACCTCTCCTTGTTTCTCTTTCAATGAGTGCTTGGCTACTTAGAGCCCGAAAGAGGAAGATAGAAGGTGATTGTGCTTTGTTTTGAAAACAAAAGGCCCAGTGGAGCTCATCCCTGGCTGCAAGAAGCAATGAACAGTGTAGATGATAACTGTGCTAAGTACAAACAGCCAGATCTCTGGAACACTAACTGACATCCAGGAATTCTGCTTTCTCTCCAAAGTGTTAACATTGTTATGATGTAGAGCAGAGCACAGACCAAATAATAAAAAAAGTCCGTCTTCCAGCAGAGGGTATTTATGAAAAGCATTAACTTTCTTCTCCTCATTGAGAGGGCTTTCTCATTCAGTGTTTTAATGTATACAATCAGAGTGAAACTAGTATTTGTGAACCTTGATTCACAGGGAGCGTTTTAATGTAAATTTGAAAGTCTTATCAGAGACTCTCAAATATCAGGTCAAGGTCTGATGCCAGGCAGTTACATTGAAATCACCTGGAGAGTGTGATAAAAGTCTGGACTGGGAGACCCTGTCTTGAAGGGATGGGACCTGAGTCTGCATTTGTTCTCATCCACCCTCAGTTGTGGCCGTGCCCAAGCTTTGTTCCATAGCGACAGTCCCATGAGATGCTCTGTGAAAGGAACATTTGGTACTAAAGATTCACATGCATGTGATCATATTAAAAAGTCTTAAATATATTTAACTTGGCTTAACCAAATATTTCCAGACTTACTAGACTTCAAAACATTTTTTAGCATAGTATTCCATGGAGCACACTTTGAGAAAGAGTTTAGAAGAATGCTGAGATGCTCCTTATGTAAAAATTAAGCAAAAAAAAAAAAAATTCCTTTGCTTTTGAAAATTTTCTTATATGTTTTCATAACATTTCCCATAAGCTTGATATTTTCTTTCTCTTTCCAATTGTTCACTCTCTTCTCACTAATATATGTTTTCTAATAATGTTTAAAAATTAGAAATTATCTTAAAATTATATGTATGCCTGAAATAGTCAGTGTTTCCAAGATATATATATACATTACTCATTACTTCAAAGGTATAATTCTTAGAATTTACAAAATTATAATCAAACTATTCCATTACAGAGTACGTGATCCGTAGAACAACATGCCATATCCTGGCCTGTGTTATAATTACTTATGCTTGTGAATTTTCCTCACTGGACTCCAAACTCCTTGAGGGAAAACCCAGTGTCCTGTTCCCCTCTCCGTGTTCAAAAGCTTTTATAGAACTGTGTTGATTCTTCAAACCAGGGGCCCTGAATTGTGATATCATATGCAGTATGTGCTGCTCAGTGTTCTGATTCATATGCTTCAGTAGTTTGCTGACTTTATCAGGTTTTCTGTGGTTTTCTTTGTTTGTTCCTTTAAAGATAACTGACATTTCGTCCTCATTCTGTATATCAGAAACATCAGTAACCAACATTAGCTCATCATCCACTTCAGCACAAGAATCCAATCTGTCAATCTTTGATAAGCTACTTGAGGACAGGGGTTATGTATTTACTTTGTTTCATCCCTAATAAACTTACAGTACTGTTTTGTACTAAAACATTCGAGAAATAGTTACAGAGTAGATACAAACAACCCAAAGAAAAATATGTTGAACAATCTGTGACCTCTATGACTTCCTCAGTATAATGTGTTTCTAAAAATCAAAATCTCAGACTTGATGTTTATGGCAACATATGCGCCAACCATGGGCTGCTTCATGCACTAAGTGGATTTTCCCTGTGTGCTTTTTCTGTCCCTTGCTCTTGTCCCTGCTCAGATTCAAAGCCCTGAATATTCAACATATGCAGTTAAAAGTTAAATTTCAAAGATAATGAATTTCAGAGTGGGTGTTTTATTAACTACAGCAATAAACAAGTGAGAGTTGCATTACAGTGTGACAAAAGTTCTTCAGCTTCTATGGGCCCTTGTGTTCCCAGATGAAGAGCCAAATGGAAATGTTCAATAAAACATGTGTGAGACTGCACAATAGAACAGTCCTTACATTTTACATCAAGCTACATCAGGGTCACGGGAGGTGTTTTATTAGCACAGTCAACAATAATATCGTGATTTTTATTAGGAGGAAAAGATAGTGAGAGACTACTAATTATTTTTCAGCCTGAGGGGCATTTTTTCTTGAAATGACTGTTAATTTGATCATTGTCGTGCAGTTCACAGATTTACATGAACTTATTTCACTGTGACACATGGTTAAGAACCAGACTAAGATTGTTGCTTTATTAATGGTTTTCAGTAAATGTATTCAAAAGTGCTAACTGTGTGGGTGTATGGATGATATTGATAGCACTAGGAAGGTTGAATCCTTTTGGAAGTAGCTAGCCTGAAGCCCTTTTCACATGATATTTTCTTTGTTCATGCAGTGAGATGTTAAGCCTGCAAGAATGAAATAAAATCCCAGTGAAATAAGAATGGTGTTGTCTCAGATATTACCAAAGTGGCTTTTCTAGAAATGCTTCCTTTCTTGTTTCCTCCTTGCCCCAAATAAATCAGGCTTCAGAGACACGAAAAAGCCAGGAATTTCTCAAAATCCTTGCTTTGGCCTCAATTAACAAAATGCTGCACAATGTTTTTGTGGTTAAATGTTGTAGAATAAGCATAATCTACTAACCCTGAACACTAACAGTTTTTGTCGAATATATTTCTAAAGCAAATTTATTATAAGTTTTTTTGATCTGCACACATTGTGCTAAACAGAAAACAAGAATCTTAAGCTAGTAGTGACCAGGCTCATTTTTATTTTATCTATCGTTTTTACACACATCATTAATCTGGTACAGAGTCTTAGATAAATCTTCTCCCGACCTGATGCCATAAGAGATTCCACACAAGACA
This sequence comes from Myotis brandtii, assembly GCF_000412655.1. Classification (NCBI taxonomy): domain Eukaryota; kingdom Metazoa; phylum Chordata; class Mammalia; order Chiroptera; family Vespertilionidae; genus Myotis; species Myotis brandtii. The sequence goes on along the minus strand of NW_005363209.1, from coordinate 1,298,411 downwards.
TGATTTTAATGATGAAAGAAGTCTTCAAAAAGGGCAAAAGTTTAATATGTAGATGGAGAGAACCTTAATATGTAGAAGGGAAGCTTCCTTCTGCAGAGTTTTCTATTTAATTTGAAACTGACTTGTTCTAAATATTTAATGCATTTGGAAAGAAATCCTGAATTGGACTCAGAAAATTGAAATAAGAATCATATTAATTTGAGGAAAAATCCATTTTAAGATAACAAATTTTTAAAATGTTATTACAGATATAAAAGTGATCTATAGGTTTTAAAGTATATCAAGATTTAACTTATTGTCATTATTAATTTAACTGTTACCTTGTATGTTGGCCATAAAGACCACTTAGTAACTTTGCATTATATATATATTTAATTTGACCCAAAGCTATAAAATATTTGGTAAATATCAACTACATAATGGAATGATTTTATAAGAAGTATAGCAAGTGGATGCCTATTAAACAAAATAATGTTTATCCCATGGCAAATGTTTATAATTTATATTTTAAGAACACTCTCATTGTTAAACCTGCTTGATATAGCTGCTATTAACTCTTAAAATGGGAACTGGATTTGATAAGTAATGGGTGGAAACTTAAATTTTAACCTTGCTACAAGAGAAAATACAGCAGCATTCAAATATTACTATTAGTCACAATAATTAAAAAGTATTATGAGGAAATAATCCCAATTATACTTTTGGCTTAGTTTACAGATGGAAATTCTTTTTTCTTCCAAATGCAATGTACATGCTTTAATTAATAAGCCAATTTTGTTTTGAAATATTTTTGCCTCTTGGGGAACATACCCATATGAAAAAAATTGCCTTGTGTATATCACCCATCATTAACCAGTTCTCTTGAAAGCATTTTAATAATGCCATTTTGCATCATACAAAACTTCCAAAAATTCCAAATTTCCAATTATTCAAAAATACAATTATAGACTTTGGTGGCTTGTAGAAACCTTGAAAATCATTGAGTTCATCTGTTAAATTCTCAGCAGGATCTGGGAAATTTTCTTATTGTTTTATTGTGTTTTCCACAACTCCCTTTCAAAAATTTTATAGTTTGCATTGTAGCAATAACTTGTGGTCAAGGTGCCAATGATCTCTTTATAATTAAACAATGTCAACTTCCTTGAAAAAGTTGACCCCAAAATTCTGAGTCTCCCAGAGCTCCTGTTCATGGCACTGGGCCACATCTGGCCATGGAGGGTTTCTGATGTGATTCACACTTTTATTCATAAAGAATTTTGATTGGAGACATCTTGAAATCACTTCAGTATTTCTCAGAAATCTCACAATAAATCCAACATATATATTAATTTTAAAGGTAATCTGAAGGTCTCACAAAAGATGTTTTGATAGAGATAAGTCTATTGTGCACACTGATTTAGCTAACATGTAGTCATACTTGTATTATGCCTCTCATGTTACATAAGTGTAAAAGAAAACTTTAATTTCCTATTGCTGATGTTAGCATATGCTTTGTCATTCAGGACCATTTGTCAACAAGCAGCCTGATTATTATAATAAGAAAAGAAAAATTGTGGTCAAGTCTCTCAATCACACTGTAAATTAAGACAAAAATAAAAACCAGAACTTTAGCTTTACTCTAAGATAAAAACCCATCACAATATAGTCTCTATTTTTTCCAGATTGTTTACTACACTTCTTTAACTATCATTTAGTCCATATACTTTGATAATTAGAAAAAAGTATGGGTGTTTTGAAAATTTAATTTGTCTTTTTATTTTACAGAGGAGAGAATTAAATAGTTTATCTTAAGAATTAAAGAAGCAAATACTATCTAAAATGTCTATGTAGTTTTGATTCCCACTTTATTATCACAACCATTGATGAGTAACATTTACAAATATCACCACTGTTATTTTATGCATTTCTTCTAAAACAACTTTCACTTCCCTATAAAACTTGCAAAAACTAAAAGATGATTCCTTCCTGGAATCAAGTGGCAAAGTGCCTTTATCTTGAATATCTGCAAGAGCAACAAGAAGAGCTGGTAATAATGATAATAACAATAATTCACAAAGCCTTTACTTTTTATTAGGTCCTGTGGTCAGTAATTTATGTGCATTGTTATATTGCATGACACAAGCAACAAAATAAAAGACTAGGAAGGTGTTTCTTAAAACCCTGAAACTTAACTGCCTTCAGCGTGACAGTGGTTAACATTTTTGTGGGCAAAGTTTTTGTTGCAAACACATGCAAACTTAGGCAGCATACACTCAAAAAGGTTCTACTAAAGACGCAGTGGGCCGTTAATGTAATCTTTGGCTTCAGGTATTTCCTGCTCTTGGATAAGAAGCAGGGAGAGCAGCTATATATGTTGCTCCCTGAGAAAAGTTGACAGGCAATGAAGTCAGGAACATGAGTCTTAATTCTGCTCCAGAGTAATAGACAGAAAACAGAAGTGCTGAAGGGGCCACAGCAGCCAAAGGACAGAAATGAGCTAGAGCCTTTTTGGTGAAACCATCAGAGCATTGAATACAATATACCCTGTCTCCATTGGAATGTATATATGCTAACACTTCATTTCAACTATGCTGGGAGTCAGTCTCTGTCTCTGCATTACTTTAAGTTACGCCTCTGTAAGGCTGTATCATAGGTTTGTGGCCAGGTGCCTGCCCTTATGTGTGTAGAGCAACAGCTTCCAAAGGAGGAGACTCATTCAGGTATGCTATAGTAGTACTGCACGTATGAGCGGCCTTGCCCTGGGTATGGAATATAGCACTAAATGGTAAATAACTTTTATCAGTCTGGAATAAATAACAGGCATACATCCATCATTTTATATAATAGCTCAATTTCTGAAAAGTTCCTATTCTGTTAAATTATACAAATAGCTTGAGTCTATTTATAAAATTGATTTAGGTTCCAGTTGCTATTCACACCCACATAAGTATCTTGCCTTGTATAGGACTCAGTGCTATTTTTTTCAGGATATCTAACATACCTAGCCTCTAATCAATAAAAGTGCCTCCAATCATTGTGGCAACCCAAAAATGCCCCCATGAATGTCCACGATCGCTCTTGGTATGACTATGAGACTTTTGACCTTTTTGCAACAGGGACTCTTGTCTATTTAAAAGGAGTGGCCACTTCATGAAAACTTGATTTTTTTTCTTTTATAGGCATTAAGGTAGAGTTTCCCTTAGTGGTCTTATTTTTTGTTCAGCCAACTTTGTCCAAACAATTGATGTTTGAAAGCTCAGAAACAGAGTTTATGATAAATTCACTGACTCTATTCCTACACACATCCGCTAACCACTCACGTTCTGCTACATCAATTATGTATTACACATAAATTGGTTACAAAGCAAAGAAGGCAAGTTTAGTTATATTTTACACAAAACATTCCATTTGTAAATGTTCCTATGCAGGTAGAATCCAGGGATGTTGCTCACTTCCCTTTGAGCATCAGTTGCTCTGTGATGCACGTTTCTTTCTGTGTTTGGTTTGCTAGTTCTTTCTGAAGGTTTGCAACCTCAATGGACATCCCTAGTGTGAGATTAGTAGGGCTTTCTTACTCCAGGACATCTTGTCAGTCAATATCCAGAGAAGTGAAAGCTCTTTATGTGGAGGAATGTCCTTGGGTAAGTGTTCCTATGGAATTCCTTGAAATAACCCTATTTTCTAGAAGTTTCTAGTATAATAAGTTTCTATTATAAGGATTCTATAAAATTTTGTTCCTTCCATGAACACTTTTTGAGCAGGTGAAGTGAGCCTTGAACTGGGGCAGGCACTTCTTAAATCCTTTTCTTGATGGGCCAAATAAGAACATATAATTTCAGGTTTGTTAAATAACAATATAACTAAACACTGATTCATGAGTTCATAGCTATTGCAGTAAATGCTCATTTCTATTCCGTTTATAATAGAAATAATATAATAAAATCATATACAATAATATAGTAGAGGGGGCAGGAAGGGTGGTCTTATAGATTCCAGTGTACTGAGATAAGTCCAAAGTGACTGCTAGGGAACAAAATCTCAAGTATCCTCAGTTTATTTTTCTTGGCCCAAACCAACCTGGCTGAGGAGGATTGATTTAAACATCCAAAGCACTGCAAACAGACTTGATAGACTTACATGAGGCACGCAATAAATATATTTTAATCATTTATTTTCTAATCACAGAACTCCAGTGAAAAATCAAAATTGACATCTTGCCCTGCCTGCATTATGCCTAAGCTCAGTCAAAAATAAAAATAAAGCATACAAGCAAACAAACAAACACCTCTGCATTATGGGATAAACCACCACAAATAAAACAGGAACTCCCGGCCAATACCAGTCCTCCAAATCAATGAAGACTTGTCCTTTCCCCAAAATAGCCAACTTCCGAAACAAAGTTAATCCCGACTTTGCAGTACTGACACTTACAGATAGGTGAAGACACTGGAAAATAAGATGAGCACTTGAGAAAACATCTGTATTTTTTTTCCACCTTGATAACCTTGCATTTGGGTATTTCCCTTAGAAACCTGCTTCAAATTGTGTTCAAGGAGCCAGTGTTTGAGAAAATTCCCTTATAAACATTGTGCTTTTGCTCGTAAATATTTTTTACAAAATAATTTTATTGCTGAAATTTTCTTTGACTGTAACCTGTGTCATATATTCAGATAGAGCGTTATTTTATGAATAAGGGAAATTATAAACTTTGTATACCCTTACTATGAATTCTACACTCCTTAAGGCAGACCAAGCATTTCAACCTCTTTTCTAAAATGGATTTCAATATTTTTAAGTCTATTGAAATTGGTAATACAATGTTCTTTTCCATATATTTAGGCAGCTATAGGAAATTATGTCAAATTCTGTAATTTCATCATTTGTTTATTGATTAAATAAACACCGAATATCTATTATGTGCCAGACATTATTTCAATCACTGAATATGAAGGAATGGACAAAACAGACATAGACCCTGAGCCCACAGGGCTCCCATTCTAACAAACTATATTATAAATTAAATATGATATTAAGGATAATTAATTGTATATAGAGCAAACATGGCTAAGCACTTGGGGCTTCAGATTTCGTTCAGAAATTATAACCCTACTGTTTTCATGTATTTTTGGAGAATTTTTATATGAATATATACTGGCCATTACTTGAACGGCAAACTCTGAAATAGAGACTCTATTACTCAAAGAGGAAAAGCATTTTGTGTTTCCCTTTGAATGTGATGGTTGTTAAGATGGTTGATACCTACTTTTATATCATTTTTAAAATCCTCACCTGAGGGCATGTTTTTATTGATTTTTAGAGAGGGAGGAAAGAGAGAGAGAGAGAAACATCAATGTTAGAGAGAAACATTGATTGGTTGCCTCCTGTACACATCCCCACGGGGGATCAAACCCACAATCTAGGTATGTGTCCTGAGCAGAAATCAAACCCAAAACGTTTTTGTTGTATTGGATGATGCTCCAACCAACTGAACCACCCAGCCAGAGCCCCTATTTTTATATCTTCACATTTTAAAAGAATATTGGAAAATGGAACAGTCCAGCAATAAAGCCATTAACAAATTAGTTAACAAAATACGGAAAACTTTCGGACATTAGGGTGTCTCCATTCCCTCCATTAAAACAGATGTTGTCAGCTTTCACAGGTATCTAGGAAGCAATGTATTCACTGAGTGAACATGGCTTAATTTTTATGCAGAAGTCATTGCAAACCCCATTTCTATTTGGGGCGGGGGGGGGGGAGAAAGAAAACTAATGTGATGATGGTTAAAACTTCCATCATCTTGAGTTTCCTGAACTTCCTTTCTCAGGTGGATATAGTTAGAGATTAGAAGCAGCCTGTGGGCCTTATGTTTCTTGAAGGAGGAAAAAAAAAAACCCACCTAAGTGAGTATTACTGGCCTTACTAAATGTTATTATAGAAATTAGCTTATTCCACCACTCTTTGGTGCATGTACACAGGAATGTCCTGGAGCATGTAAAGATTATCTTTGCTTATTAGCTGATTCAGTTCGCATCATTCCTTTCAAAGTTAGGGAACTTTCCGTGCAGTCTACAGGGTCATTGTTCTGTGTCTAAATTGTCTTAAGAGCTTTGGTTATTTGTTTCTGATTCCTCTTTCCTGTCTCCATGAGGAATCAGATGAGGGTGGTTCTGTTACTCTGATGGAATGAATGCTCAGTGAGGTCAGAGCCCAGTTGTTTAGGATGCCAGGAGAGAAAGAGAGAGAGAGAGAGAGAGAGAGAGGCGGGTTGAGGAATCCTGCAGGGCTTGTGGGAAGGATGCCTGAGTTTACAGATTGTTGTGGATTTCATCCTGGATGGTTTACTGAGAGCTTTGGGATGCCCGAGGTGAAAATTACAGCAATTTTAAGAGTCTGACACACTTTCCAGCTGATAGCACTAAAAACATGACTTGCAGCCTCTTCTCCTTTCCTTGTTTATTGATTTGAATGAAGATGGCAGAAATGCTCTGTGAATTTTTATGAATTAGACTAATTTATCTTTTAAAATTTATTCATTTTTTTTTCCTTCTCTGTGATTAGCTTATACAGTGGAGCAGATCCACAATATTTGTCAGTTATTAGAGCCCTGGGTTTTTAATTACTGGTTTGAACCCCCAGATCTTCTGATAAAATGTGGACTGTGGACTACATAGTGAACAGGGGAAAAAAGAAAAACAAGTAACAGATATTGCAGTATTCAAAGAGGATATTAGTGACTCATTTTCATCTAAGACAACATTTAATGCAATCAGTAGTGGTTACTCTGGACCCTGTAACTTTTTTATTTTGTTTCAGTTTTTTTTTGGGGGGGGGGCGCGGGGGGGGATTTCTAATGTTATCAATCAGTAACATTGGTCTTAACAACATTAAAATAATGAAGAGTAGAAAGTCATATGCATACAACCTGAATACTTTTATGTACAAGCAAAAATTTTATCCTGTAATAAAAGTTTTAAGTGCCTTTCTCCTTAGAATGACATTATATGCCTGGAAATAAATTATCTTACCCTTATTTTTATAAGTTCTATGATATCACAGCATTGGATTTTCCAGAATTTACATTTAATGATTTAAAATTGTTCTTTCAACCTATGTAAAATTATGAATTTACAAATGTAGACAAGGAATAAATTAATCATATTGCTGTTTTTTCCCTAGAATTTTAGAATATATGAAAAACCCCAAATAAGAATGAAGCACCTATTATAACATGAGCCATATTTGAGGATGCCTTATGCTATTGCTATAGACAGTTTTGTATAAGCTCAGCATGTTAGATGTGAATTACATTTATAATTCTAACATCAGAACATCCATATTAGTTTCAATGCCTCCACACATCAAGGAGTGTTTTCCCTCTGCCAATTCTTAGCATTCTCCAGCAATATAATAAGTAGAGTAATTAATTATTTTATGAATGAATGTAAATATAACTAGTAAAAGTCATTTGATTTTTAAATTAACTAATAAAAGAAAACATATTTAATGTAAAATATCCTTAGTTATAAATTATAAGAAATTTAAATAAATTTAATTCAGCTGTGAAAAAATCATATAGTTTCATTCTAGTTCTCAAAATTGTACATTTCTTATATGCCTAGGTATATCAAAGAATTTTAAAGAATGAATAGTTTTACTTATAATAAATAAGTGGTCCTACTCCTTTCTTTGCTTTTCCAAAGTCTGCTTCCCATTGCTCTTCCTTTCTACACTCTTTTCTAGATTTCATAATATTAAGAGGGATCTTAAGCTACCCTCAACAATCACATTATAAATTTCAGAGTACAATATAAACACTAATTGTTCCATGTTGTCAAATAAGAGTTAATGGTCAGAAAGGCCTATGACTAAAACTACCACTTGTAAGTATACATTCAGCTCTTGATATAGTCGAAAACCTTAATTCATAAAATATCGGTATGAGGAACAAAATGCAACTTTGCAATTATTTGCATAGAAGTTACCACTTAAAATGAGCACCAATACCTGTGACATTTGGGCTGTCTAGACAAAGATTGTTTACCCAAACTAAATCCATTAAAGGTATGTCTCACAGTGTTAGCTAAAACCTACTAAAAAACATTCATGTTGAATCCAGCTTGCCCTGGTGCATAACTCCATGGCATAAATTAAGGTTCAGAGAAAGTCTCTTAACTCTTTCAGGTCATTAAAGCTGTATTCAGAAGGAGCAATTTCAGTGATGATTAGGTTAATCCCAAATGCAAATACCTGCATGTGTTAAAGTTTACTTTTAACTGCAATTTTACCTACATTAAAGACATGGAATTTAACATTTGAATATAGAGCCACAAAAAATGGGTATTTAGAAAAGCAAAGGAGACTAAGATTGTGTGTGTGTGTGTGTGTGTGTGTGTGTGTGTGTGTGTGTGTGTGATAGTTTGGGTAGAATAAATAAGTTTGTGATGTTTAGCCGGTAGGAGTGGTTTATAGATGAAATAGTTGATAACCACAGCAAAATAACAGTAAATACTATACCTTGGAGATGGAATAAGCAGGACTTAACATCTACCCTAATTGAGAGGTTATCATACAGCCTAAACACTTAGATTTACTTCCTTTATAATAGTTAAAAATTAGAGTTCAATTTGTGATTTTTCATTTTTTTTGGGGGGGTTGTCTTATTGGTCTAATGTTCCACCGAATAATTCCCTAGCTCTTATTTCAAAGTCACTATTTTCTTTCTGAGAACACAGCCTGACACTCTTCAACCAAAGAAAAGGCAGCTGAATTATCAATGAATTTAGTACCAGGGGTATTACCACATACAATCTCACCATTGACAAAAATGTGATGAACGTAGCAAAAACGGGGCTCGAGAGCCCACATAGTCTAATTTTTCTTGCATTGTCACTCTGATTTTCTTGCTACTTGAGTCACTGGATTTATTCAAATTATTTTAAAATGCATTTCTTCCTCAACACCCACAACTTCTAGGATCGTTTCTTCAAATCAGTGCACGAACCAGCATACCTGTTACTCATCTATCCAGACTAAACCAAAAATAACTACTTCTTGAAAAATATTTGGGTAGAGTGATTATAATCATTATTGGTTTGGTTTTTGTTAACCTTTATATTTTGTTTGAGGAAGATTAAGTCAATCCACCTGGAGTTTAATACTGTATGTTACTATAGTAACTGTATAGCCTGTTTGGCTGTGACAAAGGGGCTTCATCTCGTCCATTTCATGCTCCTGTGTCGACCTACTCCCTCCCAGTGTTTTATTATATCTGTCTTTAAGGGTATCTGCGGGAGCCACAGCTGCTGTGCTTTTGTAACAGAAAGCTGCTTTCACTGTGTGAAATGCTGGCTCTCAGAGGGCTTACAGGCTGATGGCATTATTGAATTTCAAAGCAAAGACAAACAACATTAAATTGTTTAGAGCTAATATTCATGTTTTGCTGCATACCATGTATTTTTCTAGAAATAGTATATAATCTGTTTTCCAGAAAACATTATATAAATGCTACCTAATGAAATTATGAATGAAAGGATAGAGAATAACCTTAAGGTGACGTAACTTGAAAAACAAACCCAAACTATATGCAGGTCAGGAAATATGTCAGCTTGGTATACAGTCTTTTAAAAGGAATATTTTTGTTTTGACTAAGTAATTTGATTGCTTTATTCTTTTCAAGTTTAACAGACATTCACTTTAGCAAAACAGCCTATTTAAGTTCTATTCGTAAACCAAGTTTTAGTCTTGATCTCTTTTGAACAAATATGTTAGAATCTATTATTCACCAAGATGAAACATCAGTATCTGTAAAGGTGAACTTGAATATAGTTTAGTGTACTCACAAATGATTTCTATGAATGCACTGAGAAAATAATTTCAATAGTAGTTCTATTGTTCAGTTTCTTACATTTATCTAGCCAAAGCCCCTCCCAAGCGTGAAACTTTAAATTACTCAGCCACGCAGAGGGTGCAGTGTTTATTTGCCTCTGTTCCATAACTTGGATGAGATTTTTTTTCCCCCAGAATATCAGTGCAGTGATTTTCCAGTTGTGTTAATTGTTGTGTTGGAAAAGTGGTGAATGCTCAGTGCTATCTTGTTAACTTGCTAAGCATCTGGTCAGCAGGGTAGTTCAGTTCCAGCAAGGCTCTTGACACCTCTGCCAAGAGTTATTGATACCTCACACACCCCAGCTGAGGCAGATTGTTTTAGTTGGGCTTCAGATTCATAGCATAGCCTGTAGTTAGGAAAAAGAAGAAGAGGGAAAAAAAAAACACAACAAAAAACAAATGATTGACAGCCCACACCTCCTGGGCCCTTCTTACTACCAGACACAACATCTGCTATGCCCTGTGGAGCAATGAACCAACACACACCGAGAGAGAACTGTTTCTAGTATTGTCAGGATGGATTTTGTTTAACCCTTTGTAGTTAATCTCTGGAGAAAAGTGTTAGATGGTTTTTCTTTAGGGGATGAGGTTAAGTGTAAATGAAGATTTGGGAGGAGATTAGAATTCCTTGCTTTGAGGGGAATTTTACTTAATAATATATTACCGAAAGTGACAAAAAAGCATCTAATATAAGTGCCTAGAAATAACCTTATTGTGATTTTTTCATTGTTGGATTAAAGCTTTGATATATTCTCTCTCATTGCTTATCTCAGAATCAGGAAAACTGAACTTGTGCAGAGTAATGAATTAGTGGCAAGTCATTTTGGATTTCATTTATACAGTATACTCAAGCATATAAGATTTTCATTGCATCTAGATTTTAAAAATTATTCTCAAAAATTGAAAAGAGATGAAGAAGCCAGTATATTTGTTAAGTAGATAGAAAAGCCACACTGTGTCCATGCCAAAGCTTTTATAAGGCAAAAGTGCTGTGCCTCTAACATTCTGTGAATTCCAAAGTTATAATACTAAAATATGGGAGTCTCTATATCATTTTTTAAAACTTGATTTTTGTTATTGCCAACTCAACTGCTCTACTGATATAATACAAAATCCTGTATTCGATAATAAATATAGTTCATTAAAAATGCATCAAGAAGCTTGTGTAGCCTGCCAGCAATATATAGGAACATTTAAAGGTCCCCCGAAGCAATTTTCAGGTTAAAATTATTTTTACACTTTTGGGGCTAATTTTCATTTCTGGATAGTTTAAAATATCTTCTGGAACAGTTTTTCATACTTTGGGCACATTAGTAAAAAAGTTAAAAAATAGGGAATAATGTTGTGATAAAATTACATAATTTCTTTGCATGTATTCTCAGATACTAGCATGAATAAAAATTAGGAGTCAGAGGTTCAATATTGAAGAAATATAGCAATGAATCTTAAAGTAATTTAAACATTTCTTTTCACTTGGTCCAGTATTTGTCAGACTAGCCTCCATCTTATTGCCATGGATCAAGGATAATACTGAATAGCCATAATGCCTCTGTTTACAATGCTTTAAAGACAAGTTATGGTACAGAAGAGCTAGTAGCATTTTGATTATGTCGTTATTACAGCAATGTAATTAGCAGTGTTATTATTGTTATTCATTACTTTCACCTCTTGTCAGCATTATGTTACTCGCGCATAATTCACCCAATATTATGAAGATAAATATTACTTGAGTTAGGAGATACATTGCTATCACTCAGAGTTATATTAGTGAATGAGTGTATACATATCTGGTATTTAAGATGCATTTTTAACCAACTTATTCTCATGCCAGGAGCTTCTATCCCATTGATCTATGTGTCTGTTTTTATGGCAGTACCATGTTGTTTCGATTTACTGTAGCTGAAGTATACTTAGATACCAGGTAACGTGATATCATCAACTTCTTTCTCAATATTTCTGTGGTTTTTGAGGTCTTTCATGGTTCCATTATGAAATATAGAGTTATTTATTCTAGTTCTGTGAAAAATGGCATTGGTGTTTTGACAGAAATGGCTTTAAGTAGTATGGATATTTTAATGATGTTAATATTTCCTACCCATGAACATATTATGGCTTTCTATTTATTTGTTTCAATTTCTTTCTTCAATGTCTTACTAGTATAGTTTTCCTAGCACAGGTCTTTTATCTTCTTGGTTAAATTATTTCCAAGTGTTTTTTTCTTTGTGATGCAGTTGGAAATGGGATTGTTTTCTTAAGGTCTCTTTATAGTTCATTATTGGTGTTCAAAAATGCAACCAATTTCTGAATATTAATTTTGTATCCTGCTGGAATCATTTATTAGTCCTAATTTTTGGTGGAATCTTTAGGGTTTTCTATGTAGAGTATCATGTCATTTGAAAATAATGACAGTTTTATTTCTTCCTTTCCTTTTATTTATTTTTCTTGTTTAAATGCTGTGGCAAGGACTTCCAATACGATGTTTAAAAAAAGTAGTGAAAGTAAACTTCCTTGTCTTGTTCTGGAAGTTTAAAAAAAAAGCTTTCAGCTTTCACCATTAAGGTATGGATTTTCCATATATGGCCTTTATTATGTTGAGGTGTGCTCCCTCTAGTCCCACTTTAATGAGAGTTTATAATCATAAGTGAATGCTAGATTTTGTCAAATTTTTTTTCCTGCATGTATTGATATGATCATATAATTTTTAACCTTCATTTTTTTATGTGGTATATCACACTAATTAATTTGTAGATATTGAACCAACCCTGCATCCCAGGAATAAATCCCACTTAATCGTCATATATGACCTTTTTTAATGTATTGCTGAATTTGGTTTGTTATATTTTGTTGTAGGTTTTCCCATAGTACTGTTCATTTGATTATTTGATTTAAAATTGATATATGCCAGCCCAGCTGGTGTGGTTCAGTGTTTGAGCATCAACCTATGAACCAGGAGGTCATGGTTCGATTCCAAGTCAGGGCACATGCCAGGGTTGTGTGCTTGATTCCCAGTAGGGATATGCAGGAGGCAGCCAATCGATGATCCTCTCTCATCATTGATGTTTCTAACTCTCTCTCCCTCTTTCTTCCTCTCTCTGAAATAAATTTAAAATGAATAAATAAAATTGAGATATGCCAATAAATGCAACTAGCTCATACCATGCATAATACGATTAATGGACTAAATAATGAGTGAGTTAAAATTACATTTTAAAATACAACAAAAGAAACTTATCTTAAAAAAGAGTATACAGCTCGGCCAGTGTGTCTTAGTGGTTAAGCATCAACCCACGAACCAAGAGATCTTGGGTTCAATTCCTGGTCAGGGTACATGCCTAGGTTGCTGGCTTGATCCCCAGTAGGGGGCATGAAGGAGGCAGTCTCTGGATGTCTCTCTTTCATCCATGTTCCTATCTCTCTATCCCTCTCCCTTCCTCTCTCTAAAAATCAATAAAAACATATTTTTAAAAATAGAAGAGATTACAAAGATTTTAACTTTTGGTGATAATAGAGTAACTAATGAAAATTGACCTATTGTAAATAAAAATAAACTGAACAAAATATATAGTAAAACGATGTTCAGACATTGAATAACACACAGCATAGGCTTCTGATCTGAGAGAAAGAAAATCATTAGGTTAGATTCACTATTGCTCCAACTTTGTACCTGAGCACAGTCTGGACAGTATCTGGACTTATATGTGGAAAAGCAGATTCAAAACAAAGTAGTCCTTTCCACCGATCTGGAAAGGCAAAAATTGGTGTTTAGTAACACTTAGGACTTCTGGTGTCTAGCAGGGTAATGAAGAAAAGTGAGCTGTACGGGAATAGAGTTCCAAAAAATTGCATGTTTATCCAACTGGGAAAAGGATAATGAGTAGACTGAAATTTTACAAGGGCTGGCAAAGAGCACTTGCTAAAGATTTGTGAATTGAAGGAACCCTAAGGATATTATCGTGATAGGAGACATAGTTTTTCTAACTAGCTGGAGTGAAGAAACCTCCTTAAAGACAAAGCACTTGATAACAGCCAAGAGAGGCCACTCTGGAGAAGAGGGACTATTCTAGCCCTCAAGTAAGTGCTACTATAGACGCAACCTAGTGAATCTAAAGACAAGACTCAAAAGAATCAAGCTGATCACCAAGTCTATCCACTGTAAAATAAGTGCCTTCCAAAAAAACACACATCACTTTCTAAAGAAAGTCAACAAAATAGACTTTCAACCATCTAAAATACACAATTTCCAGCAAACAATAAAAATTATGAATTATGCAAAGAATAAAGAAAATGTCACCTCTGACCAGAAATAGAAGCAGTTACTTAGAAATGATTTTTTTTATTGCTTAAAGCATTACAAAGGGTATTACATATATGTCCTTTTTTCCCCCGCCCTTGACAATACCCTGGCTTCCCCTACACACTGGGGGGTAGGGGAAGAAATGATTTTTAAATGAACCAGACAATGAAATTAGCAAAAACAAAGTATATAACAAATGTATTAAAGTGATTGTTACAATGTCATAGCAAGGCCTTAATTCAAGGCCTTAAAAGAATATATGGTGATAGTGAATAAACAAATGAGGAATATCATCAGAGAAGTAGAATTTACAAAAAGAATCAAATAAAAGTCCTTAACATAAAATTATATGAATCCAGTGAATGAATTTAATAGCAACTAGAAGATAGTGGACAAAAGCGTTAGTGAACCTGAAAGAGGTCAATAGAAATTATTCAACCTAAGGAAAAAAATGAAAAACAAAGTTAGAAAGAGAAAATAAAGAGTATATTAATAATCTGGGATAATATCAAGCAATATCAAATTGGAAAATTTAGGGTATTACTTGATATTATCCTAAGAATCTCTGCCAACTTGCAGCAGAATAATACATAGGCAACATCAAAAACTGACTAAAATAAAAGATAAATTGAAAATCTTGGAAGTAGTCAAAGAAAATGACACATTACATAAAGTAGAACAATCACCAAAAAATAGCAGGCTTCTCATCATAAAAATTGGAGAAAAGGATAATGAGACATCTTTCAACAACATAATTATTAACCCAAAATTCTATATGCAGTGAAAAACTATTTTAGAACAGTATTATTCAATAAAGACATTTTCAGAGAAGCAGAAAACTAAAAAATGTCATTTCCAGCAGACCTGCTCTATAAGAAATGTTTAAGAAAGTTCTTCAAACTTAAGGGAATTGCCACATGATGGAATCTCTACGGTAAAGAATGTAGATAATCAAAACTAGTAAACATAAGGGTAAATATGAAAAGTTATATTTTTCATCTTAAGTTTTAAAAGCAAGATTTTACTTTAAAGAAAAATTATGTTCAAAATAAAACAGAGAAAATTGTTTTGAAGACTTTATATGTAGAGACACTATATATAAGTGTGTGTGTATGAATAGTAGCACAAAGCTAACAAGGACAAACAAAACCTTATTGTTCAAAGGTTCTTATATTTACATGAAGAGGCACAATATTAACCCTGAGTAAACTTTGAGTTACACATACTGTAACCCATCTAGTAATAATTTTAATAACAAAATGCCATGTATAGATACAAAGCCAATAAAGGAAATAAAGTAGATAATACAAATATTTAAAAAGGTAAAACAATAAAGAAAAAGAAGGGCAGATAGGCATCTATATAGTATATATAAAAGGCTAAGTGTCCATCTGACCGGTAGCTATGATGTGCACTGACCACCAGGGGGCAGATGCTCAACACAGGAGCTGCCATGACGCCCACTGGCCATTTAAAAATAAACAGCACAATGGACCTGGCTCCGACAAACCAACATTTGGCTTCCCCCAAGTGGGACACAGGCCCCGCCACCATCCCGGAGCGACACCGCACCAAATCGCAGCCAACGCTGCCAAGACCCCATGGCGCAAAATGCGCCCGCAGCCCAGCCAAGCCCAGAAACGGTTGCTGTGGGCCCCCAGTAATGATGTCATGTAGCAACACCAGGCTTCCTCTCCCTAGCGACTAGCCTCCTTGGAGTTTTTTCAGCCCAGGAACATGACTTGCTTTATAGCCAGGTGCAAACATTTTACAGTTTAACCACATGTCTGTGAAGCGTTTTCCTACGCCCCATCTCATTTGATCCTCACAGAACTCCTGGAGTAGGTAGATAGGAGACTCGGTAGAATCCTATTTTCTATTCATTAGCCAGAAAACAGAGATTTAGAAAGCTTAGAAACTTGACCCAACTGAAAAGAAGTAAGAAATGGTGGACCTTGAAAAAGACTTCAGGTTTTCTCACTGTGCAGAATATAGTCAAACACTGCTACAGTTAAATATTTTATTCTTTGTTCTCTCTACATGATCTACAATCATAATCTGCTTCGTGTTGATATTTACTGCTGTGTTGCTGACAATTACCTGAAAGAGAAGTTGGGGTGCTTCACTGAGCTGAAAAAAGTTTAGCTAAATCAGAAAGCAGGTCTAATTAAGCAAGTTCATTCTATATATGTAAAAGGCTAGGTTGACTCGTGATGCGCAGTACATATAAAGCTCTTGCTGGCACCAATCGCACGTGTATGTTTCAATCTGTCATTGCCAATAGTGAATTTGGTTGACACTTCTATTATAGAGAAAGGGCGAATAGCAATATTAAAATATTTCTTCTAATTAATTTCCTTTCAATGTGCACGAATCTGTACACCAGGACACTAGTAACTTAAATAACACCAAATTGAAACATATAAGTAATAAGACTATTAAAAAGCATGAATCAGCTCTAGGATGTCTGCAGTAGGTAAACTCTTAAATATATGCACTGATAGGATGAAAGTAAAAGAACAAAAAAGGTATATTATATCACACAAATTATAAGCATAAGAAAGCTGAATATGGATTATTAGTACCAAAGCAAGTAGATTTTAAAACAGGGCTTATGAACAGAGAGAAAGAGGTTAATTTCACAATGATGAAAGAGTCAATTTATCAAGAAGACAAACAATCATAAGTGATGTTGCTTACCAAGAAAGCCTCATCTATACTAATAAAAGAGTAATATGCTAATTAGACCGGACATCTTCTGGATGTCCTTCCAGACAAAGCTGCAGTGGCTGCTGCTGCTGCGAGGGCCGGGCTGAGGCTCAGGCAAGCTGCGGATGGTGGCTGCTGTTGCGAGGGCCAGGCTGAGGCTCAGGTAGCCATGGTGGCCAGCAGTGGCAGCAGCAGCAGTGTGATGGGTGCGTCACCTTCCCCTGATCGCCTGGTTGCCTCCCACAGAGGTAGGCCAGAGGCAGCAGCAGCAAGGGTGTGATGGGGGCGGTGCCTTCCCATGATTGGCCAGGCCCCTCCTGCAGAGGGAGGCCAGACTGCGGCTTATGCCCACTTCCTACTGGAAGCGGGCCTAAGCTGTCAGTAGGACATCCACTGAGGGCTCCCAGACTGTGAGAGGGGGGCAGGCTGGGCTAAGGGACCACCCCCCAGTGCACGAATTTTCGTGCACTGGCCTCTAGTAATATATAAAGCAAAAGCTGACAGAATTAAAGAGAGAAATACAAATCAAAAGACATAGGTAAAAATTTTAACATACCTCTCTAGAAAAACGTCATTAAAGAATCTGAAAAGCACACCTACCATCTAATTCAGGGGTCCTCAAACTATGGCCCGCGGGCCACATGCGGTCCGCCAAAAACATTTATCCGGCCCACCGGGTGTTTTTGCCGCCGCTGCCTGTCCTGCTTAGCAGCTGACTCTCCCAGGCCTGCAGTGCACATGTGTGGAATGTCTGAGGGACAGTGAACTGGCCCCCTGTATAAAAAGTTTGAGGACCTCTGATCTAATTGGTCTTTACAGAATACTCACACAATAACTGCAGAATATACTTTGTTATAAGTGGTCATGAACCATTTACCTAGGTGACCATATGCTGCAACCTAACATACCATCTGACCATAACAAAGTTAAATTAAAAATAAATAACCACCCACCCCCCTAAAAATCCCCTAATATTTTATATAAAATAGCTTCTAAATAATCCATAGGTCAAAGGACAAATTACAAAGGATATTAAAATATGTCTGCAAATGAATAATAAAAATACAATACACCAAATTTATGGGCAGTACCTAAAGCAGGACTTAGAAGTGCAGATAAAAGTGAACACAAGATGAAATAGAAAATTTGAACAGACACATATCTAATTAAAAGTATAGTTTATTACTTACAAGTAAATATAAATAAATCCTTTTCATAAAGAAAACACAAGGCATGGATGGTTTTACTGGCAAATTCTACCAAGAATTTTCTAAGTGCCAATCTTACACAAAATGTTTCAGAATGTGGAGATGGAGAGAACACTTTCAAACTTATTTTATGAAGGCAGCACTATCCAAAACCTGGCAAAGACATTACAAAAAAGAAAATGTCTAAGATCAACATCCATCATAAAGATGTAAAAATTCTTAATGTAACCACTCAGGAACTTCATCTCTTTAACATGACCCTTTCTTCCTTCTGTTCTTCCACTCCCTTCCTTAATCATTAAGTCTATAGGACACCAGTTTCAGGTCAGCGTCAATTTTTCTTAAGAACAGAGCTTCAGGTCTGTTGACCATAGAAACAGAGTTTCAGTCAAGCTAAAGACAACATCTTGACTTCAGTTGTGTTTCAGCCCTATGCCCATGGAAGAGGAACAACCATCCAGATCACACCCTAATGAAACCAGAGAGAAAGATGTCATAGCTAACATCAGGACCCATACAATGACCAATTACTCCCTACCCTGCCCCAAACAAACAGTAGAGCCACCATGCCAGTTCCTTTAGCCACCATAATTAATGATTTTCCCCTCTATAACCCTTCCCCTGAAAGCCACCCGGAGCCTGGTCTTTGAGCAAAAGCTCACCTGTGATTCCGGTGTGGACTATTTTCTTAAAAATAAATCTGTACTTTCTTGGCTGCAAACTCCTGTTAGCACTTATTGGGTTTTGATGCAGGCAGGCAAACAGACCCCTTTAGTTTGATAACATTAACAGAATGTTAGTAAATGACACCTGTAATCTACAAAAGGATAATAGAAACTGGGTAAATGGGGTTTCAAGGAATACAAGGTTGTTTTAACATTTAATGTCAATTATTGATTCATTTGAGTAATAGACTGAAAAAGAAATAGGTAGGATGTTTGTTTATAGCACTCTTATTCCATTTCATGCCAATTAAGCAAGAAAAAGAAACAAACATAAAGTTTGGAAAGGAAAAATAAAATCTGTCTTTAATTGCAAATAACATAATTGTTTACATAGAAAATCTGAAGAAATTTATAAAACAACTACTACAAGTAGTAGGTGAAGTTAGCAAAGTTGCGGGGTACAAAATTAATGTATTAGCAACATAGAATACAAACTAAAAATCATTCCTTATACAATAATGTCTAAAAACAAGAAACATCTAGTAATAAATTTAACAAATGATTGCAAAATCTCAACACAAAACAATCACAAAACATTCCCAAGAAAAAAATTAAGTAAAATCTTAATTCATGGAGATAAACAGTATTTTGGATTAGAGCATTCAAGATTGTTAAAACGTTAATTCTCCATCTTAAACACAAGCCAATGTAAACCACAACAAGCATTTCTTGTAGAAATATAAAAGCTGACTCAAAATTTATTTGGAAATATAAAATAAATAACCAAAAAATCTTGGGGGAAAATTAAAATGGAGGGCTTACATCATCTAACATCTAGCTTTATTACAAAGACAGTAATTAAGACATCTTGACTTTGTTTTATAATAAAAAAATAGATCAATTGAAAACCTACAAAGTCCAGAAATAGGCCCACACTTGGTACAGCACAATTGCATTTGCTCAAAGGCACTAAAACAAATCATCAGGGAAAGTATTTTCAAGAAACAAAGCTGAACAACTGAATATCTATATGAAAAAACATGAAGCTCAAACTCTCCCTAACCTCAAACATAAAAATTAACCTGACGTGTATTATAATCTAAGTGCTAAAACTAAAGTTTTAATAGTTATAAAGGCAAACAAAGGAGCCATAATGAAATGCTACTATACCGCTATTCAAATTACTGAAATTAAAAAGAAAAATGCCATGTTTGAAGCATTTAGAACTCATACATTGCCACTGAGAGTGCAAATTGTACAATAGTTTAGGAAGAGATTTTAGCAGTTTCTTACAAAGTTAAACTTATACCTACCCTATGACTTAGTAATTCCACTATTATGTATTTTTCAAGAGAAGTTGATACGTGTACAAAAGGGTTTTAAAGAAGTTTTGGCATTTTGGTCATAAAAGCTGAAAAAGTGTCTTGAATAAGCTACTGTGGTATAAGAATTATTTTGAGGTGAAGGCTTTTGAATTCTGAAATCTGCTCTCTGCCTAAAAGCAGAACCTCCCAAAAGAACTCAATTGTTTTAAATCCTTTTTCCAGGAACAACTCTAATCTTCTCTTCTGGAGACAAGAAGTCCTTGACATTATACCAAAGCAGACATTGTCACAAAGCTATCATATCTCCTATCTATTCTCTTAAGGGCCTTTCCAAAAACTCATTTATTTTTTCAAAAGTTTTCATTTCTCTTTTGTCTTCTAATAAGTCATTTGTTCTCCCAGATGTGTCCCACTACCCCCCATTTCCTATTAAAATAGTATGTAAGTCCCAAATTCTAACCAACTTGAATTACATTTCTTTGTGAATCCCTACCCCCGCTTCGCCATCCCCCACCTCCCCCGCCACACACACACACTCACACACACTCCCTGGCTAATCTGCTTTGATTTGTTTAATTTGCCAGACCTCAAAGACAGAACCTACCAGGGCAGAAGAAAAGTTTTATTTCTGAAAAAGTCAATTGCTAGTAAAAACTCCCACAATATCCATTCAGAGCAGACTGAATAAATGAATTGTACATTATACATAGAAGTATTAATCAGCAATAAAATGGGGGGAAAAAACTCCTAATAGTTGAAACAACATGAACAAATGTTACTGACATTATACTGAATGAAAGATGTCATAGGACATAATGCATAATTTTGTCATACTATATGATATAAATATTCTAAATTTTGATAGGAGTGTGGGTTGCAGGAGTGTACCCGTTTTCAAAACTCATAGAATTTTACATTTATAATTTGTGAATTTCACTGTATATAAATATTAACTATACATTAACACAAACTTTGAATTATTTTCAGTATGCTTACTTTCACAATGGTGTGGATTAGAATTCTGAAAGCATTTTCTATGTATTCTAGGCATTATTCAGTGAGAAAATAGAAGTCAGGCTTTTTTTTTGAAGAAGCAAGTTACAAATACAAAGGGAGAGAAATAGATGTACCATGTTTCATCGGATTGGAATAGAAAAGTATTAGTATAAAATAATTGCATATATTTAGAATATGTAATACATATGTAAATATTATATACTAGTGGTCCAGTGCATGAAACCAGCAGTTGGACATCCCTCTCACAATCTGGGACCACTGGCTCCTAACCACTCACCTGCCTGCCTGCCTGATTGCCTCTAACTGCCTCTGCCTGCCTGTCTGATTGCCCCTAACCCCTCTGTCTGCCTGCCTGATTGCCCCTAACCTCTCTGCCTGCCTGCCTGATTACCCCCAACTGCCATCCCCTGCCGGCCTGATCTTGTCCCCAACTGCACTCCCCTGCCAGCCTGATCTTGCCCCTAACTGCTCTCCCCTGCCGGCCAATTTGGTTCTGATTGGTTGGTTTCTATGCCAGTCAGCGTCAAAAGCTCCACCTCCTAGGCAGCCATTGGCTCCTCACAGTTCACCCAGATTTGGTTTTGATTTGCCAGTTTCTATGCCAGTCAGCATGAAAAGCTCCGCCTCCTAGCAAGCAATTGGCTTCTCACAGTTGACCCAGATTTGGTTCTGATTGGTCAGTTTCTATGCCAGTCAGCGTCTCCGGGCCTATCTCCAGGCCTGATCTGA
Organism: Myotis brandtii; assembly: GCF_000412655.1. NCBI lineage: Eukaryota > Metazoa > Chordata > Mammalia > Chiroptera > Vespertilionidae > Myotis > Myotis brandtii. The sequence goes on along the minus strand of NW_005363209.1, from coordinate 1,276,597 downwards.
GAGGTGGGGCTGATCAGCAGCCCCCGTGAAGGCCCAGAGAGAAAGAGAAAGAGAGGCGAAGGCTGATCAACAGCTGCCATGGAGGCTGTGGATCAGACCCTGCCTCTCAATCCTGGCCTCTCTCCAGGCCTGATCTGCAGACTGCTTGGCAGTCAGTGCTGGGTTGCTGTGCCCGCACCCACAGCAGTCAGTGCTGGCTTTCCACAGCAACTCAACACTGACTGCAGGACTGACTTCCGGTGTTGGGTTGAGCCTTTGGCCGGTCGTTATGGACCCTGGGTTTTTATATATTAGGATATGTTACACACATCCTATCTAATAATAGAGAAACATGGTAATTAACCGTAACTTCGCTACCCTTCCCATTGGCTAATCAGCGAGATATGCAAATTAACTGCCAACCAAAATGGCGGCCAGCAGCCAGGCAGCTGAAGCGAACAGGAGGCTTGCTTGCTCCAGTGATGGAGGAAGCCAAGGTTCCCTGACTGCCGCTGCTGGCCTCTGAGCTGCAGTCTAAAAAACAATGTTGCAATTATAGAAGCTAAACAAACCCCAGAAACCTGCTTTCAGCCAGCCGGGCCTCAGAGCTGGAGTTGCAACAGTGTTTCAATTATAGAAGCCAAACAAACCCAGATACCTGCTTTCAGCAGCCGAGGTCTCAGAGCTGGAGC
>NW_005363209.1:1274050-1275143 GCF_000412655.1 Myotis brandtii | reverse complement strand
CTGCTCCCCGCTGGCAAGTGGACATCCCCCGAGGGCTGCCGGGCTGCCAGAGGGATGTCTGATTGCCATCTTAGGCCCAATCTCCCGGGGAGCGGGCCTAGGCCAGCAGGTGGTCATCCCCTGAGGAGTCCCAGACTGTGCGAGGGCACAAGCTGGGCTGAGGGCCCCCCCCCCGAGTGCACAAATTTTTGTGCACCAGGCCTCTAGTATATATTATATAAAAACACACATGTGCACATTTATATATGTTTTCTGGCTCTATCAACTAATACATGACACTGATAGCAATCTAGACTCTCTTGTTGTTTTCTACTTATCATTTTCCAGTAACAAGAACCAGGAATACATGGAGAAATGGTCGATTCCTAGGCTTTGGCAGAAACTGTACAAGATAAGCCTGGAACAGCTTCTTGTAACACAATTAAGGAAGTGCTAAGAGACTATTGGGGGCATGTCAAAAGGACACAGGAGCCAACCTGAAGGGGCTCATACTTGGTTAAATCTAGGATAAATTGAGGAACATCCTATCTAATAAAGAGGGAATATGCTAATTGACCCTCACGCCTTTGCAAAGATGGTGGCACCCACAGCTAATAAGGAGGGGATATGCTAATTGACTGCCCTGCCCTCAAAGATGGTGGTGCCCAGTCCCCTCAGCCCCACCTCTCATTCTATCATATCTACCTTCCTATCTACCTACCTGGGGGCAGGCTAGGCTGCTCCACGCACCTGCCTCTGGAGTCCCCCAATCCCCTCAGCCCCCCAGCCCCCCAGGGCCAGCCTGAGGCAAAGGCAAGCCTTGGATGGCGGCTGCTCAGCTGACACCCAAGGCTCAGGCAAGCCTCAGATGGCAGCTGCCCAGCTGCCCAGGGCGCCAATTGTTGGGGTCCAACCCCAGCAGGTCCAGGGGTTCCCAAAGGTGTGGGCGGAGTTGGCAAAGAAGGAATGACACAGAGACAGCATTCAGTTGATCAGCAGCCTATCCAGGTTCTCTAGCCAGGATCTCCAGCCAAGTTCTGTGTTTATTGTCCTGTTACATCTGTATTTATACCAGTTGATTTTAATCCTATCCATTCTATTCCAAAGGTTAGGG
>NW_005363209.1:1273548-1273921 GCF_000412655.1 Myotis brandtii | reverse complement strand
GCCTGGCACTTAGTTAAGGGGTTTTATTCCCTCCCTAACTCCAGGGAAAAATCCCCACCTGGGGAAACAACCTTTCTCGGAGAGGTGACCTTGGAGCAAACATATTAAGAACAGTATGCCATATATACCAGGTCCCTTGAAACATATGCTGTTCAGATGTTTCTTCCCTGCAGTGACTGTGTCAAGCAGCAAGGATGGACTGGCTTCCAGCACTGTCCGAGGCTCGGGTAACCAGAGCCTGCTGAGGCTTGCACTGCCAGCAGTGGCAGCATCAGAGGTATGATGGGAGTGTTGCCTTCCCCTGATTGCTGGGTCGTCTCCCACCCCTGAGGGCTCCTGGACTGTGAGAGGGGGCAGGCCGGGCTGAGGCCTC
>NW_005363209.1:1269403-1273474 GCF_000412655.1 Myotis brandtii | reverse complement strand
GGGGCAGGGAGGGAGGAGGGTGAGGGGTGGGGGGACTGGAGGGAGGTCAATGGGGGGAAATTCTTTCAACAATAAAGAATTATTTTTTCAAAAAGAGAAAGACAAAAAAGAGAAATAATGATAGTAAGTAAATAATACAAATGGATTATAAGTCATTGAATAAAATAAGTACCAATAAGTCATTTGAAATAAGGAAATAGATGAAAAAGGAAAGCCCTCCCTCTGACTAATAATTATAGAAGAAATAAACGAGTTGAAAATCACCAACAGATGCTATAATTAATGGGTAAAATTTTGATAAGAGACAGAATATTTGCAAGACACAAAGTTTCTCATCACAAATTAGAATCAAACTATTTCCATGTAAGTTACATACTAATTATAAAGAAGAAAGAAGTATCTGTATAGTTAGAGAAACCTATTTCTATAACACAATGCACTAAATGGTCAAAGTGAACATCACTAAAGTTGGATCTTGTTGCTTATAGTTATAATGCACTTAAGAAAACACATCAGTGTTATTCCTGCCAGAGATACTAAATGTAAATTTCATCATAAGGAAACATTAGACAATCCAAAATTGAGGAATATTTTACAGAATCACTAGTTTGTACTTTTCAAAACCTCAAGGTCAACAAATAGAAGAAGGCTCAGCAGCAGCTCTTCCAGATGAAAGGATTCTAAAGATCTCTGGCACTCTGTAATGCCACATTATACCTGGGGAAAAATAGTTATGAAGGGCATTCCATGTCAATTTACAAATTTAAATATGAACTGTTGGTTAGATAATAGTACTAAATTACTGTGAAATTATAATTTACAAAAAACATTTTTATTGACTTAAGAGAGAAAGGGAGAGGGAGAGATGAAAACATCAATGACGAGGGAGGATCATTGATCTGCTGCCTCCTTCACACCTCCCACTGGTGATTGAGCCTGCAACCCAGGCATGTGCTCCTATAGGAATTGAACCATAAACTCCTGGTGGACACTCAACCATCAAGCCACCTCGGCTGGGTGGAATTCTGTGATTTTGATCATTTTAAGAGAATGTCTCTATTCTTTGAAAGACCCACTCAGATTTTTAAATGTAACAGGAAACAATGTTGCTAACTCTGTTTTAAACAGTTCAGAAAAAAAAAAAAGTATATGTACAGATGACAGAAAGATAGAATCACAGAAAAAAAAAAAGGACAAAAATGTAAATAAATCCCGGCCAGCGTGACTCAGTGGTTGAGAGCATCAACCTATGAACCAGGAGGTCATGGTTCTTTTCCCAATCAGGCTACATGCCTGGGTTGCAGGCTCAATCCCCAGTGTTGGGTGTGCAGAAGGCAGCCAATCAATGATTCTCACTCATCATTGATGTTTCTTTCTCCCTCTCCCTTCCCCTCTCCCTTCTTCTCTGAAATAAATAAAAATATATATATTTTTAAAAGTAAACAGTAAATTGAGATAAAGTTCTTATTGGAGTCTCAGAAATATTCTTGCATCTTTTCTGTTAGCCTGATATAATACTAAAATAAAAACTTCCAAGAAGAGTAACACACAATCACTCATTTGGGGAATCATAAATATCCTTTCAATTTTGCTAAGTATAATGTTAACTTTTGTAAACACTATTTAGAAAGGGATATCCAAGATTATCCTAAAGCTAACTGAAAATCAAATATAAACTTTATAGGGAAAATTTTAACATTGCAGCTTATATACATATTATTTATGGAATTATATTTTTATTTTACTTAAAAATTTATATTTATAGGGGATTCCTATAATTTTCACCTTGTTTCCTCTGTAATATGTCTGTAATATGATAATTTTTCATGGACACTATATCAATATCATTGAAAATTTAGAAATTGTGATTCGACATCCCTTAGCTATTCTATTCTTATATTATTTCCAAATTCAGATTATTATATTCTATTACTTTTTAACTTATTCCGTGTGCATTATTAATTGGTATCATTGCTATTCTATTGTTTTGTTCAATAAAATATTCTGGTTGGTAACAAAATGTGTTGTATTTCAACAACACAGGTTTTCTTCAAAAAACTCAGAGATCAGAGGAAAATGCATGAGTTGAGCCACTTTGGACTGAAAAAACACACCCACAAGGAAATGACCTACTTTTACTATTTCACAGTTCTTTTTTTCTAAACCACAACTTCCTTCCATTGATTCAACCTAAATAATGCATTGTTTATTAAGTACAGTCATTCATAAAATAAACAATGTTGTGCTTATTGCATTAAAGTTTAATATGGTGTGGTGTATGAGTCAGGGGAGTATATTCATGAACAATATAGTAATAGCTTCAAAAATGGAAGGTAGCAGATTTAAACACATCAATTTATTTTTAAACCAAATCTGAATCATCATTGTCATTGTTAAGTATATATAAGACATTTCAAAACAACATTTTGTCTTTATTAAACTTATTTTTCTATAGTGTCCCTAACTTGTTATTAGGCACATAAAGTGATTTTTAATTAATCTAAATTTGAAATTATCTGTGTCACTGGTACTTCTACCAAATAGCTATCAAGGACAGTGTCTGGAACATATGACATAGATATACAGATAATTAGCTCTGCTACTTACCATATCTGAATATAAAAAGTCATAAAAATGCATTAAACATTCTTCTTGACTATATGTGATACAGGATATATCATTGTACTTTATTTTATATACCTAACTCAATTAAATAGTACTGGTATATACCTGATAGGTTTTCTTTTTTAGATTCCATTTTTTTTTTTTTGCTGTTTCTATAAGAAAATAATGATAGTTAAACTCTTATTTCTCACAAGTAATGTTTCTAATGATCCAGGTTGACCTTCTTGGCATAATTAATTCAAGATCTAAGCTGTCCTCATTTTTAAGCTATCTTCAATTAAATAGGATATAATTGCTTTTATGTTGGGTTCTGTTTTACTTTTTATTTAAATTGCATTATATTTTTATTGTATAACTAGAGGCCTGGTGCACAGATTTGTGCACTGGTGGGGTCTCTCAGCATGGCTTGCGGGGATTGGGCTGAAACCAGCATCCAACATCCCCCAAGGGATGTAGTAGTGTGTGAAGCAGCAGGTGGTCGGGGAGGAGCCGCTCCTGCTCATCCCAGCCTCACTCATCCTGGTCAGCTGAGCTTTGCTTCCACTGTGGGAGCGCACTGACCACCAGGGGGCAGCTCCTGCATTGAGCGTCTCCCCCCTGGTGGTCAGTGCACATCATAGCAACCAATCGACAGGTTGTTCGGTCCTTCGGTCGCTTAGGCTTTTATATATACGGATGGTTTTATACTGGAAATAGGTATCTAAAATATAACCAATTTATGCATATTTTCTAAAATATATTAATGGTATACTTGTAAATATAATTTACATTATTAACATTCTAGAGGCCTGGTGCACGAAATTTTTTCACGGGAGGGTTGGGGGGAGGATCCCTCAGCCTGGCCTGCACCCTCTTGCAATCCGGGACATCCCTCTTGCATTCCAGCACCACTGGCTCCTAACTGCTCACCTGCCTGACTGCCTGATCGCCCCTAACCACTCTGCCTGCCTGCCTGATCACCCCTAACCGCCTCTGCCTGCCTGCCTGATCACCCCTAACCCCTCTGCCTGCTTGCCAGATCCCCCCTAACCACTCGCCTGCCTGCCTGATGGCCCCTAATTGCTCACCTGCCTGCCTGATCGCCCCTAACCACCTCTGCCTCAGCCCCCACGGCTGTGGCTTCATCTGGAAGGACATCTGGAATGATGTCCAGAAGGTCGTTCAGCTGTCTGGTCTAATTAGCGTATAACACTTTTATTATTATAGACTAGAGGCCCGGTGCACAAAAATTTGCACCGGGGGAGGGGGGTCCCCCAGCCCGGCCTGTGCCCTCTCGCAGTCTGGGACCCCTCGGCAGATAACGACCAGCTGGCTTAGGCCTGCTCCCGGGTGGCAGAGGGCACGCCCAATCCCTAAGTGCAGCCCCTGGTCAGGCTCAGAGCAGGGCCGATTGGGGAGTTGGGGCGCCGCCCCATCATGCACAGAGCAGGGCGGATCGGGAGGTTG
>NW_005363209.1:1255875-1268808 GCF_000412655.1 Myotis brandtii | reverse complement strand
TTTTTTTTTTTTTTTTTTTGGGCCAGCTTTAGCTCTGAGGCCTTGCTGCTGAAAACATAGATACAATGTTGCGGTCCGAGCCCGGCTGAATGGAAGCCCTTTTCTGGGGTTTTGTTTAGCTTCTTATTTGCAACATAGTATATAGTTGCTTAGAGTTGCAACTGAGAGGCTGGCAAGTGAGGCGGGGAACGTTGGAGTCCGCAGCAAGCAAGCCTCCCTGCTCGCTTCAGTGCCTGGCTGCCGGCCGCCATCTTGGCTGACAGTTAATTTGCATATACTCACTGATTAGCCAATGAAAAGGGTAGCGGTCGTACGCCAATTACCATGTTTCTCTTTTATTAGTGTAGATTACCTTATTGCATGTTTCTATATTTATGCAAACTCCATTATTTGATCTTTATGCGATGAAGCTTGAGAACCAGCCTGTTTTAAGTTAGGACCCATATTTTCTTCATCTTTCACCCTATTTCTGTAGTGTCTAGCATACTGCACTCTCAGCCAATTAGTGTCTTTTAAATTGGAAAGTCCTACTTTTTTCCAACTTATTTTTTATAGTGTTAAAATGTGAAAGGAAATCTCCACCAAAGCTCAGAAAGGGAGTACATTTTGAATGTGATGTTTTTGCTAAAAAAGTCTATTTGGAATTCCCCTGTTTTAGGTAATATTGCCTTAGTTCCCACTACTTCCATCCAAGCAAATACTTAGTGCATGGGAATAAACAATGGACACAAATGTTGTTTGGGAAACAGATGCTGTTTCCATTTGGTAATATGTCCATTACAGAGCTTTGCATATTATTCAGAAGCTCATGTTCATTACCATAGTAGGGAGTAACGTAGAGAGTAATGACTATTCGTTGAACACTTACACTGCACCATGTTTATGGTAGACACTGACCAAATGCCATAATTGTCATTTATATCAGGCATAGAGTGTTTGATTTACATGCTCAAATATGAAAAATGGGATCCTTTTTATGTCATGTTTTGTGAAATTATAGCCAACATTCATAACTTACTAAGTGCAAGGTAGATGCTATTAATAGCTTTGGCTTGCATATGATGGGAAAACTAAATCCTAGAGAGTTTAAATGACTTGTGAGTAAAAAGTGGAGCCAGAAATCTATATCCAGAACTTATGCTTTTAACTTCTACATTCTATTATTATTTCCCAAAACTAGATGGGGGAGTGGGTGTATGGAGAAATAATTATGCTCCCCAAGCAAGAAAGATATGGTCTCTTTGTGCCATTTAACATATTTCAAATATATTCAATAAGCATTTATTGAGAACATACTAAGGGAATGTTAAAAAAGAAAGGAAGAAAGAAAAAAGGGAGAATTTTTTTAGGGCTACCTCATAACATTAATTCAAATCAATACACACGTAATAAAGGCTTACTATATGCCAACTGATATCCTCATCCCAGTAGAAGCAAAGATCTTTGCCTTGTATAGGAATTTGTAATGCTGTTGGAGTTAGACAAATATGTCATGTAGTGGGGTAGGTATAGTAGGACACCAAAACAGATGTGCCTGGTCAGGGAAAACTAGGTAAGTCTCTAAGAAAAGATCCAAATTTTGAGTTGGGAGCAGTGGTACGAGATATCAGATATCAGAACTAGCATACTGAAATGCTGAAGTGTGAATTAGCACAGTATGGTCAGAGTATGAACTGTGTGTTGAATAAAAGAGATGAGGTGATTAGCAAATGAACCTGGAGATCAGCCAGAAGCCAGAAATAATAGTCAGTACTAATGAGCCATGGTATTATTGGTTAGCTTTTCTCAGAAAGAACTTTCTGTCCTAAAACCACTGACTGGGAAATGCAGGATGTGGCACAAGTAGTTTTACAGTTGTGAGTACACAAAACACAAGAGTTTATTCTTGTATTATTAATTATTGTATTATTTTCCATATGAACAACTGTAATCCCACTTTTGCCCCACCCTGTATATGTTGAGCAGCAAAAAAGCAGTAATTGGCCATCAGCACATAGATATCTAGGTATTGGACAGTCAACTCAACAGGCATGTCCTGATCATTGCCTTTAGAAAAGGCCAACAACTCTTTAAGAAGCTGGAAGGGAAGCTCACTCACACCCATCTGAGAATGAGTCCTCGGGCCTTTATTCTTCCAGTCTTCATTTTAGAAGGCAGAATCATTCCCTGTCCAGACCTAAAGTGCTGACAACATTTTAGCCAACTCCAGTCATTTCTCTCCATGAGCCCTTGAGCCCAAGGTAGCATTTCCTTTGGATTTGGTTTCTTTGTTTTGCCACTCTCATTCCTTTGGGGGCTTGCACATGTGACCTTAGACTGTAGTCTTGTCACTGTCGGGGCTGTCACTTTCCATGCCTTGGTTGGATAAATGCATGATGTACAGAATTGGATTCCACATCACTGTATTTCACTCATTTGATAAGAACTCTGCTATCTCCTCTCAGAAATCACTGAGCTCACTATTATCTCAGTCAATACTAAACTTGCTTTTTGATATGGAATCTTGACACATTCCCTGAAATTCCCCCAGCATTTCAGTCTTATTTGCCATCATCTGTCCTACACTATTGTGCAAGCTTTATGGAGTGACTTACTATGCCTTTCCATTCTTTCTCTTGCTTCTAATATAAACGATCATGCCTCATATCAAGTCCAAGATAGGAAAATTATACCATCTTGTTGTGAGGACCTTACAATTTCAAGACTATTGTGCGGTGATAAATCTGCATCCCCTTACATCGGTTAAAGGTATGGATGGAGCTTATCTAGGGCAGATTCCACAACTGGAACAGACAAAATAGAGTATTCCGAGGCGATCCTGCCAATCATGACATTGGCTCAGTAGCTCTTTCTGCAACAATCAAAGCATCTAGTAACAGTTTCACTTGCTGAAAATTGTCATTTAGTACATAAATCCTAACACCACCACCAAGACGGAAGTTGATGCCATTGACTTAACTCTTATCAAAAGCATGGATAGAGTTAAGCAAAAGTGTTCACTTCATAAAATTCACTGAATGTGCATGTATAATTTGTTCACTTTCTGTTAAATTTAGTATAATTCAGTAAGAGTTTACACAAAGCAATAAATATATACTAAAATGTATAATGAGAAATGTTCAACTCAACTAATTATAAATAGTCACATTGGGTGATTTTTGATGTATTGCTTTTGGTATTAGGGCACTAAAATAATATAGCTTATAAAATAGCAACCTCTGTTTATTTTGTTATTTTGTTTCTTTTCCAAATTTATATGAATTAAAATAATATACATGTCTATATATGTGTGTATGTATATATTCATATATTATTTTTAAATTAATGAATTATTTAGTTCAATTAAATAATTAAAAATAAATGAATAACACACACATATATATATATACACACACACACATGACTATCATTAGCTATAGATAAGAAATTAAAGAGTTCTATGACTTAAATTTTATATCCACAGTATTCATTTCAAGCTATCAAATATTTAATACCAGCTATTCTTTGGGATTTGTTAGCATATCTTTTAAAACTTGCCTGCGGCAACTACAAGAATGAATGTAAAAAGTGGTTTTGATTATCGTTTTGGATTGTCAACCTTGACAGTTTGGGTGGAATTTATAGCCATGAAGAAAGAAAACAGACACTTACACCAGTGTACCTTTATCCTTTTCCTGGGGAAGATTCTCTCCCAAAATAACTAAAGAGCTTGTTATTTGTCAGAAGAATTACACAGCCGAGCTCCTTGGGAGTAATCTGGAGCATGCGAGTCTGGAAACAAGAATCTTCTAGTGACCAGTTTGGATCTACAGGCACATACTAAGACTTAAAAAAAAAATGCCTTTTAGCAAACTTAAAACCCCATTGTATTTTATAACTGCAATCAGGAAGAACAGAATACTTTGAACTCATTTTATATTAAGCAGAAATATAAGAGGAGTATACATTTAAAAATAGAAGGTTGACTGTTAAGGAAAAAATAAAACCAAGTCATTACTCTTTTTTTTTGGCTAGGATATAATCAAAGGGTAAACTTTTTCCTGTATCCAGATGGTTTAGAGAAGCAACTCAGGACTATCCCCTCTAGGGAGGGACCTGAAAGAAACATAACTATGAACTTTATGACTATAGAAATCCAGTGGTGTCCCTGAGAATGTTTGTATTCTCTTACCTACTGCCTAACCAACACTTGAATAATTCATTAAAATGGGGGTTTAAAGGATTGGCTGTTGAAACGCCTATCTTGTTTCCATGGGGTCAGGTTCCGAGTAAGCTCCGCTCTGCTGTTCCTAAAGCATGGATAAACTGCATTGGTAAGAGGAGGATGGTGCCAGAGAAATAGAACTGAGGACTGCTGCCTTCAGGTTTTTCCTTAAACTCTTTCACAATTTGATTGGAAGCTGAATTTCAAGATTCTTTGTTACTCGCACCTGTGCATCATAATTGCTGAGGCATATTATCATCCATCCTTACATTGAGTCTGCATATAGCTTTACCCTGAAATCCACATGTCTTTGTGAGGCATACATTTTTTTTTCATTTAAGTCCTTTTATTACAGTGGTGCCAGCTACTGCTGCTATCGTTAAATGCCTGTCAGCATTTCCATTAAAAACCTTATTTTCAGGGGATTTATAACCTAGCCATTTTAATTCACATTCTGCTGAAAGTTGCCATCGAAATTCTCAACATACAGTAGGCACTATTTTCTTTTATCGCCAAATTTTATTTGAATCTGTTTATCTGCCTGAGATTTAGCAATGTGTAAAACCCTAATATTGTGATGAAAGAAAAGTAGAGATGTTTTCTAAAGTAAAGATGTACACATGCAAACCTAAATAAGAGCTGTAAAACTTGTCTGACCCCTGATAAGCAAATGGGCAATTTGAAACCATTATTTTTTTAGTGTGCTAATATTTTATACTCATATTTTTATATTTAAAAATATATTTTATTGTGAACACCAATTCGTATAATGAAAAGTTATGGTCACTTCAGCAAAGCATTTTGTTCACTCTAATAGGCTTATTGGCATCATGAAATCCTATATAATTAAAGCCTAACATGCTAAGTGTCCAGTTGTCCAGGCGGCCGTTCAACCAATCAAAGCGTAATATGCTAATGATATGCTATGGCCACTCAACCGCTCACTATGATGTGCACTGACCACTGGTAGGTTAGCTTGCTGCTGGGGTCTGGCAGATTAGGACTAAGCGAGATAGGCCAGACACACCCTGGAGTCCTCCCGCAGTCCCTCCCTGGTTGGCCAACCTTCCACGTCCCTCCCTGGCCCCAATAGTGCACTGGTGGGGTCCCTCAGCCTAGCCTGCACCCTCTCGCAATTTGGGAGCCCTCAGGGGATATTGGAGAGCCGGTTTCAACCTGATCCCACAGGCCAGGCTGAGGGATCCCACTGGTGCATGAATTTGTGCACCGGGCTTCTAGTATAATGTAAAGCCATAACCCTCTTATAGTAAAATAAAAAGTTTTAATGTATAAATTTGACACTTTTTTTAGAAATTTTATCCACTTTTGCTTTTATTCTTAATGAAAGAAACCATGATTTAATTTTTTTCAAAATAAAAAATGAGTCTGGATGGCATGGCTCAGCGCTTGAGTGTGAACCTATAAACCAGGAGGTCATGATTCGATTCCTGGTCAGGGCACATGCCCAGGTTGCAGGCTTGATCCCCAGTGGGGGGCATGCGAGAGGCAGCCAATCAATGATTCTCTCTCATCATTGATGTCTCTATATCTCTCCCTCTCCCTTCCTCTCTGAAATCAATAAAAATATATTAAAAAATAAAAATAAAATGATTTTACATCACCTGGCTTCTTTAAATCATTTTTATTGTTAGGATAAGTATATACTGATCATTTTTAAATATTCTAAAAACACACAATTAATATATATTGAATAAACAGAAGAAAACAAATCATCTCAGGTTTTATTGCTGCTGAATGCATTAAGAAAACGCAAGGACCGGCAATCTAAATTTGTAGGGATTTTATAAATAAAAACAGGTATGGCAAGAGAGTGCCCAGATGAACACAGATAGCTAAGTGACCAAAAAGAAAAACCTTCATGCAAACCATACAACACAGGCATAAGAATATTTGGAACTTTTCCAAAAAATAAGAACAATTTGTTGAAAGGGGATAACTGTAAGGATAGTGGCATAATTGCCCTTATTATGTAGTATCATTAGCATTTGCCCTATGTCTGGAACTGATTTTATGCTTTACCCTACCTCATTTAAGAATCCTAATGACTTTTTTATATGGGAATTATTATTATGCTCACTTTAGATATGAAGAAATGTAGGCTAAGTAAATTAAAGTTGTTTGCCCAAAATCAGACCAAATGAGGTGATAGAGCCAAAACTTAACTAATTCTTAAGGCTGGGACCTACTTGGTCAAAGGTATAAAAATTGAATGGAAAGAAGATATATTAATTTTGCATACACATGTGCATGCATCTAAAATATAAAAGTAAGAGTAAGTTACATTTAACTGCTCTCTGATTCTCTGTTTCTTTATGTCTATAATGCAGTGGCTAGATATCTAGCTAAAAGCATTTCGTCATTCTGCATGAGTCAGTGAACCAGCACTCTGTTGCCAAATCCCATTCTTTTTTAAATGGAATTTATTGGGCTGACATTGGTTAATAAAACCACAGGTTTCAAGTGTACAACTCATTAAAGCATCATCTGCATACTGCATCATGTGCCCATCGTCCAAAGCAAAGTCTTTTCCTTTCCTCATTTACCCTCCTTTGCCCCCCCTCACTTTCCCACTGGCTATCACCATACAGTTGACATATACATATAATTTACTCAGCCTCCTCTGACAGTCACCAGACTCTTCAAAGAAAAAAGGGAGAGGACACAAATAAACAGAATTAGAAATGAAGGAGAAGGAGTAACAATGGCACAGCACCATATTTCCCTATTAAAGCTATGCTCTAATGTCCTGTTTCAGATATCAGACATCTTGGTTAAAAGTCATAGTCCTGGGAACTATATTTTATTGCAGTGTAAAAACAAGTAAATTAATAGCTACAGTACAACATCATTATAGACTTGGATAGAAATGTGAACAGAGTTATGAGAGCACATAAGAGGGATGTTTCACTCAGCTACGGAATGGGGAAATTGAGGATGGTTGGGAAAGAAAACTAGATGAGGGGTATTTGAACTGAATCTTGAGGAATGGACTTATGTAAGAGTTCCAAAGCAGGTAAGATGGAGAAGTTTGAAGGGGAAGTTTTTAATGCAGGGACGTTTCAGGTAGTGTGTGCAAGGCATGAAGCGGTAAAAGAGCAAAGCACATTCAAATATCTTCTCACAGTTTAATATGATCAGAACATGGAACGACTGGGAAGTGAGCGCCAGAAGACAGGCAGCAGACTTCTCAGTCCAAAGAAAGCAGTGTAGGTTTAATCATGAAAGTTATGACGATTCACTGAAGGCTGAAATCAGAAAGAGCACCAAATTACAAATGGCTAGTTAAGCAGTCTAGGAGAGTGACACAATCAGTTTTTCATTGTAGAAAGATGAATCCGCAGGTCCATGGAAAAGGCTTTCATGGAGAGGACAGGGAAACAGGACAGGTGCTTTCTGATTCCCAAAATTGTTCTTCCTCCATTTTTCCAGGCTGCCTCTCTGGAACTTCCATAGGTAACTGAGAGGTTTATCCTGGTGCCTGTGCTCAGTTGATAATCATGAAGAAATACTCAATCACCCCCACCTCCAACCCCGGCTAGGTTCACTTAAGGTATTTAAATTCCTAGGAATCCTTCAGAAGATAAATGGTGTTGTCATAACTTCACTGAATCTTCTGCACAGTTAATGTACACAACAAGTAAGCCCAAGTTTGGAGACAGGTTCTAGGATTTCATCATGCCTAGAATGGTTTCTAGAACATACAGATAAGATCATGGTCACCTAGATTTAAATGTGGAGGTTTTAAACACCAAGTCATGCCCTAACCGGTTTGGCTCAGTGGATAGAGCGTCGGCCTGCGGACTGAAAGGTCCCAGGTTCAATTCTGGTCAAGGGCATGTACCTTGGTTGCAGGCACATCTCCAGTAGGAGGTATGCAGGAGGCAGCTGATGGAGGTTTCTCTCTCATCGATGTTTCTAGCTCTCTATCCCTCTCCCTTCCTCTCTGTAAAAAAATCAATAAAATATATTTAAGAAACAACAACAACAACAAAATACACACCAAGTCATTTATAATTTCCTCAATATATGTTTACCTGTCTTAATGTTTTCTCTATGTGGCATACTTTGATGACTTAAATTTACTTGGGTGTGCTTCTTAGTACAGTTTTGAGAACTTACTTTATTTGTTTTTTAGTAATAATAGCATTCCCTGTATACATTAATACATGCTTGAAAAAATTGGAATTTTTTCAGTAACATTGAACTTGGATAACTTAATATGTTATATTAAGAGACAGAGCCCAATTCAAAGTAAAAGAATTATTCCATTGATTCATGGATAGGTCAGACTATTCATGAACCAAAATTCTGACAAAAAGTTTAAATTGATGTTTTTTATTTGCTTTTTCAGAAGGTTTTCATTATTTAATATGTGGGATTTATATGTGAGCTGGTAACTTATTAGTTTTTAAACCTTAAATTGGTTACTTATTGAGCATGGTAGTTATAATGTATTTTCATCAATATACTGTACCATAAATCTGCAGTATTTTGCCATTTGCTTTAAAATTAACAAAGCAAGCAAAATATTCTTATAATAGTTTATGTAGTCAGCATTGGCTTTCCAAACTGGTTAGATATCAAATATATCATTCTATTTGATATTAAGTAAAATGTACAAAAACCGAGACTCTATAATAAATAAGATTTTTGTTACAGAGTTTCTAAGATAACATTGTAAATAACATTTCATCTGTGACCATCATGAAAAAGCAATATTATTTACCCAAGATTAGTGCAGTAACTTATACAGGTAAGAATTTGAGTTTGAACTTGAAATTTTAATATGGAAAATTCTATTGAAAATTTAATTCTTAAAATAGATATAAAAACATGAAGCGAAAATATAAAGTAAGCTGTGGATTAGAACCCATTATCTTAATACATTTGTTTATTTTCCAAAATGTAGCTCTACTCTAAGGTAAAAAGTATGGAAAGATCAGTTCAAAGCTTCATATTTACAAAAACAACCTAAAAGTAATTGTCTTTTTAAATCTTTATCAGTGAGAACATTAGTGGTTTCTTTTTCCTATTTTCAGAACAGAATACAATTTCAAAAATAGGTATGCTTTTTATTCATTTTGCTTTTGTAATCCAGGAGCTAGTATTTAGAATAAACTAAACTGATTCTGTGAAAACAACATCTCTCAGGTTAATATTTTTATATAAATAAATTATTTAATCAAAGGGTACACATGAAGAAACACTTTACAGTTCTTCTACCTGATGTGCATAATCAGTTACATCATTATTTAGCAAGACAGGGATTCCTGTTACAGGGTTAACAAAGAGACATTGATGAATTCTGGCTTTATCATTTTTTACCTCTGCTATATTGCAAATGCAAGGAGGAAAAAATAGGTCAAATAACTATGTTTTATCTTATTAGTTTCTCATTTCACTTTAATTCACAGTGAATTTCACATACTGTGAAATGTCAAAAGCAACCTTAGATTGTTTCATGCAGTAATGATATAGTTAAGAAGTTCCTTTAAATAAATATGTCAAGTTTCATTCATCTTAGATCCAGATGATATGAGAAAACTTCACATTCTCATGGAGAATGATGGGTAAAATTACTCATTCCAATTGCAGTGATGGTAAACACAGATGAGGGTCAGAATCTTGAATTTTAGCAGAAATTAATTACTATAGCAAAAAAAGAGGTGGGTATAATAAAAATGCTGTTAAAAGATTAAAAATAAAAAATATTCTTAATAATTATCAGTGATTCCTATCCCACAGGTTATTAAAATATGTGTACACAATAATGTCAATTATATTTAACCATATTAAATTTCATATAAAAATTTTGTAATATTCAAATTGTTACCAAAAATGTGCATTTCTTTTAAAAAAATCTGTTTTCTGTATCCAAAATGAGTTTAGAATTATAGTAATAGCTAGTAGAGTTAGTAGTACTGAAATTGAGCTCCCCAAAATCTTATTCTCTACTTCCTATAAAAGAGGTCCTTTTCATGTTTTTTTTTTAATCTCTCTGAAATTTGATCTTTGAAAGATTATTAGGTAACTCACTGAGCCAGAAAAAGAGCCTTCTCCCAGAGATTGAAAGAATTTGGTTTGTTCTATGTGAAGCCATGAAGAATAGTGGCTGATAGAACTGTGGTTAGGGAACTACTGATTCATTAGGAATTCTAATGCCATAATACATTTGTCTCATGTTTCATTGACCAAATCTATTGTCTCCCTGTCTACTACATCAGGGCCACAGATGAGAGGGATTATAGTCATATACAACTAAGGTAGTTTTTAAATGGAAAAGTGAAGAACAGTGCTCTGAGTTCTTTGCCTTATTTCTTCATATAGAAGGAGCCATGAAGGCAACTTTGAAAAATAAAGTCTGATTTACACATTAATGTCCTATTTAAAACACCTACCCCAGACTATATAGGAATCTCTCTCCTGCCTCCAGGGCTACTTTTTTCCTAGCAGTATGAAACTCTCAAGGGAGGTTTGTACCCATTGTCTTTCCATCAACCTCTTTCTTTACCAGGAAGTGGGCCAATGCAAGTACAAGTGCTGCCCAGAATATCCTCAAGGTTACAAATCATTTAGCAAAGATAATTAGCAATGTCTCAGCTAAGGATGATGGCATGGCCAAAGAGCCAGAATTAAAAAAGATAACTCTATGGGCTTAAAAAATTATAATAACAAAGATTCATTTGTCTTTTTGGTGCCAGAGACATAAAAATTCTGGCCACTTTAAATGTGACAGATTAATGCCAATAGTATTACTATAATACTGTTAATTGTTATGCTTTCTTTATTCTATTTTATTTATTTCCATCACCATTTATTTCCCCAAACCCTCTTCCTCCTTCACAGTCTCTACACTGTTACCCCTGCCCATGAGTTCTTTCTCTCTTTTTTTCTTTTTTGCACAATCCCTTCAAGTCACCTGCCTACACCCCTCCTCAGAGATGTCACCCTTTCAAATATTTATAGCTTTAATACTAAACTTTTAAAATAATATACTTTTTTAAATTAGCACGTATGGAAGATTTTTTGGAGTAAACTCAGTGGTGTGCTGAGCTTATACCAGTTTACAAGGATCAGTTATGAAATTCTCAGGACTTTGGTTATTTAAAATAACCATTATTAAAAATCAAATTACATATACTTACAGCTAGCAAACTATATTAAAATGAAAATTAATAAATACTACCTATTACTTCCAAATTAAGTATTTTACCACATTTACAACTATTTGTATAGGTCTGATGGAAATACTACACAATGATGTGCTGTTCTGAATCAGGCACTACAGAGGCAGCAGGAAATTGGCCATGGTGGGAGTAAGTTCACCAAAAAAATCAGCCGACACACTGAATAAGCTTTTTTTTTCTTCTCTGGAAGCACACCACTGATTATAATTCCTGTGGTAAAGCAGTCACTGATTAGAGCTATCAGTGTGGTAAGGGAGAAGGATGCCAAAGGGGTAGGTAACTAAGAATAAAAGAGAGAGTTTTCAGCTACTGTAGCCTCTGAAACTTGAGAAGATTCTAAATTTGGACCACAAAATATGTTTTATCCACCATTATAGCTGAACTGAAGGCTTGAAATAAGAGAGACAGTTCATATAATTTCTCTAATTCTTTCTAAACATATTAATGAATATTAAATTATTATAATTTTGATTTATTTCATTTACAAAAATACTATTCTGATGGAGATACTGGATGCTCTATAAACCTATCTATTGTCTGTTTATGGTGATAGTGGTACGTTTTTGTTCCCTCCCCTCAAAACAGCACTATTTGGACTTGTATAGCCTTTTATGTATACTGAGTTATAAAAAGGGATCAGATATAAATCAAGATCAGAAATTTGAATTGTGGAAAGGTTTATGATTTCAAAAATAAAAGGTTTCTTTGGCTTATAATGAACTATGTCCTTAAAGGTACTTAATGATACAGTTTAATGCAATTCAGCGTGTGGCTTTATCCATCACATACTGCTTAGTCTACTCCTTTATTGGGATGCTACTGTTTTATTGATAAGTTTTAGTTTGAAATTAATCTGGAGATTGGATAAAGCAAATTTAAAGACAAAATTTAAATATTTAGAGAGAAAGTAGCTTTATGTTATTTTTTTCTTTATCAATGGGCATTACAGAAGAATTAATTTATTTTTTATGATAAGGTACTTTTTCTAAAGAGCAGATATTCTAGTTATTTTTAGATTTTACATCTAAGGGAGAGTTTGGAGGAGACCTCTACTAGCCATTACTATAATTCTAAACTCATTTTGGATACAGAAAACAGATTTTTTTCTAAAGAGCAGATATTCTAGTTATTAAACTGAAATTGTTGCCGATGTCAAGTGATTTATATATAGTGAGTTTATGGAAATGGAAATATTTTTATGACATTCATAACGTTGTTCTTCCAAATAGTAAAAGCTTGTTATATTTTTAAAATAAAGTATTTCTTGTTAAAATGTTACCTCTTTATATTAACATTCACCAAAACAAATTATATATTTTTATGTTAAGAATTATATCCTGAAAAATAATTACATTAGAATATTTTGATCATTTATTTTTATAATGTGATACTATGACATAAACTTCACCACCCATTAGTATATCTGTTCTCAAGTTTTTAATAATTCTGAGGAAGTTCTGATTTTACATCTAAGGGAGAGTTTGGAGGAGACCTTTGCTTAAAAAAAAAGTTGTCTCTAAA